>NC_092348.1:69599028-70199028 GCF_963676685.1 Mytilus edulis
TGCTCCAAGGCATAAAATAATGACCGGTGTGAGGTCATTATATATATTCCTTGATAAAATGCAATCTATAATTTACAATCTATAATTTACTTCAAAAACAAAATCGTCTGATTGCTTTTTGTTGCCGATTTGGGAATTTGTGTTTAAAAGTTCAATCGATGATAGGTGTAAAAGAAATCGTCTTTGCCCACATTTAAATTTAAGAAACAAATGTAACGGGAAGTTTTGTTAATTTATCGCTACAATATAGAAACGTTATCATCTATGCTAGACGAATTTTAATGTGGACTTTCATAAAATAAATCCAGATTTGACATATTCGCGTGTAAGATTTTGAAAATCTTATTGAGTCACACTGAATAGGGCGATTAATTGTTGGTTGCTTGCTTAACGTCCTGTGGCAAACATTCCATGCATGCTCAGAACGATACGAACTGAATAGGAAATCATACTATGACCTACATGTATTTATATTCGTCTTCGTATCAGTTTTTAACTTTTTAAATTTATTCATACCTTTTACTTTATCAAATGATCAACTAATAAGATATTCTTATATTCGATTGAATAACATTCACGTAACTAACAATAGGGTCGGGTGGGGAGGGTACATAATTATATCCTGATTATCTGTTTAAAAAATGTATTGCTTTTCAAAAGACAATCTTTCTGAATATTTCATTCGATTCAAAGAAAGTTGTTGAAAACATAACCACTTTTCCGCGAGAGAAATGTCATTACAAATAGAAAAAAATACATACCCCATCCCCTTTTCCATAAACTAAGTTGGTACAATAAATTACTTACAATGTATCTTGCATTTGTCATACACCGTTATCGGATGGTAATAATTCGTTTGTTTCTTTCTTCGTGCAGTTACAGTAGTATTTGTTATTATGTATGGATAATAATTTTTAAAAGATCTAGATTAATTAGTGAGTTTTATTTCACATTCTAAATGAGCCGTGGGGCGTATTAAAACCTAAACGCATTAGAAAGGAATACCCCACTTCAGTGTGGTCGGTAAAATAGGATACTAAAGTTTGCAAATCTTTATAAAAAACAAATTTTTTTGACGGTAAGATAATGCAGATTTTAAGGTCTCTCTTGTCGTAGAACACACCCCGAGTTGGTCTTTCATTTGATCAATTCCTGACACCCCTCGGTGTGTTCTACGATAAGAAAACCCTTAAAATATGCCTTATATAAAACGTAATACATTTGATACGGTGCTTTCGATCCGGAATTTGCGTTTGTCCTCGTTTGCTTTTTGTCCGATAATTTTCCCTTTTGTCAGTTACTTTTGTGCGTTTTGCTTTTTGTCCGATTATTTTGCTTTTAGTCCTATACTTTTGCTTTATGTCCATATCTTTCAGTCCGTTTTGCCTTTTGTCAGAAACTTTGGCATTTTGTTGGTTGCTTTTTGTCGGTTGCTTTTTGTCTAATTAGCTGTTTGTATAAAAAGTTGTTTAAAATGTGTATTTTTTAGGTTCCATTTGAACTGCAAAGTAAATGACATATTTGAAATAAATACAAACCTTATTTCTCTCTATAATGGAGTAACTGTTATTTTACTAGTTTGATCAATACGTTCTGAATCTAGTTAAGTCAAGGATGCCCTAATTAACTGTATACAAACAGATTTCGTTAATATTTTTAGACGATCGTTATAATGAGCATTATAAAATGACTTTTTGTTTGAAGAAAAAAAATCCCGATGAGAAAGTCACAAAAAATGCGAGACATGGGGATTCAATTAGGGCGGTACTATCTTTCAATATATTTTTTGTCTCGTCTGCGAAATAAAATGCTGAAAGCTAGACTTAGGGGTTGCTTTTCAGGCGACGACGACGGTTGTTTCGTTTCTTGCTTGAATAAGTTTGATATGATCGACAGATCATTTTTATTTCATATAAAGTTTCTTTTTTAATTGTCAGTTTGACAACTATTATGAAGCCTTTCCCCCTCGAATATAGTTTAGCAACATTTAACTGATAAGCCAGTTTTACTTCTGTAAATATAGACAATGCAATTTCCTGTGGGAACTCTCTTTGAAGCTAAAGCTTTGCAACTTTTACTTTGAAGTTTTGTATAAAATTATATCCTAAAACGGAAAGTTGATATATAGTACTGTTTTATACAATGATAAAAACATATTAGAACACACCCGCAAAATCGCGGGCATATACAGCTTATAAACTGTTGTAAGATGAACTTGTGTAAAAGATATTATGACTGGAGAATTTCATATAATGTATCGAAAGCCCCATTTTTTTTCCAAAGTCCGTTATGTGTTTCCTTTCTGTTAAATTCAATTATTTTTCGTGTTTATGGTCTTATACCACAATTATTCTTCCCTTTGCTAAAATGCATTTTTTGGTAAAAGTCAAACATGAAATAAATGAAACTGTTTATAGACCATTATTATTTCAATAAAATGTGCCTCTAGGACAATCCATAAGTGATTTTCCTTTTGAGAGCCCTATTAACATGCCAATGGTAGGATTTGAATCTCGTGTAAATGACTAAGGCTCATTTCAGGGGTGGTCTGAGGGGCACTGATCCCTAAATCCCGGGCTTAAAAAAATGAAATCCCGAGGTGCGTATTTTATATCCAGACATCCCGAAAAAACACCAATAATATTCCCGCATCCCGTAAAGACCAATCCCGTAATCCCGAGCTTAAAAACACCCGATCCTGACGTCCCGCATAAGTCCTGCCTCCCTCTAATCTCTACCATACTTTCATATTGGCCAAATCACTACTTTCACTTTCAACAATACATTTGTATGCCCCATTTATGGGAATTATGTTTTCTAGTCTGTTCGTCCGTTCGTTCGTTCGTTCGTCCTTCTGTCTGGCTTCAGGTTAAAGTTTTCACTTTCAACAATAAATTTGTATGCCCCATTTATGGAAATTATGTTTTCTAGTCTGTTCGTCCGTTCGTTCGTTCGTCCGTCCGTCTGTCCGTCCGTCCCGCTTCAGGTTTAAGTTTTTGTCGAGGTAGTTTTCGATGAAGTTGAAGTCCAATCAACTCGAAAATTAGTAAATATGTTCCCTATGATATGATCTTTCTAATTGTAATGCCAAATTAGAGATTTTACCCCATTTCACGGTCCTCTAAACATAGTAAATGATAGTGCCGATGTGGCATCCGTATACTATGGACACATTCTTGTTTCCACATGTTTTACTTATTTCAATATATATGCAACTGGTATGACCCCTTAGATAGTAAATATTTCAGAAAAAAAAGTAGACAGAATACAGAGAATCTCTGTATATTATAGTAGTATAATCGTAGTTTAAAGGTGGATAAACGCGGAAACATAATTGTCTCTAAGGACGTATTATAGTTGTCGTTCTTGCGATCTAAAAACAATGATATAGAGAACGCTCTGATTGGCTTATTTATTTTTTATTTTTGTAATCTATTATACGATTGGTTGTTCTTGTGCATGTTTAAAACTGGAAGTCTTATCTATGAGTAAAAGTCAGTCTGATAACGGAAACAATATCCGGACACCTATTTTGTCGTGTTTCTCCCAAAATAACTCAATCTGAATAATAATAAGAATGGATGACAAATGCGACTATGCATGTTACCTAAAGAACACAGAGGCATGATGATTAATTTGTTGTGGAAGGAAAAAAGCGACACACAAAATAAGGTCTTCTCGTTTGATAGTATAGAAGCCCGTGAGGCATTTTTTCAACATTTATATGCACCGAACATCCAAAATTTTAAACTTTTGCTAAAAGTCTTCAATACCCCTACATTTTTAGGGCCAGGTGAGCTTTTCTCATCACTTGGCGTCCGGCGTCCGTCGTCGTCCGTCGTCCGTCGTCGTTAACTTTTACAAAAATCTTCTCCTCTGAAATTGCTGAGCCAAATTTAACCAAACATGGCCAAAATCATTATTAGGGTATCTAGTTTATGAATTGCGTCCGGTGACCCGGTCAATCAACCAAAATGGCCGCCATGGCTAAAAATAGATCATAGGGGTAAAATGCAGTTTTTGGCTTATCAATCAAAACCAAAGCATTAAGAGCAAATCTGACTGGAGTAAATTGTTTATCAGGTCAATATCTATCCACCCTAAAATTTTGAGATGAATTGGACAACCCGTTGATAGGTTGCTGCCCCTGAATTGGTAATTTTAAGGAAATTTTGCTGTTTTTGGTTATTATCTTAAATATTGTTATAGATATAGATAAACTGTAAACAGCAAAAATGTTCAGCAAAGTAAGATCTACAAATAAGTCAACAGGACCAAAATGGTCTGTTGACCCCTTTAGGAGTTATTGTCCTTTATAGTCAATTTTTAACAATTTTCATAAAATTTGAAAATTTTAACTAACATTTTCCACTGAAACTACTGGGCCAAGTTCATTATAGATAGAGATAATTGTAAGCAGCAAGAATGTTCAGTAAAGTAAGATGTACAAGCACATCACCATCACCAAAACACAATTTTGTCATGAATCCATCTGCTTCCTTTGTTTAATATTCACACAGACCAAGAAGAGCGACACAGGCTCTTTAGAGCCTCTAGTTTTTGGTCTGCCTCAGAATTCATTATTCACCGGTATCTTGTGTTTTTATATTAGTTACATTCCCAGGTTATTTCGCTATGAGACGAAGCATATATATCATATATCGAAACCATAATGTAAACAAATAAAATTATCTATGAATATTATATATCTCCCCAAAAGAGGCGTGGCTTGTAAAACAGCTGTCTTTATTACAAATAGGTTTTCAACTGATCGGGCGGACCTTAGGTTTCAATTTGCATAAGGACAGTCTATTTGAAGATGTGTGTGATAAAGAAGATTGCCGTTATAATTATTACTGATTTCTGATCACCTATCACTATCACCAACATATTATAGAATAACGTCATATGCAGATTTTGCAACTTATGTCGTTTCAGTTATACTTTTATATCCTCAAATTCCAAATTTACAAAATAAGCGATTGCGTCTCATTATTTATTTTGAAAATACATATATTGTGTTTACATATTTTAACCGGGTCAATGACTGGACACCTCATTGATGAGTTTATCTCGAACATACCTGCATATAGATTGACTGGTCTATAATGAACGAACTGATTATACTCGTCCCAGTCTAGTGAAATAAACAAATAATACAACAAAGTGCAATCTTAAGTGTCGGTGTTGTCTAACATACTTACATAACTACAAGTACATATCAGCTAGACGTCTATTTTGGGAATCTGTCCGTAGGTCGTCATAAAATGGAGAACTTGAATTAATTTGCAATTTTCAATGTTAAGTCTTCTGTTTAATTGTGATTGTTAAGAACTACTTACAATACACAATGATATTTTCTATAAAGTTACATAAGCGTATGCAACGCTTGTTATTCTACTCGAATATTTAAAGGGGTTCATCTAACCTTAACCTCATTTTCATGTTTCATTAGTCGTTTATGTTTATTTTTCATTTGGAATAGTTGTATGGCGTACATGCTAGTCATGAATGTTACGTCTGAATTCCCTACACTTTTTATGGTTTATTTATTTTCTTAGTGAGCTTTGAGCCACTATAATAAAAATCATTTATAAAAGACACCCGTTTTCTCTACAAAAGACTAATCTGTCATTCTCAATTCAATTGATACAGTTAAAATGCAAAACTAAGATGATTGTTAAGAATGCCAAGATGATACAACACTCTACAAAATTCAAAATGTCGATGATGCCTAGCAACAACATGAAACCATACGGCTCACACGGGGGGCAAAAGTCTACACCTCATTAGCTACTGAACACGATAAAATCATCCACAAAAATTATGCATAAACCCAAAAAAACGAAAAGATGCCAATTGGTACAAATTTCTGACTTGTAGTGTTAGCTGACTTTGACCTAGTTTATATTGTTTAGTTTTATGGTCAGTTTTTCAGAACTGGTATTGTTATTCAGAGGGCAAGTTTTTGAGTTGACTGGTAACTTTCAAGACTATTTTGTCGAAATCACATCAATTTGAAAAATCCTGTCTTACTTTCTCATTTTTCCCTGTTTATCTTTTAAAAAAATAGACATATATGTAAGCCTCAAATCTATGTCCGGCCTCAAATCTATGTCCTTTCCCCAAATCTATGTCCTTTTTTAATATTGCGTCATGGATGTTCCAAATCTATGTCCTGTATTGTCTCAAATCTATGTCCTTTATTTACTCAAATCTATGGCCATTTTAGGCTCCAATCTATGTCCTTTCATCGACGTAAAACATAACAAAACGTCATCAAGTATATGACGTCATTGCAAAAAAGAAATAATGGCGGAGCAGGACACTATTCCAATTAAAGGATACACTATATCAAATAAGCGCATTAATAGGTATTTCAAAGGATCCAAATCCTGAATCGTTTTAGGCGGATATGCCGTACATTGTACAGATTGCAAAGGCCAAAGAAGAACATCAAAATTGGGGAGCAAAGCAAATTGTTGACGAATTGAAAGTGCCGTTTTCGGACAGAATGGTAAAAAAGTTTTTGTCGCAACTCCTGCAACTTATGCTAACAGTCATTGGCAAATAGACTTAAAGAAAATGCCACCAGTCAGAGGTTACAACTACATTTGCAACATAGTAGATTGCTTTTCTCGCTTGGCATTTGGTGGCCCATTAAAAGGAAAATTTGAAAAAGATGTAGCAGAACTAACTTTAAAATATGTTTATCTGTATGGTCCGCCAAGAATATTACAGAGTGACAACGGAAAAGAATTTACCAAGTAAACTTGGCTGAAGTTGTTTCAATTTTTAAGACCAGGCAGATACATGGACGTCCCTATCATCCACAAAGCCAAGGACGCGTAGAACGCTTTAACAGAACACTTACTGAATGTTTTAGAAAAGAGATGTCGTTAGAAAAAGACTGGCTTTCAAAATTGCCAGAATTTTAGTACAACTACAACAACAGGGTACACAAAAGTACATAGCCTTCTACACCATATCAACTTTACTTTAAAAGACCTAACTTTGCACCACCTATTGATGAACAGGTAACTATAAACTTAGCTTAATGCTTTATTTTAAAATATATGGCGAATTAAACAGCTGAAATATATAAAAAAAAACACAACACAGCACAAACAAAGTAACACACACGCATACACACATCTTGTGAAACTATATGAAAGTTTTATACTAAATTCATTCTATTTCATTCATAATTTATTCTAAAATATTATAAAATGCCAAAGTGATACATGTACTGTATGTAAATATGACTTATCTATTGTAGCATTGGTGAAAATATTACGGGCAATAAAACCGTTTCTTTTTTATAGCTTCCATTTGTGCTCCTAACTGAAGATGAAAGAAAGTTCCTAGCACAGGCACACTTAGATGTAGAAAATGAAGAAGAAGAGATTGGTGAAATATTACCTGACAGTAACATAAACGAAGATGAAAATAGAAATTTGGAGATGTTGAGAAACATAAATGACAGAGATGTAACGTTTGAAGGTAATAATACAAGTCTTTATTTACTCCAATAGTAATCTGAAAGGTTTTACTTTTTAAGGCCCTGATATTAGTTAAACAAAGTTATTTTTAAAATACAATTTTATGAGAAAAATAAATGTAAATAGATATAGGAAGATGTGGTGTGAGTGCCAAGGAGACAACTCTCCATCCAAATAACGATTTTTTTTAAAAGTAAACCATTATAGGCCAATGTACGGCCTTCAACACGGAGCCTTGACTCAACAACAAGCTATAAAGGGCCCCTAAAGTACTAGTATAAAACTGTTAAAACGGGAAAACCAACGGTCTTATCTATATAAAAAAAAAATGCATATTTTAAATTTACTGTGTTATCATGTTAATATTTTATATGTTTGCGTTAAATTTGCCACTGGACGTTACACAACCATCGACTATACAGTTTAATTTGTTGAAACTTATTTTTATTAAAGAAGCCATGGATATTGTGTCGGAACCTAATGAAGAACACCAAGAAGTTCAGGAGACAAACAAAGAGAGGCAGTTGGAAAATGATCATATAGTTACAGAAACCGAATACATACTTCACTACGGAAACAAATGATATTGCACATTTAGAAGTCGTAAGTAATGTTTTAGTATAATAGAATATTTCTGCTATTTTGCACATGTGTGCATAGTGTATGTATGTTTTGAAAAAAAAAAGTTATAAGGTAATTTAAAAAAAATAGGTTGATCCGTCTTACACGTTTTCGCCTTTGAATGAATTAAAACAAATCGAAATAAAAAAATCATGTAAATTAATGATGTTCTTTTTAAATTCAATTTTTTTCCGACATATTTTACTTCATGTTCTTTCAGATGCAAAAGAATCTCGATCCCATGGAAGGTGCAGCCCGTATTACAAGGAACTTTACAAAAGACGCTTTGTAAATGATATCAACGATAAAGAAAATGCTATTCCCGTAATTCATACATGTAGATATGTAAATAAAAATATCAAATGTTAATTTATAAAAAAAAAAAAATCTTATCCTTTTACTCTTTATGTATCTATTCATTATCAGTGCCAATGTGGTTTATACGACAAATGTAATGCTAATATTTTATTTATTAATACAAATGGTTTAAAATTGCTTTATGATTTGTTTTTTTAGACTGGAAGAAAATCTGTTATGAATAGTGGGCTGATGAATTATTTTCAAAAACGTCAACTAGAGATATATCCTCTTGAACTGTTTTCTGACAATTATCAGGCTATCTTCACTCCTACTATTGGGGAGTATTTGCAATTCAAAACAAATCCAGCTATGAACAAAGGGACGGCAGTGTTTACATCCGATTTCTGGAGAGAAGGAATATGCCAAAACATAAAAAATGATCCTTCTAGGGGAAAGATTTTTGTAATTAAAGACATAATTACAAGTTTTACATTTGAACTAAATAGATATCAGCTAAGACCAAACAATTTATATAGGCTCTATTGTGATTCACAAATATTGTAATTAAAAATATAGAGCACGTAACTTTTATTTTTTACAATTCAGAATGATTTTATTGATATTTAAAGTAACATTATAAAAATAATGTGGTATGATTGTCAATTTAACAGCAATATGAGAAAATTTAGAGACAACTGAAGTACGCTTAAGTTGCATACAAATAGTAATTTTTTACTGTCTTTTTAGTTAAAAAAAAATGTGTAGTTTAATTCTTTAAGACGGCATACAATAATAACACACACATGATTTTAACCACAAACATGGAGAAATTACTTTATAAAACAAAAATCATACAAGACCGTACTTAAAAAACAATATTTTAAATCAGGGACTTTCTTAGCCTCTGTTTAAATACAAGCGAAATAATCTAGCTAGTATAAAAAAGAAGATGGGACAACTATCCACAAAAAACCAAAATGACACAAACATTAATAACTATAGGTCACAGTACGGCCTTCAACAATGAGCAAAACCCATACTGCATAGTCAGCTATAAAAGGCCCCGAAAAGACAATGTAAAACAATTCAAACGAGAAAACTAACGACCTCATTTATGTAAAAAAAATGAACAAAAATGTAACACATGAACAAATGACAACCACTGAATTACAGGCTCCTGACTTGGGACATGCACATACATAAATAATGTGGCGGGGTTAAACAAGTTAGCGCGGGATCCAAACCCTCACCCTAATCTGGGACAGTGGTATAGCAGTACAACATAAAAACAAAAGATTTACTGATATTTGAGCTCTTGTACACACATGTAAAACACATACCAACAAATTAATATTGACCTATGGAAAATGACTTAATAAAAAAAAACAAACAATAAGGCCGAAATTATTAGACGGGCATAAATTTGCGCATGGCTAAAAAAAACAAAACATTACACAGTTTTAAATACTTTTCTTTTATAACGGACATAAATTTGAGAAAAACGTCACAATTAAAAATCGGCCACATATTTGAGGTCGAATTATTTATTTAAGGACATAGATTTGCGAATGACGTCATGATTAAAAATCGGCCACAGATTTGAGGTCGAATAATTTTTTATGGACATAGATTAGCGATTGACGTATGGCATAGATTTGAGAAACGGACACAGATTTGAGGTCGTACATAGATCTGAGGTTTACATATCGTCGCTGGGCTTCTAAAATGATGTAAGTTACAAATTTTTCAAGAAAAAAATATCTCACAAACAGGCTTTGAAAATTTTGGCAAAATGCATACTTCCAAAATTTCGTATGTGAACTTGAACATTTTTATAAATAGCAGTGAAATAAAAACTTTGACATTTCTGAAATATCCAAGAACTTAAATTATTTTCAAAGAAATAATGATATGTACAATTTTTTCCCCCCCAAAGCCATTCTACAACGAATTTCAAGTTTTCATACAACATTTTGGAAGCAAACTTTACAAACAACTGACATTGGCAATTTTGTAATATGTCTTATTTCACTCATTTTGATTGGTCTAACTGTATGCTATTTTGTAAAACCAAAGATTTCCTCCCGCCCAGACCATTGGTGTCAAAAAGTATTTTTAGCCAAAAAAGTCATATACGACATTTTAGAAGCCCAGTGACGATATATAAATAAAATCGTATAACAAAAAAAAAAAAAAGAAGCAAAATGAGGTTGTTAAATTGTGCTGTTTTGTGGTGGGTCCCTTTATATGCTACACCTGTTTTCTGCATTATTACCTATTGGGTGTGTTATTTTGTTCACGCATCGTTGTCAATATAATGGAATTCGATGTGACTGTCATACAAAATACAGGTTTAGCTAGCTATAAAACCAGGTTCAATCCACCATTTTCTACATAAGAAAATGCTTTTACCAAGTCAGGAATATGACAGGTGTTATCAATTCGTTTGATGTGTTTGAGCTTTTCATTTTGCCATTGGATTAGAGACTTCCCTTTTTGAATTTTCCTTGGAGTTCAGTATTTTTGTGATTTTACTTTTTAGCTTCATAAAGTTTTATCATTTGAAGATGCAGAGCTTCATTGAATCTCGTTCAGATTAACCGATTTTTGCCAAAAAAAAATTTTGCAAAGTTGAACATTACACTCCGAGTAAATAATTGTTTCCCGTCTTTTCCATCAAGGCCTGATTTAATTGATTGGTTTGTTTAAGTTACAGATGGTATTTGAAATTCGTTTCAGTTAAGGTTGTTTTTTGCCTTCCTTATGGCCATTAAAAAAAGAAGCTTTATAAATATCGAGAAACAAGTATTGTAATTTAAAATCTGCAGCACAAACTAACGGTATCATTGTTTCAAATGCAGTAAATTATTTTTTAACATTTGAGCTGCGGCAGATAGAAATCAACATTAGGCAAAGGAATATCAAAACACCTGTTAGCCTAGTTAGGATTGAAAAAATCTCTACGGAAAATCTGTAAGTGTTTGAAAATTGAGTTGTTATAAGAACCCTACAGAACATACCAACAATTCATTTTTCAACTCGTATTTGAATTTTAAAAAAGCAATCGACGTCTTATAGATATACTTTTATACGTGCACTTGCATGAGGTAGATTTCATTCAAGGACTGAAACTGACCTTAATTCGGTACAGGGGTTACTCACTGTTAAAAGCCAAACGATAACCGGTTTGTAATTTTCACAATAAAATGTTTTGCCTTTACTTGATCTCATACGCAAATGTACTTTTTTCTTAATTTCAATCCATTTGCTTTGCGGGAGAGTTATGATTTTTTCTGCTTTTGTTTTGGTAAATTAAGAATTGAAATTCGCCACTATACGGTAATGGCATAAATATATTGAAATACGAAACATACACAAGACATTTAAAATTCTGAAAAAGTTAAACAAGAAATACATTTGCCTAATGTGTTAAAACACAGTACATGGAAAACCATTCAGAAATTTATCACATTAAAAGTCAAAACGTAATTGGTAAGATAAAAATTGTGAAAATGATCTGACGTTTAAACGTGTACTTGCCATACAAATTCTGCTCATTGTTTTAAATGTTATAACATTTTGAATAAATTGTAAAAGTAAACAGCATTTTAACGACTACCCTCTTTTACAAGGAGAACAATTAAATCGTATTTCAATGTCCTCAATAAAACTACAAATTTATTCATTTAAACCTTACTGTATTATCCTTATGCGTAAACGTGCATAAAACAATAATTTAGTGAGCTTACATGCACATGCTTTAATTTTCAAAAAAATCTAAGTTTTTACCAGATTAAAATCGATTCCTTTTTGCATATGCAATGGGTGACAGATCAATATACATAAACAAAAGATAAGAAAACAAAACATTACTAAATAGCGGGATTCATATCAATCGAGCCACTCCAAAAGGATATTACAAAATATAGACTAAACAGTGAGGCTAACATGCAAACACATAATAAGAACACTATGTTTCGAAATTAAGATGACAAACAACGTCAACATTTAGACCATAATTTGTGTAGCTGATACGAACTATTCATCAACAAAAAGTAAAATCACAAGTTATAATGTCCCTTATCAAAATGGCAAATAAAAAGCTCAAATAGACACATAACACGAATGGACAACAGCTGTCATATTCCTGACTTTGGATATTGGTACCTTCCAATGAACTTTGTTGGTATCTTCCCATGAACTATGTTTTAAAACAAAACAAGACGTTATTTGACATAATCCTGGTATATAAACTTTTGGATCAGACACTGGTGACATTTTATAAAGTCTTAGTAGAATTCGAAACTGCAAGTCCTTTAATACCGAATGCGTTGTAAATGTATATCCCATATGCAAGTGATCTTGGTATAATAAATCTAAGGTGTGGTAAATTTATAACTATAATTATTATGATTAAACTTGATTAAACTTGATAAACTTGATTAAACTACAATGATTAAACTTGTCTTGATTGTCATAAATTATGATACTGACATGACAGCTCATGTCGAAATTGAGGTGCATAAACATTGAGTTTTAAAGTAAGCCGGAGGAAAGCGTTGACTATTGATTTCCTTTTTTTGACTGGAGGATACATTTATCAGAAAATTTGGATTGCTAAGGAAAATAACATTGCCTGAAGGAACTCGGACTCCAGTGGCCGATCCAGAAGTTTGTATATGTTGAGGCCAACTGACTGCCTAAGATAGGGCTCGTTTGAGTGAATCCTTATATGATGAACCAAAATTACCCCTAAGCCCCCTCTAAAATAGAGTCATATGAAAATAAAAAGAGGTTAACAAGGAGAGTACTAGTTACATACTTGCAGTGTACTACAAGTGTATATCTCTCTCTCTTGGACTTTCTTATCTATACTATTAAACGAGAAGACCTCATTTTGTGTGTCGCTTCTCTTCCTTCCACAATAAATTAATCATCATGCCTATGTGTTCTATATGTAACATGCATAGTCGCATTTGTAATCCATTCTTATGATTATTCAGATTGAGTTACTTTGGGGGAAAACGACAAAATAGGTGTCCGGATATTGTTTCCGTCATTAGACTGACTTTCAGTCATAGATAAGACTTCCGGTTTTAAACATGCACAAGAACAACCAATCGTATGATAGATTACAAAAATGAAAATAAATAAGCCATTAAGAGCATTCTCCACATCATGGTTTTTAGATCGCAAGAACCACAACTATTATACCTACTTAAAGACATATCATTATTTTTCGCGTTTGTCCACATGTAAACTACGATTATACTACTATAATATATAAAGACTCTCTGTATTCTGCCTACTGTTTTCTTTGAAATATGTAATATCTAAGGGGTCATACCAGTTGCAAATATATTGAAATAAGTAAAACATGTGGAAACAAGAATGTATCCATAGTATACGGATGCCACATCGGCACTATCATTTTCTATGTTCAGTGGACCGTGAAATGGGGTAAAATCTCTACTTAAACATCAAAATTAGAAATATTATAGCATAAGGAACATATTTACTAAGTTTCGAGTTGATGGTACTTAAACTTCATCGAAAACTACCTCGACAAAAACTTTAACCTGAAGCGGGATAGACGGACGGACGAACGAACGAACAAACGGACGCACAGACTAGAAAACATAATGCACATAAATGGGCCATACAAATATATTGTTGAAAGTGAAAGTAGTGATTTGGCCAAAATGAAAGTAGGGTATTAGAGGGAGGCAGGATTTTCGGGACATCGGGGTCGGGTGTTTTAAAGCCCGGGATTTTGGATCTTATCCTTACGGGATCCTGGAATATTTTTTTTTGAATTTCAGGATGTCGGGATTTCATGTTTTAAAGCCCGGAATTTTGGGATCAGGGCCCCTCCGACCACCCCTCAAATTAGCAAGTATTCATTTATACAAGATTAAAATTGGCATGTTAATATGGCTCTCAAACGGAAAAGCACTGATGGATTGTACTAGAAGTATATTTTATTTGAATAATAATGGCATATAAGCAGTTTCATTCATTCATGTTTATTAAAAGCGGTGCAAATTTTCAATTTAATTTGAATTTTACCAAAAAATGCATTGTAGCAAAGGGTAAGACTAATTGTGGTTTAAGGCCAGAAACACGAAAATAAATGAATTTAACAGAAAGGACACAAATTACGGCCTTTGGAAAAAAAGGAGAGGACTTTTCATACCTTATATAATTCTCAAGACATATTAATATCTTTTACAAAAATTCATCCTACAACAGTTTACAAGCTGTATATGCCCGCGATTTTAGCGGGTGTGTTGTAGTTAAGTTTAATTAAGTAGTTGCAAGGCCACACCAATTTAATTCCTTGTTCGACGGACCCGCCCGCACCTCTTTTTTTCAAAACAGATTTTTTTTTATGTTCCCGCTTCCTGCATCTGGTAATGTAATCATGTCCATTTCCCACACCGTTTTTTTTGTAAATATTATAAAAAGATATTAACATTTGTTTTTTAAAATCACAGTCTAACCAGTACATTTGTATATAACGATTTAAAACCTATAAGCACCCCACCACACTGTACAAGTATCTGTAAAAATATTTGTTTCAGCCTGAAAGCAATTTATCCTAAATGGGAGTGCTCCGTTATAAATATATATAAGAGCAGAAAACCTGCACAGAACAAAAAAATGGTTTCTTTCCCCCGTACTTGTATTCCCAATCACAAAATGTTCGTTGTTAGAATAAAGTTAAAAAAACTTCTGAAAGATTTGCCTTCAACTGCAATTATATTGTATGCTAGCGAAACAAAACTATCCATAGCCGCTAAATGTTTATGCACCTGTCCTGATTGATTCAGGGGCCTATCGTTCAGCAGTTAACGTTTGTTGATGCGGTTCAATTGTATTTTCCCGTTTCAGACGTTTGGATAAGCAATTATATAGTTGGTTTTCCTGTTCGAATTGTGTGCACTAATAATTTTGGGGTCCCTTAAAGCTTGCTGTTTGGTCTGGATCAAAGCCTTGTGTAAAAGACCGTACTTTGACCTGTTATTATCAGGTTGGGAACAACCCTCCCTCAGACTAGGTGTCATTTTACTGTTGCAGAAAAGAAAATAGAAATACCAAGAATTTGTATAGTCTGCGAACTCTTTTACCCGGTGTTTCGGAGAGAAAATTATCAGCTTGGTTTATGGTCGATGCCACTTCTGGTGGATATTTATTTCCCCGAGGGTATCACAAGCCCAGTAGTCAGCACTTTTTGTCATTGATATGGTTATATTAAAATTTTATAAGTTTACAGTTTACAATTTTTTTTTTGAAATACTAAGGGTTTTCTACCTCAGGCATATATTACCCTAGCTGTATGTATTTGGCAAAACTTTTAGGAATTTTGTTCCTCAATGCTCTTCAACTTCGTACTTTATTTGGCCCACTGGGTCGATGCCGCTACTGGTGGAGATTTATTTCCCAGAGGGTATCACAAGCCCAGTAGTCAGTACTTTTTGTGTTGACATGAATTGTCATTGATTTTGTTATATTTATAAATTCACTGTTTACAAACTTTTGAATTTTTTGTAATACTAAGGCTTTTCTACCTCAGGCATAGATTACCTTATCTGTATTTGGCAAAACTTTTAGGAAGTTTGGTCCTCAATGCTCTTCAATTTCGTACTTTATTTGGCCTTTTTAACTTTTTTGGATTCGAGCGTCACTGCTGAGTCTTTTGTGGACGAAACGCGCGTCTGGCGTAGATACTAAATTTAGTCCTGGTATCTATGATGAGTTTATTTACAACCACCGAGTCGATGCCGCTGCTAGTGGAGACTTATTTCCCAGAGGGTATCACAAGCCCTGTAGTCAGCACTTTTTGTGCTGACATAAATTGTCATTGATATTGTTATATTTATAATTTTACTGTTTACAAATTTTTGAATTTTTTGTAATACTAAGGCTTTTCTACCACAGGTATAGATTACCTTAGCTGTATTTGGCAAAACTTTTAGGAATTTTGGTCCGCAATTCTCTTCAACTTCGTACTTTATTTGGCCTTTTTAACTTTTTTGTATTCGAGCGTCACGATGAGTCTTTTGTAGACGAAACGCGCGTCTGGCGTATATACTAAATTGAGTCCTGGTATCTATGATGAGTTTATTTACAACCACTGGGTCGATGTCACTGCTGGTGGAGATTTATTTCCCCGAGGGTATCACAAGCCCAGTAGTCAATACTTTTTGTGCTGACATGAATTGTCATTGATATGGTTATATTTATAAATTTACTGTCTACCAATTTTTGAATGTTTTGAAATACTAAGGCTTTTCTACCTCAGGCATATATTACCTTAGCTGTATTTGGTAAAACGTTTAGGAAGTTTGGTCTTCAATGCTCTTCAACTTCGTTCTTTATTTGTCCTTTTAAACTTTTTTGTATTCGAGCGTCACTGATGAGTCTTTTGTAGACAAAACGCGCGTCTGGCGTATAAACTAAATTGAGTCCTGGTATCTATGATGAGTTTATTTATCTTCGTTCAATTTAAGCTTATTTGAACACATCCAAGAGCTTATGTCAGCCATACAGGTTTCAAGTCGAGCAGATATATTGTTCGAATTGTCAAGCGGTTTAATTACGAGATACACCTGAATATCCTCTGCATAGCAGTGGTAACACATATTAGAGAATTTTAGGTTTTTGACGTACTTAAACATAACACACCTTACCATTCAAAAAAATGTTCATTGTTATCTCCCGTTGACCATTTGACTTGTAAATTGAACAAAAATCATATATTTTGACGCACGTAAGACACCTTAACTTGGTCGTTGTAAAATTGTGTTTATCTCCCTTTCTCCATTTAGTTCAAATCTATTTGAAATAGCGTATTCCACCAGCAAGAGTTTACACTTGTCTTGTATGTGAACAGACGAAAAGGCTCACTTTTTTCGCAGGGGACACAGATATATTTTGAATGATATACAGTTAACAATTTTTCCTATTTTCGTACAAAAAGAGTTTCTTTTCAACTAATTTGTGAATATGGCGTGTCACATTCAAAGAGTAATACTATACGGGATAATGAGTTTTTGAATATATATATTTATTCTAAAAAAAGGATAAAGTTTGAGGACCGTATACAAGATCAGTATTTTATAAATATATACATGAAGGTTTATTGTTTTTTCTAATATTTGGGCATATTAAAATACCTGGATTATTTTGGGGTTATTTTATTTGAATGCCTTTAACATGAGTAAGGGATTTTGTTAATATGTATGTGAGAATACCAAACATATTTTTTGTTGTCTTATTGTTAACTCAGCTTTTTTTATATTAATGTTCTGTGTCGTGTATTCCATGTTTGATCAAGAAAAGTAGTCTGAAAACTTTTATCGGCTGGAAAGTTCATTATGCATGGCAAGTGAGAAAAAAAAACAGATCGCGGTATGATATACATTGAAGAATGCAGAATCAAGAGTGCCAACAGGTGTGTTACGAACGGACGGACCGACAGACAGGCAGAGGTATTGACGGTACCATTGTGATACTATTACCCTTCGAAGCTTCGCTGGGGAAATTTAATTTCTCTGAAAAACAAATGCTGTCTCTGGCGTGTCGACAAAAAATCCAAGACGACATATAAGTTATCCAAGTTGAGATACGGTAGGCAGAATGGGTAATAACATCTTAACCAATTATGTCAAAGAAACGTGATTTGATTCTAAGATTATTTAACCCTCTTACCACGATCAGCGTACTAACTTTTGACATTAACTGTCACATGACAATGTTGTACTAGCTTAGCTGTCAATAAAATTAATACATTACCATAACAGGTGAACCATACCGAGTAGGGTTTTCGGAAATAGAAATCTTTATAGTTTTTTCCTGTTGCATTGCCTTAAATATTGGAGCCAAATTAGACATAAGTGACAGTCATAGCTGATGAAGCAGCATATTTGATTTGTTTAAAATCCGTATATCTGCTCAAAGGAGGTCCTATAGTAAAGACCTATATTATGAGTTTGACTGTCCCTTTGGTATTTTTCGTCCCTTTTTTAGTATACCCATCTCTGAAAATACCTTTTTTATTGGTTTCTGACAAATGCATTTCAATTTCTTTCAATCAAAGGAAAACATGTCATAGTTTTTTCAAATCAAGAGTAATACATCAATAGCAAGAAATCATAATTTATAGCATTTAAAATAATTTTTAGAAAGATTCGTCCAATTGTAAAAATACGACATACATTTCCATCGTTTCCTATAGTGAGAGTTAAGTTTCTGCTGTTGTAATTCGAGAAGTTACCAGACCATATCTGATTCGTGATAATCCAGACTACAACAAACTTGGATGTTAAATGACTGAGAAAAAAGTGTATATGTTTTTACAGTTCAATTTTTAGATCGCAGTCCTAGCTGTAAAGATATCAGTTGAGTCTGTTTTAGTCTCACTCAACTACACGACTTGGTATGAAAACATGAAAAGAAATCCTCCAATCGTAATTAACCGCAAGGACTGTAATTTGAAAAAATAAACTGAAAAAGTATTTAAATCTTGACAATTTTATCTTGTAAAGACGAAAAAAAAAATTAAAAAAATTGCCTTATTCTGCAACCGTAGGGTCATTTTGTTCGTAATCAAGATAATTTATAAATTAAGCAATTCTCTTTGAGGGTCCAACACATAACTCAACTATACATGCGAGTTAACCTTTACACTTGTCAACCTGTCGACCTATGCATTTATCGACTTTTCAACATGTCGACATGTCAACCTTTTAACCTTAACACCTGTCAACCTGTCGACCAATGGATGTATCGACTTTCTAACATGTCAACCTGTCAATCGGTCGACCTTAACTCTTGTTAACCTTGTAGACCTTTCTAGTGTCAACCTGTTAACCTTTCTAGTGTCAACCTGTTAACCTTTCTAGTGTCAACCTGTTAACCTTTCTAGTGTCAAGCTGTCGACCTATTAATATGTCAACTTATGTACATATAAACCGATTTACTTCTTAAGTTACTTCTTAAGGTTATCCGATTTAGTCCTCCGTTTTCCGATGGAACTACAGTACCGTTTAGCTACTTTGACCTGACCTTATGCTGATTGAATTCTGATACGGAAATTTTGTTTTGAAAATTATCAAATGGGCATAATGTAGACCTTTTTTTAACTGAAGCTGCTGGCCAACTGTTAAATCAATTTCATTCAGTCAAAATCAGTGCCAGGAATATTTTCAATTTTAATACACAGCCCCCTTCTCCTCCCGAAAATCGAATGGTCCTTGACTGATACATGAATGTTATTTCAGAATTAAATCAATATTATAACCACCGTGTATCATCAGTACACCGGATATAGGTACTAAGCAAGCGAAGCATCATCAATTTTGACCTGACACGGAAAGAACATCTTTGTTTTGTTTACATAATGTCAATGTGTACCTCAATCTTTATATAATTGTTGTTTTAAGGAATGATTTTGTCGTAAATTCATGAGAAGGAAAGTCTAATTATTTTCTCAAAACAAGAACGCTTACTAAAAACATGTGCAAATACTTGACAAAGAAGTTGGCGCTCGCTCATTCCATATGATTCTATATTCATTACAAGTATTTTTCTGTTAGAAGGTCACTGTGTGTGCGTAATATGTATAGCTGTTTCAATAATTGGCATTGAAATCTTTCAGACATATGTTATTTTTGGATATTTTAGTCGGAGAAGACGCGTTGTATACGGTGTATAGCTGACCAAATAAATCCATATGTACGGTGCATAGTTCAGTGAATGTACGGTACATAATCTACAATTTTCGATCAATTCTTGTTTCTAAGTATCATCTAAATGTGTGGCGGTTAAACGATTAGCATTGATGAGTTTTCCGTTTTTTCTTTAAGTCTTTCACACAATTCAACTTCTTTTTCCGATCTGTTTTGCTTTTCTTCGAATGTTGATTTATCGTCAGCACCCCATAGATTGAACTCACCCTTCGAAGATGGGTTGTGTTTTTTACCATCAACACATACTTTGTAAGTTCCTGCCTGATTTGAATCCTTGATGGCGATTTTTTTAATAATTTTGATAATAACTCCTGGTTTATCCTCAACAATAAACTTTTCGTCAACTTCCAAACTTCTTCTGTCCGGAACAATAAAGTTAACATTTGAGCTGTTAGATGTAAAGTTTCCTTGTGATGCTTCTTTTGACACAACCTGTCCTTTATTCTTTGGCCCACCCATAAATCTTAAGAACCGACCTTTAAATAACTGGAGTCCCGTCCTCCAAAACAATTTGGTTTCTTCACCATATCTCATAAATGTCGTACTCTTTGACAAGCTAAACCATCTTACTATATCCAAGAACAATAAAAAAAAAGCTATATTTTCAATTGGAAACCGTTTCTCGTTCACCAATCTATTAAAACACTTAAATTTTTCTAGCTTATTCGAATCTTGAAGAGCTTGAATTACACTTGGGAGTAATGCTACAAGTTCGTCATAAGTTTCTGTATCACTATCAGCGGTGATTATTCTCGGGTAATTCTGTCTCGCCAGTTAAATTAAATTCAGACATTTCATTTTCAACCTCTTGCCCGTCCCAGTTTTTCGGTTTAAGTTCATTCTGATACGGAAATTTTGTTTTGAAAATTATCAAATGGGCATAATGTAGACCTTTTTTTTAACTCAAGCTGCTGGCCAACTGTTAAATCAATTTCATTCAGTCAAAATCAGTGCCAGGAATATTTTCAATTTTAATACACAGCCCCCTTCTCCTCCCGAAAATCGAATGGTCCGTGACTGATACATGAATGTTATTTTAGAATTAAATCAATATTATAACCACCGTGTATCATCAGTACACCGGATATAGGTACTAAGCAAGCGAAGCATCATCAATTTTGACCTGACACGGAATGAACATCTTTGTTTTGTTTACATAATGTCAATGTGTACCTCAATCTTTATATAATTGTTGTTTTAAGGAATGATTTTGTCGTAAATTCATGAGAAGGAAAGTCTAATTATTTTCTCAAAACAAGAACGCTTACTAAAAACATGTGCAAATACTTGACAAAGAAGTTGGCGCTCGCTCATTCCATATGATTCTATATTCATTACAAGTATTTTTCTGATAGAAGGCCACTGTGTGTGCGTAATATGTATAGCTGTTTCAATAATTGGCATTGAAATCTTTCAGACATATGTTATTTTTGGATATTTTAGTCGGAGAAGACGCGTTGTATACGGTGTATAGCTGACCAAATAAATCCATATGTACGGTGCATAGTTCAGTGAATGTACGGTACATAATCTACAATTTTCGATCAATTCTTGTTTCTCAGTATCATCTAAATGTGTGGCGGTTAAACGATTAGCATTGATGAGTTTTCCGTTTTTTCTTTAAGTCTTTCACACAATTCAACTTCTTTTTCCGATCTGTTTTGCTTTTCTTCGAATGTTGATTTATCGTCAGCACCCCATAGATTGAACTCACCCTTCGAAGATGGGTTGTGTTTTTTACCATCAACACATACTTTGTAAGTTCCTGCCTGATTTGAATCCTTGATGGCGATTTTTTTAATAATTTTGATAATAACTCCTGGTTTATCCTCAACAATAAACTTTTCGTCAACTTCCAAACTTCTTCTGTCCGGAACAATAAAGTTAACATTTGAGCTGTTAGATGTAAAGTTTCCTTGTGATGCTTCTTTTGACACAACCTGTCCTTTATTCTTTGGCCCACCCATAAATCTTAAGAACCGACCTTTAAATAACTGGAGTCCCGTCCTCCAAAACAATTTGGTTTCTTCACCATATCTCATAAATGTCGTACTCTTTGGCAAGCTAAACCATCTTACTATATCCAAGAACAATAAAAAAAAAGCTATATTTTCAATTGGAAACCGTTTCTCGTTCACCAATCTATGAAAACACTTAAATTTTTCTAGCTTATTCGAATCTTGAAGAGCTTGAATTACACTTGGGAGTAATGCTACAAGTTCGTCATAAGTTTCTGTATCACTATTAGCGGTGATTATTCTCGGGTGTTTCTGTCTCGCCAGTTAAATTAAATTCAGACATTTCATTTTCAACCTCTTGCCCGTCCCAGTTTTTCGGTTTAAGTTCATCTTCTTGGGCACTTGTATCATTATTTAATCTTATTATTTTCTTGTAAGGGCTTTCTTTGGGTGCACTGCTGCATTTGGAAACATGAATGGTTTCATTTACATCATTGATAGTTATAAGCCGTCCTTGTTCTCTACATACTTCAGCAATTAAACGAAAAATTTTCAAGGTTGTCGCCTCCCCAGTTGTCTTTCGTACCTTTATCACAAGGTTTGAATGTTCAATTATCCCATGTTGTATGCTTGATGTGAAGGTGTCAAGCTGACATTCATAGTATGGACAGGAAAAGTATGGACTATCCATTACATTTAGACCTGAAAAGCATCACAGTAAATAAGAAATCACCAATACATTCACTTTATCAAAAACATGTGCATTATATGAATTTTTTGTAAGTCGCAAAAACAAACGCGATTAACATGCACAGGAACGTCAATGTTACCTTGGAATTTTATTCTTAATACATGATTCCCAAATAAATGTCCCCAAAAGACATTTTGTTTACACACTGAAAGCTAAAATATTTCAAGAAATAGGTGAGAAACGGGATTGCACATGATGTGAATTGAAGTGAATTGCCTACACACCGTACAGTTTATATCAAATTATTTTCTATTCACCGTACACACCCGCGGCTGTACACTGTACACAAAAACTTTTTTTTCACACTTGTTTTTTACCCAAAATGCTTAATGGAATGAGTTATCTAAGGTAGGTTTATGATTGGTAACTATCACTTTTGCACTGTATTAGCTTTCATTCAGATATACCATGTAAATGGCTCGACAACTGCATCGAAATTGAAAATTCCTGTTAACCTTCACAACTATTTGTGCAAGTAAAAGTTTATTATTCATATTAGAATATAAAAGTTGTCTTATAAAAAGGAAGGAATCGATGCGAAAATTATTTGGGAGCAGGAATTTCAGATGTTGAGAAATGTACACTATATGTAGATAAAACAAAACAAAGATTTACTTACCGTGTCAGGTCAAAATTGATGATGCTCCGCTTGCTAAGTACCTATATCCGATGTACTGATGATACACGGTGATAACTATCCGACTGAAATATAAAATCCTAAAACGGCTAAGGGAGACAACCACAATTTATATTATGTCTTATAAGTCCGTACTATTGTAAGCCTAAGTAACTTGCGTTAACGTACGTAAGTTTCGTTTGAAACTTAAAATTCTCTATTATGACGTTTACAAATTTCACCTATGGGTTCGAGAAAAGCAGTAGATTTTCAGTACGAGGACAGATCCCTGTGGAACACCATACTTCAGTTGAATATCGTCCGACTGAACAGAGTCGATTGCGATACGCTGAGTTCTATCAGTAAGGTATGATAACAACCAATTTAGCGCGGCTCCAGATATTCCGAACGAGTATTCAAGTCGCTGTCGTAAAATGAAATGGTCGAGGACGTCAAATGCTGCCGAAAGGTCTAACATTAATAAAACTACACAAAAGTTATTATCAA
The DNA here is from genome assembly GCF_963676685.1 of Mytilus edulis. Lineage (NCBI taxonomy): Eukaryota > Metazoa > Mollusca > Bivalvia > Mytilida > Mytilidae > Mytilus > Mytilus edulis. Next base: position 69,623,037 of record NC_092348.1, read on the forward strand.
GTGCAACAGTTATGTCGATAGAACTCGCAGCAATGCCGTCTCGGTGGAATTATAAGCACAGTAAGCTGATTTAACACTATCAAAACGATCGTTCGATTAGAAACTGGACGATAGTTCTTCAAAACTTCTTTGTCTAGTCCAGGTTTCTTCAGAAAAGGTCGTACAACTGCTTCAATAAATGTTTTTGGAACATACGACTCTTGGTGCGAAGTTGTTCAAACACGGTTTTGATAACGAAGTTGGTAGCGGGTCGAGTTCACGCGATTTCGACGCATCTTCACTTGATAGATGTCTCATGATGGTTTCAATCTTATTGAGGAGAAAGTCACCGAACCTATTCGATATATCTTTATCGCACTCACCTGATGGAAAAACTACAGTCCTCGTATTACCAATTAGCTTGTTTGTTTAACTGAACAGTTTCTTTTGATCACACCCTATTTCCAAAATTTTATCTGAATAATAGTCAGTCTTACACTTCAAAAACAGCCTCTGTGTTTTGATACATTGCTCTTTATACAACTATTTATGAACCCCACGCTTTGTCTTCCGCATTTTACGCTCAGCTTCACAGCGTTTTATTTTAGCGGTACTGAGCTGCCATTGAGCTGGGATGAGTGCCATTCTATATTCGAGCGCAATTTAATAGTTTTGGATTGAATTAGAGCATGTTTTTCAATGATAGAACTGAGCATTGAGTCATATGTTGAAACTAATTCGTGAATTTTCGGGCGTCACTATCGAATTTATCGTCTAGGTGGAAATTTAAGTCTCCCGTTAGGATTATATCATCGGATATTTCCATTGTAAAGTCAAGAAAATCCAACCATTCCTTGAAAAAGCTAGATGTTTTGAACTTGTTGGCACGGGACAGAGGTGGATGATAGATCACGAACAGACGGAAGTTATTTCTTGATGAACTTATATTGCATTCAAGGAGTTCGAAATGTAAAGGTGATTTCTTTGTTGGTACGCGTTTAACAGGAATGTTCAATTTATGTATGAAAGCAACACCAAAACCCTAGCCTTTGGACGCATCTGGGAGCATTCTGAATAGTGTATCCGTCTGGTAAAAGTTCAGAAAGAATACATTTATCAATGACGGAACCGAGCCATGTCTCTGAAAATATGAGCCCTTTTGTACTAAAAAGTGTTTTTTACCAATAAATATATTATAACTTATACTGACCCCTCATAAAAGGGATATTTAAAGCATCAAGAGGTTGTTCCCAACTTGATAATGACTTGCATGGATAATTGTCTCATTTTCAGTCACACATACGTAGACCAGATTTAAGTATTCAATTATTTTTTGGTGAACAGTGAAAAATACTTCATAAATTAAAGAAATGTCAAAGTACAAGTGGTAAATCGAGTTTTAATATTGTCAAAACCTATTATTTTATGTGTACAAACAAATTATAATCGCTAGCCTTTACTTTTCAAGCTTCGCGTCCAAAATTTGCAAATTAAATATTTTTTTATTACAATTTTCAAATCGCTCACTCGCCCCAATTTTGGGAGTCCAAAAATCCGTAGAATAAGAGATTACATTGGTGTGGCCCAAATACAAAATAATATTTTATATTTTTATCAATAAAGGTGTTCCAGCTCCTCCTGTTGATTTTACGGTAAAGAAAATATACAAAAATGCGGTCATTATATATTGGGATGCAGGGAAAAGTGTAAAAATAAATCAAACATTTTATTTGGAGTATCGTAAACAAAGATCTACATTATGGAGACAAAAGCAAATACCGATTCAAGATAGTGTTTTACACTCATGTAAATATGTTTATGTACTAAACAACTTGGAGGAAGGGATAATATATGAAATGCGCATGTTTACTGAAAACGAGTTCAACAGAAGTGCTGTTACAGAAATAAAGAGCATTGGCACAACAGGTAAAACATATACAACGTTTGGAATCCTTTGCACTGATTGTATGAATAATTTCTTTTTATATATTGTGACTTGGATGGAGAGATTTCTCATTGGCACTTATCTCACATCTCCTTACTTCGATGAAATTTCAAATATACTAGTATATTATAATTACGAAAAAATTTCTGAAAGAGTAAGTAGTTTACAATGCAGGAGAAAAGCGCCTAGAACGTATGCAATTTATATGTTGCACTTCTTTAAATATAGACTATGCAATTTTTCTATAGGAACTCCTTTTACTGCTAAAACTGTGCCATTTCATCAAAGCAATTTCCGTATAATTATAACCTAAAATGATGAGTTCATATGCACTTTTATGCACCACACGAAAGTTAAAACACGGGGTTATTAGGCATATTTCAAACTTTGAAATTTACTAGCTCTCTCTTTGCGTAGAGTCTTTCTGTAATTTCAATTTGTTCTCTATTTAACACCAACTATCACTCTCTATGACATGAAACATCATATATTGCATATTTTGCTTCATTGTCACAGAAAATAAAAAAGGTTTACGAAAATGCTAAGACAACGGCGACAACTATGTCAAACAACAACAAATATGTGTACAGCAGTCCAGAGGTTGTATTTTCATACACAACGTTTGATATTGCTTTAAAACTTTGAAGTAAATCAGTTTAACACTTTAAGTAACAAAAACAACATATTGTAAAAACATAAATACGGTAAGATCAATGGATTTATTACGCAAGTTTTGTTTTATTGCTTATGTGTATGCTTAGTATATTTATATATTTGAACATTACCAAAACATAGACATGAATGTTCTTGGTTTGTTTGAGTTAGTCTCGTCCATTTTCTGTCAATTTCCCCCCAATCAGTCTCTAAAGGAGTGGCAGAAGATACCAAAGGCACATTCAAACACATAAGTCAAAAATAAACTGACAACACTATTGGATAAAAAGAAAAAGACAAATAGACAAATTGCTCATGAAAGTAAAAACTCGGTAATAAGTCTTTTTCTGTATTTAACATTCGGAAAGAGGAGGGAATCTTAGTTACGACATAAGTAATTAACATATCCGCTCTCATCTGTGTATTGGATGTATCGTAAATGTTAACAACTCGTGGTGGTGTCCGTAAAGCATGTACTTCTCTTGAACTGAATTTTAATGTGCGTATTGTTATGCGTTTACTTTTCTTCATTGGCTAGAGGTATAGCGGAGGGTTGAGATCTTACAAACATGTTTAACCCCGCAACTTTTGTGCGCCTGTCCCACATCAGAAACCTCTGGCCTTTGTTAGTCTTGTATCATGTTTTATTTTAGTTTCTTTTGTACATTTTGGAGTTTAGTATGGCTTTCATTGTTACTGAACTAATATAAATATTTGTTTAGAGGCCAACTGAAAGACGCCTACGGGTGCGGGAATTTCTCGCTACATTGAAGACCTGTTGGTGACCTTCTGCTGTTGTCTGTTTTATGGTCGGGTTGTTGTCTCTTTGATACATTCCTCATTTCCATTCTCAATTTGAAAACTTGCGTGGGACGATTTCAACTTCACATCTTTGAACTCTTGTTTTGATTGCTTGCTTGTGAGCAGCAACCCTTTTTGAATCGATGAGGTAGATTTTTCTGTCATTTATCAATGATCCACACACGAACTTATTTCAGGAAACAAGAATATCTATGTACCATAACTAACTTAAAAATAAAGATGTAATTTTTATTCTGAGATAAGTTCTTATGACCATCAACCAGAACTTGCTTTCATCCGATGTGCAGTACTTCATTACTTTGATTAGATTTTAGTTCGATTTTAAACAATGAATACAGATTTTTTTAAAAACTTATCGAAAAATGAAAGTTACCGACACATTGACATATTATCATGATGAATTCACAACCCATTGTTATATTTGACGTATAAAAAGCGACCTATATCAGCGGCACATATCTTTATATATTCTTATAGTAAGAGCCTGCTCCACCGGTCAGTTGCCTTACCCTCCCCGAACCCGCAGACAATTTTGCAAGTAATTATATGAACTATGACTGTGTATAATAAAAAAGCAAGAAGAAAAAAACCATTCGTAAACAAAGTCACGAGTAAACAAATAAAAAACAACCGTATACACTCAGGTGATAGTAATGCATATCTTGATATATTATTAGAACGAAGGTCCCCTCTTTGAAAGATTTCTCGGTAAACCCAACTTTTATTTTAGTTGTCTATATTTAAAACAAATGTTTTGCGGTATTTTTCAAGAATTGCAACAGAAAGGAACAATTCAATAAAATTTGTATACATAGGCATTTGCACATGACATAATGAATGAATATACACAGTAAAAATTAAACATACCAATTTTGTCATCAAATCGATAGAAAAAAAAGCCGACGAAAAAAACTCGGTGTACGGTAAATCGGGCATATGCGAGTTATTTTATTCTTTCTGTTGGTAGATACACTCGAACGTTTGATTTTGTTATGATTTACGCATTTCCTCTCTTTTAAATTGCCCTTGGAGTTCGGTAATTTTGTGAATATTTTTGTTTGTCTCTGGACCAAAAGAAATTGACTACTACAATATAGGTATAAGTGCTGAACAAACAATTCATGAAGCCAGTTTTGATAACACAGCACACTTGTTTGTTTATGCACTGCTACCATATATTGTTCACAAAAAAAAATAAAGTCTTAAATAATCTTTCGAATTTAAGAAACCTTATGTCGTGACAATGAAATCTAACGCACCCCATAAGTGTACTTGCATATGTTCATATGTGCTCTTGTATTCACACATATATTTATTTAAAAGCCTGGATATGAATAGCACTGCATGCAGGTAATCCTATATGTTTTATTTGACAAAATATCAAATATAACACCACAAGGGACACTGCAGTGGGTATTTCATAAAACTCCATTACGTTTTGCAAGGAAACGACATACGGGTACTGAACTTAATCATTTAGACTTACCTTTATCTGTAAATATGGATATTTCTTGAAATCTTTCAATGAATAAATTTCCTTTTTATTTAACTACTTTGAGCTTATCTGTTTATTCCAGAATCAGAAGACAATACGACACTTGTTGCAATTTTAGTTTCTGGAACAGCAGGATTAATAGTTGGGATTTTTTCATTGAAGATAGTTGGTAACTACAATATTTTATATTTTTCTGTATTTTGTCGATTCATATCTTTTCCTGTTTAACTGTTCACCGATCGCAAAAATATTTTACGGATAAATGAAATATGAGCAACATGTATGCATCCTTTATCCGTTTAAGAGTAAAATTGCTGTTCAAGTCCTCACAATAAAACCATATCAAAGGATGTTCTCGCCGGAGGTTATCAAAATCCTGACAGACAGAATTTAGACGTAAAATGTCATTGATACATTCATTTGTCATAATTTTTACTTCAAATATAATGTTGCGTCATTCAAAACATTCAGATTTCCCTCTCGAAGGATAAGATTACCTTAGTCTTGTTTTACTAACTTTCCGGAAGTTTTGTTTTTCAGTTCTATTGGATTTGGTATTTGATGTGATATTCCTAATGATTTTAAAGCGTCACTGAGGTATCTTATTTAGACAAAACAATCGTCTAACGTTTTTTTAAAAATAGTATGGCTAGATGTTTTTTTATGAACTATTAACCTGCAGTTTATGTTTGGGATTCTGCATATTCAAATTCTTTATCAAACAATTCATCCCTATCAGGTTTGTAAAGAAAATCTTAGCTATAAAATGCTTATTATATACTTTCCTTTTTTTGTGCTTGAGCATTCTTGGTGGAGTTTTATCTACCAAAATGTATAAAGTGATAGTTGTTTTAAAATTTTAAATTATGACTGACGTTGTCCTTGAAAACAGATAAACTTTTAAGTTACTATGAGATATATCCAACCTTATTCACACTGTTATGAAAGTTAGCATCAAAAGAATATTTTGATATACGTAAATGCAAAGAAACAGAGACAAGCATATTGTCTTTAACAATATATAAGGTAAGTTATGTTCTAAATTCACTGTGTTAAAACGAACATAAAGTATGTATGTGCTAAATCTCTCGAGATTTATATATAGCATACATATCTGAGCACATCTAGATATATACCTTTCTACGATAAAGGAATAATAGAAAACTTAATACATATGTAGGTACTGTTAGGAACAATGACCATCTGAATTTAAAAACAAGATCCAGAGATTTTATCAAACATAATTAACAGTTCATGTTTTGAATACGGAAACCATGCAACTACGAAAACAAATCCTTTATAAACATCACACAATCTCAATTTGATCAACAATACCGGTAAAAGAAGCAATCAAACATCTACAAAATCTATAGAAAACACATTAATTGTTAATATACAACTTCAATACATTAAACAAGACAGAATTCTTAATGAAAATAAAACTTAACTACAAACGAAACATACGACAATGGTCACTGTCTTGCATCTGGAAAAAAAAACATATTCATTTAATGCTACTATTTTTCTCTCTGTCAATTAATACATAAAATAAATGTGTTGAAGAATTAATAACTTGGGTCATGTTTAACCAGTTTACGGAACCCTTCCAAAATGTAATGCTATGTCTTACAGCTTCTTATCAACTTGATTACCAACTTGATTCATTTACATGATTTAATATTGGAAACATGAAGTAAGACTCAGCGCATTATTTGAAAAAAAAAAGAAAACAGGCGACACATTTCTAACATTACATATCTGTTTTTAAATACGGTGGCGACAATTATAATGGACATCAGTAGTCAACAAAAAACTGTTCATTAATTTTTAAATGCAGAACCTTGAGGCGGAATTTAAATAGCCATTGCACGGGATTTTTTAAACCCTTTTTTGATAGGTTATCTTTCTCTTCCGTAAAATTTTGTTTCTTTCACGGTATTGTTGTTTCAAAAGATGTCGGTAAGATTTTTTGCAGGTGATATTGTTCATTGAATACGCTTTTGAAATGACTTTGAAAGAGTTATCTCCCGAATAATGTTTTTTTCTCGTTCCTTCGCCACTGTAAAAGATAGCGACACATGTATTTTTTTCCAAATTGGTCGTTGTATTCTCAGAATGTTACGTTTTAGGTTGACAGAAGCGTTATAAACTACCCATTTGAGAGTCACCCCCCTTATGTATTTGAAATATATGATATGTATTTCTAAGTGGTAAACCATAAGTGATATACAACTATATTTTTATTTTACGTCCTTGGTCCACACAATAAGATGATGCCTAGATCAAAGGTCAAGCTCATGGTCTAAATTTGATTTTGTCTTGTTATTACGTACATTCAGAACTCGTATGAGATATCAACAAAATATTTTTACTAAATTGTTATATGCAACATGTCAAATCATTTTAAATGAACAATTTGAAAAAGCTATTATCTGTATGTATTAAAATTATAATTATAATGAACCATATATTTATCGAATCAATGTAAAGTAAACTATCATATCAGAAGTGACAATTTAAAAAACGGATGTTAAATCATCCCTCTTATTTCAAACAAAAGTGTACAGTTTGCTATGATCTGCTACTGGAAATGACATTTTCCCCCGATTTTGTTATTTTCATATATAATTCCCGGGAGTTTTTTTTTTTTTTTTTGCTGGAAAGGCCTTCAATTGTTCTTTGAACTATTGAATTATACTTTTTTAATATTATTTTAAGACATGTAGATTCTAGTAATTTTGATGGCTAGATTATGAATGTAATTTATTCAAATGATTTCGAAAACATTTGTAGGTACACTGTACAACAGAATCAAAAGGTAATTTAGACTTAAATAGCACATACCTCTAATATATATGTTATATGTTATTTTCACTTCTATCTATGAACAGTTATATTCAACTTTTAAGTTAATAGAGTAATAGAGACGCACATGATTTCAAAGTAATATTCCAACTCTAAGTTCATGATAAACTGACCAATAAATAAAAAAACAACGAAGAGATTAAAAAACAGTCTTACAAACACAATACAGAAAATTAAAAACTTAGCAACACAAACCGCATGTAGGAGTTATAACGTAATCCGGAAGCGTTAACAATTGCCACAAACTAAAAAAGTGGAATCCGTCGTGGTGCTCATATCAGTACAATTTGGGGATAAGTCTTATTCAGTCTTGTATAAACTAGGATACAAAGACGGGATTGCGGTTAAGACAGTTGGAAAATATCTGTCTACATTTTTTAATCAAATATTACATAAATGTCAACCAATTGGCGTTGTAGGACGTTATCATTAAGAATACTAGTAGATGACTTCAACTTAACCACTTGACACATTTAGTTTTATAGAAAACGCAAGCTGTAGAATAATGTATCAATTTAGAAAGATATACTCTTTGTTAAGGTTTCTGAACTGAATAAAATGGAATGTTCAAATTTGAAAAGCTGAAATCTTCTTTTGTTTTGCATAAAGGTTCGATCTTAACCGACACTTTTTTTCATTTCTAAATGTAATTCTAAATATGAAATATTTATACAGTATTTTTGGTATCTTTTATTACAAGTACGATGGACGTGATGTAGTTAACGATCATTGCAGTCACCAGACTTTTGAATTTTATTTACTGCGAATATATATATCTAGTTAATTTTCATTGTTGCATAAAAGAGGGACGAAAGATACCGAAGGGACAGACAGTCAAACTCATAGATCGAAAATAAACTGACAACGCCATGGCTAAAATAGAAAAAGACAAACAGATAAATATTAGAACATAAAACATAAGAAGCTCCTGTATGAAGTTCAGGTAGTACATATAAGATTAACAATTGCTAGTCCTTCAACAGTAGCAACCCGAACAGCTATGTTATCAATTAAGAAATGAATTATCTGGAGAAATTAATTTCAGTCTAAGATGATTTGTAGTTTGAATCAGGGATTTACAAAGCATGATTTATTAATCTTTAAACGGATATTTGTATCTACTTTTGTCATTTCTTTTTATATACATGAAACAAATGTTTGACCCTTATCTATAACATGCATTTATATTTGTTTTTATCATTGTTAGGGATGCCAGTTCGACGATAAATATTTTATGTTGGTTTTAACGACCCATACTCAATGATATTTCCTCGGACTTGCTGGTTTATTATATTTGACTAGAACATATTCTACAACTAATAGATCATTTACTTCATGTGATAAATAAATCAGCATTGATCTAGTAATCATATTATTTAATAAATATAAAAACTATTGAAACAAATGATCCAAAAGTAAATACCGAATGTATTCGTGTCAATATCAACAGCACGACAGGTAGAACATGTTAGGAAGTATCTGTTTATCTTACTAGAGGAACTGACATCTTCCACTTTTTTTGTGGGAGTTGTGTTAGTTTTTTGTTGTGTTTTTTTTTTAAACTATTTATTTTGCCAATGCTTTGTCAATTAGTTATAAATTTATCAGTTTCAATGTCCGTTTTATGCTTCCTTTTTATCCAGATCCAACGTCAGCTACATTTAGTAATGATAACTTAAACAACTCAATCCGATGATATGATGATTAAAAATCTCTGCTTGCTTTTAAAGACATTCAATTTTATCACATGTACGAATGTAGTGGAACGAAGTTTTAAAAGAAACCCGATTAATCAAGTCATTTGGTATTGTACTTGCGAGCGATACGAAATAAATCAAGTGTTCGTTAGCCTTCCTAGTTAACCCGGCAGCCCATCCCATCGATTGCTGATACAATTGATGTTCATAGTGGTTTTGTAGAAGAACCCCATCTAGTATAACGTTGTTTGTAAAGAAAAGATTGTAACTGAGGTATCCAATACAGTGAATAAAGAATCATTTCTGCATATTTGGTATACATTCCAAAGGAGCATAAAAAAGACTAAAGAATATTTAGGATTTTCTCTATGATATATGTCGTGGAGGTATATGTTGAATTTCCATGTCTATTGTCTATTCTTAATTTTTTCATCAAGTAGATAATTTCATGGTTTTTTTTAACAAAACATCGGTTTTGTATGGGGTTTTATATGCAGGAACCACATCAATTTTGTCACTAAGGTAGGACAGGTGCTAAGAAACTTTTATATCACGGATGTAGTATGAGTGTTTACCTAGTTTAATTTGAATGAATTATAATTTGTATCAACGACCGTTTATAACCGTTATGTTAAAGATCTGATAGGTATTTTTAAATAAACACAATGTTGCTTAATATAGTAACGTAGTTTCTCATCCTTTAATTTGAATGTATTGATGTTGTTTGTCTTTTTCATTTTTATGTAATGCCGTTTGATGTTGTTTGTCTTTGAATTTTGTTTTTGAATATCCCCTTGGCCTCTCCCACGTGTTTTGGATGGATTGAGATTACTGTGATCCTATCTGTTACTGTAATTTAGTGCATAAAAATAAAAACACTAGTCGCAAGCAAGACTGGCCAAACAAGTACATAAATATGATATATGACATTATATATATATGGTAAATGCATGTTAGTCGTCAACAGTCATTAGTCTTAAACTTAAAACTTAAACGGCTGGTATTTGATTAACTTCAAGCGAATTGACCGAACACTACTGCATTTACCGTAATGAATAAGTCTTAATAAAATAAAAAAAAACAAAATTGACCGAAAGACTGAAAATGATTTAAAGATTATTGTTCAGTCGTTTAAGATGAGTTCAGTTCAAAATAATTGTTTCCGATCAAAATTGGTCTATTAATATAGAAATAAGGAAATGTGGTTTGATTTTCGATTAAACAACCAGAGTTCAAATGCAGTGGATGTAATCAATTATGGGCAACCGTTAGACCTTGAACAAAGACAAATCCATACCGCATAATCATTACAAAAAATGTAGAAGAGGCCATGAAGAAAACAATTGAGTCGAGAAAAAAAACCAATTTATTTATTTCAAAATTATTTACAAAAACAAATATATGACAGATACCAACGAAACCAATTGCAGGCTCCTGTGTTGAGACAAACATATACAGTAAGTGGTGCTGTTAACTGTGTTTGTAGGCGCTCAATTATATCTTCTTAAGTGAAAAAACCCACATTAGAACAAAATGAAAAAATCAGTAGCAATTTGCTTTACTCAAAAGATCGGTACGAGGCATACCAATAATTATAAGTATTTTTTTTTTTTACAAAAGTAAGTTGTTAATTCCAATACAAATAATCATCTTAATTATACATGATCTTCCCCATTCTATTCTCAATTTTAATGTTAAAAGATTGAACCAGTTTGTTAAGTTTATAATTTCAAAGAAAACATATATTGAAAAAAATCAATCAATTTACCATTATCGATTTAAAATTCATCAGCTTTCTGAACACACTCACCGTAAAGGTTTAATTTGCTATCCCTTTTTATAAGAACAATAGACCAGCCTACAAGTTAACAAGTTATAATTGTTCGTTTATAAATTATAAAAGAACTAATGTGTAAACTCCCACAAGCAAAATTGACATTATATGAATTTATATATGATTTAATGTTATTTTGGGCATAATGTTTCTAGTCATTTTAGGTTCTGATAAATCCCTGACTTCAAACCTTTGCAAAAAAGTATGTAAAAAGTATAATTTTCAACAGAACAAAACACAATTATAATATACATACATACAACCACTGAGTCGATGCCAATGATGGTGGAGTTTTAATTCCCTGAGGGTATCACTTGCCAATTGTTCAGCACTTCTGTGTTGACTTGATTTATCATTGATATGTTCATAATTAGGAATAAACTGTAAAGAATGTTTGAAATACTAAGGCTTTTACCTGGGGAATAGATTAACTTAGCTATATATATATAAAATTTTAGGAATATTTGGGCCTCAATGCTCTTCATTTGGCCTTTTTAATTTTTTTTGTTCGAGCGTCACTGATGAGTCTTTTGTAGACGAAACGCGCGTATGGTGTGTATACAAAATTTCAATTCCTCTATGATGAGTTAATTTATGAGGATATAATAACATGAATGACATTTTTAGAATACCCCATTCACGGGCATTATGTTTTCTTGTCTGTGCGTCATTTCGTTTGGCCGTCCGTCCGTCCGTTCCTTCGTCCCTTCGTCCATTCGTCCTGCTTCAGGTTGAAGTTTTTTGGTCGAGGTAGTATTTGATGAAGTTGAAGTCCAATCAACTATCGAGGTAGTAATTGATGAAGTTGAAGTCGAATCAACTTGAAACTTAGTAAACATGTTCCCTATGATATGATCTTTCTAATGTTAATGCCAAATTAGAGATTTTATCCCATTTTCATGGTCCACTGAACATAGAAAATGATAGTGCGGATGGGGCATCCGTGTACTTGGGACACATTATTGTTTATTTATAATCTGAACATAACTTTAAATTACAGAGAAGATAAGGTAACTGAGCCTGTCGTTCTCAACGCTTATGACGATGTAGATGAAAATGTCGAAAGACATGATGATCATGGTACGTGAACATAGAAATATTATTTTTATCAAACAAAAATAATTTTTCCAAGCAATATTTACGACCATACTTAGGAATCATATTGCTAACAAGTTTGTATGACTTTGTCAAAATTCATTCAATGTAAAAATAATGATGTACTTTTGAATATTTGGATGTGTCAACATGTAATTCAAACAAGTCTAATATATGTAACACTCTGGAACGTGTCCGTCGCCAAGTCGTTCCCTATTCTCAAAATTGTCCATATGACGTCACTGGTTGTACTGAGATGATTTCGTTTTGAAATTGAGAGGTACCGTTATATTGCATGTTTAATCTCATTAATCTTTGCTAACGAACTTTTTGTCCATGAGAGTTTTACAAATCAAATAGCAAGGTATAGCAGGAAAATATTGGTTTACTTTAAATAAGATGTTATAAAAATTTTAAATAAGTTTTTAAATGAGAAATTGTTCTCTCTCAAGCATAGATCTAATTTCAATACGTGTTTGTTTTTGTTCTATTTGGTTTAAGCAGTTGTTAAACATTTGTATTAGGTTTACGTCACCTATTTTGTTGTTAATTTAATGTTACAATATTTAAGTCAGTTCTAAAATACTCATTTTGTCATCACCTCTAACATGCCTAATAAATCCTGATATTTGTAATTGTTTAATTACAGACATACTGCCTGTAACAGATACTCAAGTGTAAGTACACAATTTTAAACCATTTAATAATTATCGATTTCGTGATCATGTCGTTTTCTATAATATGTGTAAAAATTTAAAATAGTAAAACAAAATATACATTCTATTGCGTTATATTGCTTATGATTAGTTTGTATTTTATCATTGTATGTTCCAGTGCTACAGCTCCATATGAAGTATTAGGTAGGACTGACCAACCAAATGCCTATGAAGATTTGACTCCAGAAGAAGGTATGCTCCTTTTTATGTAGTTGACAGAAAATAAATTATTAGAAGATATACTTGTACTTCACCCAACGAATGAAAATAATTTTGAAAATCCTAACCATACACGACTATTGACTATGGCACATGCATGCATAGACCAGATCAATCAGTATATCCAATTCAATGTTTTATGATAATTTTTGAATGCAGTACTATGTAAAATTTACATGTTTTACTTTACGGCAAATCAAGTTATTGTTTAGAAACTTAAGATGAACTTCTTCTCTTTAACTACCTGTCTGAACCAGTACGTTACCGTAATACGTCTATTGGGACCACATTTGCAACTACAAAAGTCCGCAAACGAAATCTCTTCTTACGTTTTCAAGGGTTAACCTTCGGGGTGGCAATGTTATATTTGTGACCTCCACATTCTCTTCAAAACACAGTCTCTGCAAATGTTTTAACCTTGGATCTAGAAACATACAATCGAAATCGTAATTCAAAATGCTCATGTATTCCAGAATGAATTCGATCAGAAACCAAAGTATATTATTTGTCATAAGACGCTGTGAAATTAAAAATTGGTACAATTTATGTTATATCGTAAATTTAATGTTATAAAATTATAGCCAGTGCTAAAATAACCATTTCGTCATCATCTCTTACATGTCTAACAAATCCTTATATTTGTAATTGTTTAATTACAGACATACTGCCTGTAACAGATTCGCAAGTGTAAGTACACCGTTTCAAATAATTCTAAAGTTATCAATTTCTAATCATGTCGTTTTTAGCTCACCGGCTAGAAGGGCCAAATGTGAGCTTATGTTATCACATGGCGTTCGTCGTCTGTCGTCGTCTTTCGTAATAAACTATTTCAAAAATCTACTACTCTAAAACTACTTTGCCAAATACCTTCAAATCTTAAATGAATGTTACTTATGGTATCTAGTGTATAAATGGTATCCAAAGTTTTGATTCATCAACAAACAAGGCCGCCATGGCTAAAAATAAAACATAGGGGTCAATCGCAGTTTTTGTCTCTTATCTCAAAAACTAAAGCATTTAGAGCAATTCTGAAATGGAAAAAAATGTTGAACAGGTCAAGATCTACGACCCTGAAATTTTCAGACAAATCAAACAAATCATTGTTGAGTTGCTGCCAACAAATTAGTAACTTTAAGGACATTTTGCAGTTTTTTGTTTTTATTTTGAATATTACTGAATTGTACGTCCGTTGTCCATCGTCCGTTAATTTTTACAAAAATTTTCTTCTCTTCTCCACTGAAACTATTTAGTAAATTTTAACCAAACTTGCCAACAATCATCATTGGGGTATTAAGTAAACAAAATGTGTCTGATGACACTTTAACAATATGTAGACATGTTTATCTGATTAAGATTTATCTGACATGAACTTTTTAGACGAACCAGACAAGCCGTTGTTGGGTTTCAGCCCCTGAATTAGGAATTTAAAGAAATTTTGTAGTTTTTGGAAACTGTAAACAGATTTCATATTCAACAAAGTAAGATCTTCAAATTAATCAACATGACCAAAATGGTCAAATAACCCAATAAAGAGTTATTGTTCTTTAAAATCAACTGAAACAATTTTTGGTTACTTTTTTTTTACATTTTACAAAATCTTTCTCTTTTATAAATGTGTCCGATGACCCTGCCTGTAAACCAACATGGCAGGTATGGCAAAAAATAGAACATAGAAGAAAAATACAGCTTTTGACTTATAATTCTAAAACTGAGACAAAAGAATAACGGTTGCATTATTTCATGCATTAATTGTAAATTTAAATATCAGGTTAGCGACACAGGCTCCTCTAAAAATTTAAAATAATAAAAACAAAATATACAAGTTTACATTCTATTGCTTTGCATTAGTTTGTATTTTATCATTGTATGTTCCAGTGCTACAGCTCCATATGAAGTATTAGGTAGGACTGACCAACCAAATGCCTATGAAGATTTGAATCCAGAAAAAGGTATGTTCATATTAATGTAGTCGACAGAAAAGGTAACGTAATTTATAAGAAGATATGCTTTCTTCAACAGTTGAAAATAACAACGGATTTATAAAATCACACACGACCATCGACTATGGCACATGTTTGCATAGACCAGATCAATCAGTATATTCAAGTCAATTTTTCATTATAATTTTTGAATGCAGGACTATGTAAAATCTACATGTTTTACTTGATGGCATATCAACTTAATCTTTTAAAACATAAGATGAACTTCAATATTTTTAACGACCAGTCTGAACCAGTACGTTTCTCAAAAATGTCTATTGGGACCAAATTTGCAACTACAAAAGTCCGTAATGAAATCCCATTTTTACGTTTTTAAGGGTCCGCCTTCGGGATGACAATGTTATATTTTGTGACCTACACATTCTCTCCAAAACACAGTGCCTGCAAATGCGTTAACCTTTGATCCAGAAATACACAATCGACATTTTATTTTATAATGCTCATTGGTTCACGAATGATCGTATCAGATATATGATGTAAAACCAAAAATGGATGTTTTTTTTCGATTGCATTCAGACTGTTATGTTGTTTGTGAAAATCCGAAAAAAAAGTTAAAGGGCAATGAGTTACTCGTGTTACAAATATCTTCAAAAACCAAATTTCCTACCTTTATGACGACTATAATTTTCCCTAGCAGACACACATTGAGCTTGTTAATCAATCACATGATATTAACTACTTGTGGATTGCATAAATCATTATGTGTTGACTACGCACATGGAATACCAATATACATACTGCAACTAGACTTTCAAAAGAGGTTTCCCGAATAAGATAAGTTTCTTCTATCTATTTTATTAGCTCACCTTGACCAAAGGGCCAAGTCATTTTTTCTCATCACATTGCGTCCGTCGTCTGTCGTCCATCGTCCGTCGTCCGTTGTCCGTCGTCCGTAAATTTTTACAAAAATCATCTCCTCTGAAACTACTGGGCCAAATTCAACCAAACTTGGCCACATTCATCATTAGGGTATATAGTTTAAAAATGTATCCGGTGACCAAGCCAACCAACCAAGATGGCCGCCAAGGCTAAAAATAATGATCAGCAAAGTAAGTTCTACAAATAAGTCAACATGACCAAAATGGTCAATTGATCCCTTTATGAGGTATTGCCCTTTTATAATAATAAATTAAAAATAATTGTTTATTTGTTTGTTTAAAACGTATAGTGGCAAATATTTCCTACATGTTCAGGGTGAGAACAAATTCACAATCACGACAATTGGAAGGTACTTTAATAGAGGCCATCCGAGTCAGAGCCAACCGAACACTCTACGTTTGAAGGGTTTTTCGGCCGATCGGAAGAAGATCTGAAAAATCATGTTACTATTTCCTAATCCCACATATAGGGATTAAGGAAATGAATTGTATGGACTGGTACAAACTGTAAAAATAACCACGACATATCGAAAATATATATTTAGTCCTACAACTTAAGACTATCTAAGAAAATTTGTAAAACAAGCGAAATTAGTTTTCGTCCATAACTAAAAGAGCTATCTATTTGGCATTAAGGCTTTTCAATTTAATCATGTTTTAACGAAAAAATGTTTTTGAGTTTTTTGTCTTTTTACTCCAAAATAACTTAATTCATATACTTTTTATAAAAATATTTATTCAATAGATGTAACTTCCTTAAATATTCACAATAAAATCCATGCAACCCACACAAGGCCTACATTGACAATCGACTATATGCAAAACCTGTTTCAAACTACATGTTAACATTGATATTTATCAATTGAAACGTAACTGGGTTAATCTGGTATCATTCGTCCCTCTTTAAACCACACCGAGTTTGGCTCATGTGAACACGGCCTTATACGTTTAAAGTCCCGTTGGTATACTTTCCCTTCCTTTCAAAAGGCTGAATAATAAATGGATACGTCATTTTCAGTCTTTCCGTCAAGTCGTAGACTTATAAACTGAAGTAGTTTACTACCGTTCAGACAATTCACTTTCTGCTACTAAAGATCTGTTAAAATCCGTAAGAGGTATATTTACATGTACCTAAAGCACATGATTCGCATTACTGTAAATTGTCCAGAGAAGGGATTTGTCGTTTCGAAATCAAAGTATTACGTATTTTAACTTATATTAAAACAGTAGAAAACGATTCATAAAAAACTCATCTAATAAAACGTCTAGTAGCAGTTTACTCATTGGTCATAGAAATACCAGGCGTATAACTATAAATACAAAACGCATATCTCTTCTACACAAGACTTATCACAAAGTAGGTTGCCACCTGGTCATATTATAAATTTGATTACGAAACACAAATAATGGGCCAAATCTGTCTTTTACTTTTTATGCCTTGGTCTATATTGGATAGAAAACTTTGGCGTTTTCAAACGATTTTAACATTTGCAATAATTTTATCAGGAAATGAATGAATCAATTATATTAATTTCTTCACGTGAGTTCTGATTATGAGCTTGTTCTACGTTCCTGGTTTTGTAATTCTAGATATGAGTAGAAAGTATTTTAAAAAGATCCTTTGATTCAAGCGATTCTGGTCATCCTCCCTTATTGTTGAATACTTGATACTAAAGTATCGGTTGCTTAATGATTACTATACACTTCAAATACTGCTTTTTCGATACAAGACATGAAGTCACTGTTGAATAACAATTTAAACAAATAAGAAGAAACCAGCGAACCATTGAAAATGATAGATCGACGAATAGAAGCATAAATTGAAGACTGAAACATATGTTTGCTGTAATAACTTATGTAAAGACAAGCTGTTGAATGTAATAATGATATGAATGTATGTCATGAATATAACGTTTTTTTAATAGTGGTTATTGTCAAATATACAAACTATAGTATGTGTTCTTATGAATGTAAGAGATACCTTTATAGTCTATTGACAATTGTTCATTCGGTCTGACTTTGATTCATCACACTTATAATTTTCAAGTAAAATACATATTCACTTGATTTCTTATGACAAACCTCCACTTTTTTTAATTAATCATGGTTTACCTTTCCTTTCATAGTATCATTGTGCCTTCCAAAATGTTTAGTTTCAATAATGCAAGACATAGATGCAAAGAAAAACATATTGTAAATATCCTCCTTAGTTTATGCATTTTATGATGAAAAATTATATTAAGATGGAAATTCCTTTTGCAAACATAACCAAGGATTGTTGTCGAAATTGTTTTTGAACGCAGACGACTTCTCTTTATTAATGTTTTCAATTTTGGACATAAGGAAAAGTGAATATTCAAAATGAGGAATACGAAATGTTATTTCAATGAGGGCGCAAAGAGGGCATATGTCTGAGTGCAATAGCTTTGTAAGGTTGACAATTGTGGATATATATCGATTTTAATGGGCCACAGTTGCTTTTGTATTCTGATCTAACAGTGACAGGACATGTTGAACCTTTGAAAATGCATTTATCGTATTCTAGTAACAGAATATCAATACTGTTTTTTTTGTATTGATGATTTCACGTATGTATTACACATTCAGACTCTTTTGTTAACATATTGATGGCCCCGAAAAAGACCGTTTATAAGAGAAATCATCAGCACCAAATACATTTCACAGCCTGGTCATTCTATTGGCTTCTAACGTGAACGTTACATCTTCGCTTTTCAATATAGATGTTTTTCCCAACGATAATAGTGGTAACAATCTTAAGTTTAAAAGCGCAATATCTAAAATATTTGTCTGAGACATACAAAGTTATATAGGAATTGAAGTAACGTACACATGGTACATTAAGAGTAATGTTGTCCTGAACTGTTTTCAATACAAACAATGTTGTATTACTATATTTCTACAGGTGTTAGACCATGTATTTTAACTCTGTGATCTAAGCATAGTACTGTTTAAAAATTGACAAAAAACTTGTAGGATGTAGAAATCTTTTATAAAAGTTTTTTATAGTTGCAAAGGGAGATTGACCATTTGAACGTGATGTCAAAAATAAAGATATCGTACTTTTTTTCAAAAATGAACATAAAACACAATAAGATTCACACGACTACGCGTGTCGTCGTTTTTGAAGGGAGATAGCTCGTTTTCAAATGAAGCTTCTAAAGGGTTTCCACTGGTGAATAATAGGATTACTTATTAACGCTGGATATCAACTTTAATTTTTATTCTTTCATCCTTGCATGTGAATAAAAATTTAAACAATTATGTCATATCACGTGATAACGTGTTTCCAATTTAAATTGTTTATCATACATGTTAAGTTTAATAACAAAATTAACGTTCTAATGGTTCTTATTTGAAAACCAATTATCATTAACAAACGAATCAGCTTTTCTCATAAAATAAACCCTCCAAAATCCATGTATGATTTACAAGTAATAGCACATATCTTTTTTCATACGAAAACAAATGCAGAATCTATTATCTAGTGTAGTTTGTGTCCTTGTTTACATAACACAATTAAAATCTTGTGCAAAATGTGCGTAAAAGTGATAGGTTAGGTGTAAGTCTTATGACTCCGAATACTCGAAATAATTGTTTTTCCTCCTATCGATGTTGCTGTATTGTAAGTCTTATGACTCCGAATACTCGAAATAATTGTTTTTCCTCCTATCGATATTGTTGTATTGTAAGTCTTATGACTCCGAATACTGTAAATAACTTTTTTTCCTCCTATCGATGTTATTGAATTAAGTTTTTTAATATGTTACTGATAATTTATGATGAAACACGGTGTAATATTACTCTGTTTAATGCTCGTTACAAATGTTTAACAACATCCAATCACTTATGTTTCATTTTAGAAAGTAAATGGATAAAGACGGTATGCATATACAAAACTATTAGTGCGCATGTAATGATAATTCCTTTGTTTTTTAATCTGTAATTTCATAGAATATTTTTTTATTGTGTTATGGTTTTTAATCAGTTTCTAAATTCCAAGTATATCAAATCGTCCTGGCTTTTTTGTATCACTTATACACATAGGATAACACACACACTTGTTAAATATTGAAGGTCTAAATGTTTATTTATAATTTATTTTTAAATGGTTATACTTGTTTTGGAACTTTATCATTTTTTTTTCATTTACTGGCTATTTCCTTTAATTTCAGAACGAACAGAAAAAGTTTATGAAAATGAATTATTCTGATGCAGATGTAGCTACACATACAGCAATGTTTACTGAAAAGAAAAGAACACAAAGAGATACCGAATCTTTTGACAAAACATACATCTTATGTTTAAAAAATTATTTTATTTATAAAGTTATATTAATTTTGTAAATATCATTCAATACTGTTTTTTCAAATTTTTGTGCAGTGACAGTAGTTTGTTCTACTTTATATAGTCAGGAGAGTCACTTTAACAAATGATTTTTTTAAATAACCTATGAAAGTAATTACTCAATACGCATTTTAAGATATATTCAAATAAACAGTTACCCTCGGAATAATGTCAAAAATGTCATTTCTATAAGATATTTCATACAACTCTAAAATGCTTAAGGTGGTATGGCTGTCTTTCGCCATCTTTAATTGTAGAAAACAGACAATATAAGGTCCAGTTTTCAATCAAATTAGCAAAATTTAATGCAGGAACGCAGATAACTAAATTTAATGTAAATTTGCATTTATAAGAACAAAATTATAAGATTAAAACTTTTGTTGATATTAATATTTTAACAAGTGTTAATTAAATCTGCTTGATTTTTTAACTTTTTTTAATTAGTATTTTAAAGGGAGGTTACTCTGAAATAGTGCAATTTTCTACATGGAATTTTTCTAATTTGTAATTTAGCCGGGGAAAATGCACGGCGACCCTATTTTTTCTTTTGATATTCTCAAACCATTTTCTAAAAAGCTATCTTCTCGTAATTAATTTTACAATTCTGTCATTTAGTTTAGCTTCTAATCACATAACGGTGTTTTTTCTTGTATAATCCATACAAAATGTGACATTTTGTCACAACCTGTTGCTTGAAAAACTGAACGGTGACCTATCATTTTAATGATATTTGTGAACATATATCATTAGATACTACGTTTTGGCAAAGTATGAACAAATTCTATCATTTTTAATTTAGACTCCCATACCAATTTAAGCTTAGTAGTAACAGTTATGTAATGAAAATCTGTTACTGCTTTGGGTTTATATAAACTATAAAAGCTATATAAACTAGTTTTATAAACTCGAATGCATTACATGTAATCAATCAACATTAATAACAAAAGAAGTCTAGATGTTTTGGAAACCAAAATTCAAATGTTTTCCACATTTCAATTGTTGTTGAACCATTTGGTCAAGTGCAAACATATTGCTAGTATTGATTGAATGTTTAAGCTTTAAATAAGGGCAGAACGAATTATCTTAAATGAACATCATTAGATGACATTTTTAAAACAAGCGTTTAAGAGAGCTACGATTGATGTCCATTTCAGATTATATTGTACAATGAAAAGCGATTTAAGTTTTTAAATTACTTCACCAAATGACTCCGAAACATCTCAAGGTATTTAGATACGTTGATCAGACAAAGTACAAATGTACTTATAATAAGCTTTTTGTTCCAAAAATCTAAAACTGAATACAAGGAACGCTCTTTGTTGATATCTGAAAGCATTTTGTGAAATAAATTGTCTACAAGCATAAAACAAATCAATTAAAAAAAAACATATATTTAAGCTTTAGAATTAGATATTTGTATGTAAGTATTTTTATCATTGAATGTTATACTTTAACCAGGTTTAATCTACCAGTTTCTACATGGGAAAACAAAACACGAATATTTTTGTGCACCTCTAGTTTCTGGTTTTCCTTGTAAACTAAAAATAATACATTCAACTTGAATATGTTAGAAGTATTATTTTGGTAATATTTCTGTTAAACTCATTTCACAAATCATGAAAATAGTCAGATTTCCCTCTCTGAATTAAACAGTGTAATGTTCACTTTTCAGTGAAAATAATCTGCAAAAATTGTTAAAAAGATGTTTGTTTTCGAAAATATACTTTTCAATAACAAATTGACTTTAATGTATTACTTTACTTTACTTTGATTTATTACTGATATAAGATTGATGCAATATTGATTTACACTGCTGTTATAATTTTTATAAAAGATATGTCTGTCATTTGAATGTCGATATATGTTTTTTTCATTTATTTATAAGTTATATTACATTTACTTTGAAATCTTCAAAATTCTTGAACCTCTTGATATTTTGTTCAAGAATAAAATAAATATTGACAACATTTGAGCTCCATAAAGGTTAACCGACGCATGTTATTGAATATTCAAATGTATAAGATTATATAATTTTTTTTTGTATATTTGTTGATTCTGCAATTTCGCGTACATCTTAGAGCATAACAAGTTTTACAAATAAAGCTTTAGATAAATACACTTGAAGCTATTACTGCATTTTATTTAGAATATGCCTTCTTCAATTTAGAGAATACCAGTTTCTAGTAACTGAAATACAATTGAGATTGACAATAAAATGTTTCAAAGAGACAACTATCCACTAATGTTCAAATGCTGTGGATGTAAAAAGTAAAATCACAAAAAACTGAACTCAGGGGAAAATCTAATCGAAAAGTCCATAATCACATGGCAAAATCAAATGACAAAGCACATAAATAAAGGCAACAGTAGTATACCGCTGTTCAAACTCACAAATCCATGGACAAAAAAACAAAATCCGGGTAACAAACTAAAACTGAGGGAAACGCATAAATATAAGAGGAGAACAACGACACAACACTACAATGTAACTAACACACACAGAAACGGACCAAGCATCAGACAAAATCCCACGAGAATAACAAAAATAACATCAAAACCAAATACATGAATTTGGAATAGACAAGTACCGTGACACGTCTTATCGCAATGTCAATTTACACTCAAAAATAAGAGAAAACAACGACGCAACGTTAAATTGTAACACACACAGAAACGAACTATAATATAACAATGGCCATATTTCTGACTTGGTACAGGACATTTTTAAAGGAAAAAATGGTGGGTTGAACCTGGTTTTGTGGCATGCCAAACCTCGCACTTTAATGGCAATGTTAAATATAACATAGAAATGACAACATAATATTACAGGACTACAATACAAATAAATAGGAAAACGTATTAGACAAAGAAACACATGATTATTGAATAACAAAAAGCATCAGGTTTAAAATTTAATAGCCAAAAACGCGCCTCGTCCACACAAGACTCACCCGTGACGCCCAGATATAAAAGATCGAAAGCGAAAAAAGTACAAAGTTGAACAGCACTGAAGATCAAAAGTGGAAAAAGGTTGTGTCTAATACGGCTAAGTTTTTATGCTTGGGATAAGAACATCCTTATTATTTAGAACAATTAATGCTATTGCAAACAGTAAATTTTATCAAATGAATATAACAGATATACATAATGTAACTGTAGTATTAACTCATTACATAAAACAAACACGAATACATAATGAATGACCAACACAGAATAGACACACCCGACTCAGTCCAGGCCTCAACGCAGTAAATTATGAAAATGACGTCACATACGATGGTGAAAAGGCATTAAAAATTACGTCACATACGATGGTGAAAAGGCATTAAAAATTACGTCACATTTGAATATATGAAATTTATGAAACAGCAGAAAAATTACGTCACATATGAAAAAATATATCTCAAAAGTAAGATAGAATTAGGATTGATTAAAGATTAAAAAAGAACTAAATACTGATATTGCATTTAAACACAATGCATATTGCAATACTTATTAATAGCAATTAATTATAATATATATATGTGCAGTTTGTTATGAATCCAACTTCAAACGTAAATTATCGTACAGATTATGTTGACCAAAATAAAATCTAATAAATGACGGCGGTGATTAATTTTTGTTTCCATAACACATAAATATAATAGAAAAGACGTCAACACATTTGACAAAATCCGATGAGAATTACAAATATAACATTAAACATTTAAACTAAATACATGAATTTGGGATAGACAAATACCATAACACGTCTTATAGTAATGCGAATTCACACTCAGCAAAACAGTCACAATCGGGAATAAGTCACGTTTGGTAATTAAAAGATTAGACGACATAATGACAAACCACAATCTACCATGTGGTAAAAATGTCCTTAGCTAGTTTGGTTAAACACACATTGTATGGATCCACCAATTCGTGATGGTGTTCATAAAATTTACGGAGTGTCAATTTGAATCTGTCCTCCTCATAACTTTGTTGGAGAAGTTTCTGCGTAAGTAGCACACTCCTGTATATGAAGTCCGTATAGTGTGAACAAGCACGTGAATAACGTATCAATTGTGATATGTAAACACGATACAAGTTATATAGAATTTATAAGAATCCAGAAATAGTTCGTTCCACTACGCAATTGGATAATTTTGACGTTTTGACGTATTAATGTCAGAGAATTATTAAGTCAGATATTTCGTAACTGTCCTTGGATGGTGAAAACTTCCCACTAACACCATATACCATTACATCATTCACTATACGCCATTACACCATACACATTACACCTTTGCACCATAAACCTTACACATTACACTTACACATTACACAATAATGCAATTTTATTTCAAAGATAGCGTGCGACTACAAATGTATTTCTTTATTTAAAAACGAATTTTGATCACAATATTGTAAATGAATGTCTAAAAGTAAAACCAAGTGCTTATCAATAATTTGTATAGTTTTGAAAGTGGCACACAATTCATTCACACCATTCCCGATTGCATGTTACACCATTCCCCTTACACCATACACCATAGTACCACATACCTTCTACTTTTGCACCATTAGCCAGACACCCTTACACCATATACGTTATCTGGAGGTTTACACCATCCAAGGGCTGTACCTTGAATTACTTGAATTATTTACTAAATTCATTCATAGATACAAACATTTTGAGTAATAGTTAATTTAGCAATATCTTTATAGATATACAAATGCATAACATGATACATATTTTATAATAACTTTAGAGGTAAAATCCTAACGATTCTACTGCCTGTCGATACTTTTATTTTGACATTGTCCATCTTGTTGAAATACTAAATCACTGGGATGTGTTTTATTTGATTTAAGTCTCTGATGCAGGCTTTTTTTTAATTCAAATTTTTGGACTTTATATATCTTACAGTCGCTGTTAGTACTTTCAGATCATACTTTGCGTGTAAATTCTATCTGTCGACACAATTCAATAGATGTAAGAAGAGGTGGTATGGGTGTCGATGAGGCAACTCCTATTCAAGTCAAAACTATCTGTAACGTCAATTTATATTGTACTCACGTTTTAATATTGTATTCATATCCTGTCATTTATCAAACTTATTCGTTCAGTGTATGTTTTGTTTTTGTTTAAATGTACTTTTTTATTGAGTAAAGCAATTTATGCTGTGTTTTTTTTTATATTCTGAGGTTATTTACTGTCAAATGTTAGGTAAACTCGGTGCATTTTACTGAACCTGTCCAAAGGCAGGAGCTTGTTATTAAGTGGTTGCCGTTTATTGATGTAGTTCATTTTCTCGTTTTTCATATGAATTAAACCTTAGGTTCTCCTGTTAGAATTGCCTTACACTAGTCATTTTTTTTTTACTGTAGTCTAGTTGTTGAAAATAAGCACTTACATACTTGTCGCTAGCGTTGTTCAGTTGCTATATCATCATTATACGGGTTTACTGAGATGCGTACTATTAGAAGTGGGACATTTGCAGGCGTATTGTATCCGTAACTGATGCATGGACGTATCTGCAAATATTACGTTTCATATTTGCTTCTTTTATGTCAAAATCATGACTTAATCACATATATTTTCCTTGATGTAATGTTTCTATATACGATATATATTTACAGTACCTATAATATCAGTATGAAAACATTACATGGACGAAATAAGAAGCTAACACTTACACACATTAAACAATCGCGTGCTTTTCGAGTCAATATATCTATTGATATATCGTCAGATGTTTTAGTACTCGATATTTAAATCATTAGAACTATCGGGTGTGAAGTTCAATTATACAATGAATAAAATTACGAATTGTGTACCATTTTGTTATTTCAATGCTAAACATATGGATATTTAATAATAAAAAAACAACACCCTTTCCCCTCGTCTTCTAATATTTGGCAATTCGGTGCATGTTAAATAGAGGATTGTTTCATATAGTGCTTGCAATAATTTTCTTTAAACAAGTGTAACAATACAGATATTGGTTAAACACATATTCATGATTGTACTAGTTAAACAGTCAAGTAAATGATCGGTTAACAATAATCCATATAGATGCGTTCAGATATCGGATACGGATACGATACGTCTTTAAATGTCCTACTTCTATTCATTTGACATGTTAAATTATTAATAAAATATTCCGTATTGTCAACGCATAGATCCTTCAATCCGTTCATCACTGTTATTGGATTTAAAAATCTTATCTAAAGACATTGTTTTGAATTATTTTTGATACGCTTAGTATTGAAAGACTTGTGATTCGAATTCCATTGGCAGCTTTTGTTTCTATGTATCACATATACAAGCAAGAAATTAAAAAAAAATATAATGAAGTTCATTTTCAAATATTCTGACAAGATGTTCGGTAAGTTTATAGTCCAAGTGTGTGACAATGTTGGTCTCCTTTACATGTTATATCTAATTAATTATTGTTTCAAGTGAAAATAAAATATCATATGTCATGAGCAAAATTATTCTTGAGTTTTGTCTTCAAAATATTTGTTTTTATAAAGTAAGTCAAGATACACATTGAAGCAAAACAAATGAGTGAAGACAAATTGCATTGTACGAGAGAAATTTATAGTGAGAGAGAAATTTATAGTGAGAGAGAAAATTTAATCAATTAAAATTTATATGAAACCTTTACTACTATAATTGTAAAAATAAATGTTTCAGTGATATGTATTGTATACTGAATTTTTTTTTTTATATAAAATATAACCCATCGATTACCTTGTCAGGTGGTAGTGTAGGGAGAATGTAAAATCTTGACTATTTAAAAACAAATTAAAATGAAAATAAAAGATATCAGGCAGTCTTATCTGTATTTGTTGTATCCTATATCTCAAGTTCGATTTGATAACAGTAGTAAATTGTACCTATATTCTTTTAGGAGCATGCAAATTACGATTGACTGTTTTGAATTTGGATGTAGATATACTTTCAAGTTAATTATTTATAAAAAAAAAGCTTTAATGTAACTCACTGTTAAACGTTCTGTTTCGTTAATGCAATCAACATGTTATGACATTTACTCGTCCGAAGCTCTGTTCTAAATTTATCTTCATCAGGAACGATCTAGGCCAAATATTTGATAGCCAATAATGTGAATGTGTGTGTCTAGAAAGGACATAAAAGAATAACCAAATCCATTTAAGGTAAGCTTTGCCTAAAGTGGAACATATTAACACTCGTATCGTTATAATAATATTTATTTATTTGTATGTTACAGATGCTCCTGACATTACAGTTAACAATCATACATATACACAGAATGATGCTGACAGAACAGTAACATGTAATCCTAGTGGTAACCCAGACAGTTATACTTACCATAAATGGCAACATAGATCAAGATATGGAGATCTTATACGAGAGTTTGGTGGAAGTAAAACCTTGCTGTTACCAGATGTTTCAGTGTCGATGAGATATCAGGACAGTGGGGAATATGTGGGTATAGCCATTAATGGTATTAAAGGCAAAGACAACAAGTTAGAACAGAACGGTTCTGGATGTGTAACTGTAAACGGTAATACAAAGTACCACCTAGTCAAAGCTAATCCTTTTATGTACCCCCAGCATCATACTATTTAAACTTCTTTTCAAGAATAAATCCCTTATTATAACCAAACTATAAAATGAATCCGATTCGTTTACAACACTAAGGTCTATCTGTTTCGGACCCAGAGAACCTTGGCATAACTTTAAAAAAATATTATTGTCAGTGCTCTTCACTTTTGATTGATTTTCTGTACAACTGTATCGATTTGTCTGCCACTGACACTTTTATAAAGACTTAACGTGACTTTAGGGTTCTTTACTTGTTAAATTGACTTCTGCATTACTTAATTTCAATCTACGATCAGTTTCTAGCAAAGTAAAAGATTTTCAAAGCCTTAGTTCCAATAACATTTGCATCATTTGAGCATGGACTGGTGATAGCAAAAATGGGTAATGCACGGAAATATGCATACCAACATTACATGTGGCCAATATGATCTAAAATGCTAATAATCTTTCCGTATACTGGTCTCGATAATCCAGTCTATGTTGAAACTCTAGGTTTCGTCATATTTGTTTTTCATCAATATCTTTAAAAGAATCAGACTGTATGTCACTTTGCTCAAAGGATGTCGATTTTCGGATTCTAACTACCCCTACCTCACCAGAGAGTACCATCTGTTGTTCAACGTTTGGACGTCTAAAGGTATTTGTAATTAGCTTCGAAACGTTTGCAAGTTCCTAATATTTCAATTCAACCTTTCTAACGCTAACAACATATGTTCCACCAGTAACCAATGTCTACTTTTCAAAGTGCAGAAGTTCAAAGATAGCTCTCTCTTGGTCCTAAACATTGTCAACTTCTACTTCAGTTGCCTCAATAACGTCACAAAGTTCTTCATATTTCAATTCGTGTGACTCAACGATGCGAAAAACAGACTGTTCATTCGGTTAAAAGAAATTATTATGTACATTTAATTTACCAACAGTATATTTGTTTGCTTCCAATTTCTGATTACTAGTATATAAACTAATGTCATTTTGCATATCAAAATCAGTGCTTGTGGAGACGTTCTTCTTCGAATATGAAACTCTGTGAATTCATATTACGATTAGTTTCTGTTCCAGAATGGTTTTGAAAGTCACTGTCGCCGGTGCAATGCGATTATACTATTATCTTTAGATATTGTCTGCAATGTTCTTGCCACAATATTTCTTTGATAAGTTCACTAACTTTTGATGGTTCTTTAGTCCTAACTGTATATCCAATATCACCAACAGGGTATCCATACATAGCATACTCAGTAATCAGCTTTAGCAATAAATCATCGTTAACACCAGAGAACGATTTTCGAACATTTATCTCAATTCTCTTAAACACTTTCAAAATGTATTCTACAAATCTGAGCCATCTCATTATCACCGAACCTGCATTTCAATGCAGAATACAAAACAGATACATTATAAAGATCTACCGATGATAAAATTTAGTAAATGTTTTGACTAGTTTGTGATATCGAAAACCCTGGTGTAATAATTTTTCAGTAATACATAAATTTCTCTCGTTAAAATCTAAAACATTGTTACAAACACGAGCGAATCGTACAAGTTGAGATATATAAACACCGTAAGATGGTGACAAGGGAACGTCATAATCTAAAATAATGAACGATAGGAAATGAAAAACCATCTCTTTTATCATCAATTTTAGTATTCAGCTTACCGTTAGTGATATAGATATCAAGATCGAGGAAAGGGCAGTGGTCATTGTTAGTATTAGCTTTATTTCAAGTATGTTCAACAGGATAAATTTCTTTAATATACATACTGAAGTCGTCATTATTGAGAACCAAAAACATGTATAATGCATAAAGTAAAAATTAGGAAGAGACAGGTAAAAAACGGCGATCGAAGTAACGTCGACAAAGATGTTGATATCCAATGATATAAGAATGTTGTTCCGATGCGTTGGATAACCTTTCTATCGGCCTTCTAATTACAAAATTTCATAGCTCTATGTATTTGACTAATGTATATAAGAATATATAAAATAAAAAAAAGAAAGAATTGTGTTGTACAGTTATGAATAATGTCTAGTAGAGTATAGCGAGTAAAGAAATTTGCTATCACAGCCTGAGAGGCCTTCTGGGGAAGAACAATGCGAATGTTGTTTATACATATTTTAATAAAGCTCAAGTCCGATATTAAAAGTCGCAAAAACGATAACATTTCATAAGGACTGGAGACATGTCCCCAGGTCTGGCAAATAGCAGACTTGTCAACAGGTCTGGTCAGAAGCAGACCTGTCCACAGGTCTGGTCAGGAGCAGACCTGTCCACCGATCTGGTCTGGGGCAGACCTGTCCTCAGCACTGGTCAAAAGCAGACTTGTCCATAGGTCTGGTCTGGAGCAGACCCGTCGATAGGTCTGCTGCAGTCACAAAAAAGCGGACCGTAGGTTATGGTCCACCGTAAACGAACTTAACTTGCTGGTCTGTTTAAGAATTCTCAAGTTAACTTAAAAAGCAGTCAACAAGTTAACTCTAAGTTAACTTTTGTCAAGGTTAGAACCGCACCCATCTGTAGATCCGTTTCTGTTCGCTGACACCAAGTTACCCAGCGTTTCTAATTTATAACTAAACTACTATTTTTGTAGCAAATAACAGTCACGATTTATTCACACTGTATGTATTATACAGACGTTACATAACATACAAAACACATACACTTCGACTGTTTAAACCATTTCAGCCATCTTGTTCATTTGTCAACACGTCTATCCCCTCTCACGTCACTATCATACAACGTCAAAATACGGGAAACAACGTTAACCCTGTTATGTGGAATCACGGACATGAAGGCAAAGTCACAGTCACATCACTCGCCTTTTACCTGTAATGGGCTTGGAACCTTGAAGCAGTTTGTCGATCATTACTAATACATGTAGGGTTATTTTTGCGAATTAATGTCGTATTTTTGGATGCTTCTTTTTCTAAAGTTCCTAATTTGTTTACTGTTCAGACCAGCCATACATATCTGATATTTGTATACAGAATATAAGAACAAATCAAAGAGCAAGTAAACCAGGGATTGACATATGGACTTTAATATATAATCGATGGCTGTTTACTATGTAATATTCTACAATAACAAAATTTAAAATAAAAATCGGAGTTAATTCGTGTATTTAAAAAAGTGATTATTCCGACATGCCTATCTGTAATGTTTCTTAAAAAATGTAATTCATAATTGAGAAGTTCTTTATGTTTGTAGAGAACACGAGGGTAAAAACCAATTTAAGAAACCGAATGACCATAGCGACAGTATGGAACTAAATACAACAAAGGGTAAGTGTTTCCTTATATTACAGTAATTTTATTAACTCATTAGACAAATAGCTGACATATGAATTGTCCCTCAGTCATGTATCATTTACAAGAAATGGCATATGTCTTTTATTCTCCGAAAAAAATTCAGAATCTATTATCGTGTGTAATTTATGTTATGATTTACATGACACAATTAAACATTTCTGCAAAATGTGTGTTAAGGTGATAAGATAGATGTAAGTCTTCTTATGCATCCTAATACTTCCAATAACTTCTTTAGTGTCTGTCGATCTTGCTGTTATATAAGCGTTTAACAACATCCAATCACTTATAATTTATTTTAGAAAGTAAATAGATAAAGACAGTATGCATATATAAAACTGTTAGTATGCATGTAATGATCAATCTCATTATTTTGAATCTGTACTTTCATAGAAAAAAAAAGTTATTGGGTAAATTTTTTAATCAGTTTATAAAATCCAATATACATGTATATGAAACCATCCTAGCTTGTTTGCATCACTTAGAATAAAATAAAACACACTTGTTGAGTATTGAAGGTCAAATTGTCTATTCATAATTAAAAGAAATGGTAGTCTATACATTGTCTATACATTGTCGGGCAAGCGATTTTTTTCATTATGTCTTTTATTCACTTGATATTTCTTTAATTTTAGAACGTACAGAAAAAGTTTATGAAAATGAAGTATTCTGATACAGTAGTTATATTTCTTAATACATTTTTTTTTGTAAATACGATAGTTCGTTTACTTTAAACAGTCATGGCATGAACATTAACAAGTCATTGTTTTTAATTATATATGAAGGTAGTTAGTATGTTTAAATTTCTCAATAAGCAGATAATGAAAATACAGATGAAAGGTTACCTTACGAATAATGTCAAAAATATATCTATAAAATACTACCTACAATTCTGAAATACTTAAAGCTAAGTAGTTACAGTTATGGAATGCAAATCTGTAATTGTTTTGGGTTTATATAAACTGTATAAGCTATATAATTTTTGTCCTTAGGTTTACTCGAACTCTTTTCATGTAATCAATCAACATTACTAAGGAAAGAAAAGCACATGTTTCGGAAACCACAATTCAAATGTCCACCCCATTTCAGTTGTCGTTGGATCATTTGGTCAGGTGCAAAAATATTGCTCGTATTGATAGATTGTTTACGCTTCAAGTTAGGAGAGCACGAAGTATTTTAAATTAGCATTTTAATATAACATCGTCAAACAAACTTTGTAGAAAGCTGTGATTGATGCTAATTCCTGATTATTTTGTACATTGAAAAGCGGTTTTAGGTTTTAAAGTTCTTACCAAATGACTGTGACACATCTCAATGTATGTAGATGTGTGGACCAGGTTACTTCTAGAACAACACGAAAAAGAACTTGTGATAAGCCTTATGTTTAAAAAACTGAATATTATAAACTCTATTCGTTGATACGTGGAAGCATTTTGTGGTATTAATTGGCAACAAATCTAAAACAATGCAATTAAAAAAAAAACATAGATTTAGGTATAAGAATTTATTTGTATACTAGAATTTTTATAATTGAATGTTATACTTCATATAGATAAATGTGAAAATAATGCAGGACCTTATTGTAAACTACTATTTGGATTAATTATGTTATCCTGCGTTTATACGAATAATAAAAAAAGTCAAAATCGAAACAAAATAGTAATCAGATTTGCAAACCACAAAAAGTTTTATGCACTTCAAGTATCTGATTATCCTGGTACACTAAGAATCATATATTAAACTTGATTACAAGTTAGACGTATTATGTTGATAATATTCCTTCATCACTCACTGCACAGATTTTGAAAATCTTATAATGTACACTTTTCTGAGAAAATTATATTGTAACATTTTACAAAAGATGGTTTTTACAGAAAATATACTTTTCAATAACAAATTGATATCAAATAGATATAAGATTGATCTACACTGCTGGTATTTCAGTAATATTTTTTTATATTCAAGATAATTATGTCATATGAATCTCGAAATGTTTTTCATTTATTTATGAGTTATATAACATTTACTTAGATCTTAAAAACTGTTGAACCTCTTGCAATTTGTTCCAGATTAAAATAAATATCGACAATATTTGAGATGCATAAGGTTTACATAAGCATTATATTGTATATGCAAATTATATAATTCAATAACTATTTTTATATTTGTTCATTCTACCATTTCGCGTACATCATGAAGCATAGCAAGTTTTACAAATAAAGCCTTGGATTAATAAGCTTGAACCTATTATGGTATTTTCATTTAGAATATGCATTTGTCAATTTAGAGAATAACAATTTCTAGTTATTTTATTGAAATACAATTGCGAATGGCAATGAGGAATGTCTTAATAAGACAACTATCAACCAAAGTTCAAATACAGTTGGTGAAAGCAATTACAGGCTTTCGATCGGCTTTCAACAATGAGAAAAATACACACCGTATTGTCGGCCTTTAAAGGTCCCGATATGAAAGTAAAATTCAATTGAGAAAAACTAACGGCCAAATGTTATAAATTTATTTTCCTGTTTACAAAACTTTGTCTATTTGACTATGTGGAACGCATCTATCCCAACGAACTAGAGATAAAGGATACTACGGATACAGCCTCATATCTTGACTTACATCTAGAAATTGACAATGTGAGTCAGTTGAAAACAAAACTTTACGACAAAGATATTATTTTAAGAGAGCTTTCCAATTGTGAACTTTCCATTTCTAAGTAGCAACATTCCGGCAGCACCTGCATATGGGGTATATATCTCCCAATTGATACGATATTCCCGTGCTTGCATTTCCTATCATGATTTTCTTGATAGAGGGTTACTGCTCACATGGAAGCTATTAAACCAAGAGTTCCAAATGGTGAAGTTGAAATCATCCCTTCGTAAATTTTACGGACGTCTTCACGAGTTGGTTGACCGTTATGAAATAACCGTTTCACAAATGATATTGGATGTGTTCCTTACGTCGTAACTACAATCCCCTTCCCTTTCATGAATGTGACCTACCGAATTAGACTATTTACCGGATTTGTTATCACATAAGAAACACGACGGGTGCCACATGTGGAGCAGGATCTGCTTACCCTTCCGGAGCACCTGCGATCATCCCTAGTTTTTGGTGGGATTCGTGTTGTTCATTCTTTAGTTTTCTATGTTGTGTCATGTGTACTATTGTTTGTCTGTTTGTCTTTTTCATTTTTAGCCATGGCGTTGTCAGTTTATTTTCGATTTATGAGTTTGACTGTTCCTTTCGTATCTTTTATCCCTTTTGAATGTTACAAAACACTAAGGATTTTTTCTTATCCCAGGAATAAATAACTTTAGCCGTATTTGGCACAACTTATCAAAATATACTCCTGGTACCTTTGATAACTATTTACACCACTGGTTCAATGCCACTGTTAGTGGAAGTTTCGTCCCCAAGGGTATCACCAGGCCAGTAGCCAGCATTTCGGTGTTGACATGAATATCAATTATATGGTCATTTTTTTTTTTTATAAAATTCCTGTTTACAAAACTTTGAATTTTACAAAAACCGAAGGATTTTCTTATCCCAGGAAAGGATTACCTTAGCCGTATTTGGCACAATTTTTTAGGATTTCGGGTCCTCAATGCTCACTGATTAGACCTATTTAGACGAACACGCGTCTGACGTTTCAAATTATAATCCTGATACCCTTCTAACTATAACACATCAATTTATGAAAAACGAATTTGACAGAGTTGAAGCAACGATACCAATTAAACTACTGACAGTGTCCAAAAGTTTTGAATGTCCTGATATTTATAAAAAAAAAATGCTATCTATTGTATTGATTGATTGGTGTTGTTATAGCCGCTGTATGACGTCTTGCACAGCACTGCTATAGTGCGGCACATAATAAAGGAAAGATGAAAAATGCACTATTGTGATAGAAATACAACGCATATCTAAGACTCAGTTGACGTATACATCAAAACTATTTTTCAAATGTCAACTACCATATCAAAAGAATGCAGTCTAATTTTTTCAATAAAGTCAGCAAAATATGATACAGGATAGCAATTACTTAATATGAATTTTTCACCTTCTAGTAAATGGACAAATTGAAAAGAATGTAAATTAGAATTATTAATAAATTTGAACTCACAAATGTAAATTATTTTTGCATAACTTTCAATGGTTAAAACTTCAAGTCCTAGACCTAAGATTGAAATCGAATGAAAAACAAACGAAAATAAATAATCTCGAAACTAAGGCCGTCTTCACATTAAGCTAAACTCGGTGTTGTGTAAATGTACTCTGAACTTTAACTTAATTATATACCAAATGTAGCTTGTTGTTGTCAAGATTTAATCAGCTGCAAGGGTTTTCTATAACATTTCCATCATATTGGAATCGTAACGGTGTACTGTAATTGTCTAAGCGCTCGGGATGATAATCGTAACTCGATAAAATGATAACCGTAATTCAGGAATTAAAATTGAAAAGGTAATCGTAACTGGATAGTGTTTGTTTGATATTGACACTAAAAACCATACCATATGATAAAAATATGGTGATGAATTAATCACGAAAAAAATTCCAACTTCTTACGACAATTCTTTTTGAGCATAATTAGTTGCTAAGTCGTTAGGTTTCTATGGTGTGTCTTCTGTACTATTTTGTCTGTTTGTCTTTTTTATTTGTAGCCATGGCCTTGTCAGTTTATTTTCAATCTACGAGTTTAACTGTCCATCTGGTATTTTTCGACGCTCTTTTATATGAATAATAGTTCTAATGTTAACAGCTATATACTAGTATATCATAAAATTGGAAGGGGGAACAAGCTTCGGGAAATGGGGAAACACGAACTATGTTAAAATACAGAAAATTCCAGGAACAAGGAATGTCCAAAAATATGGGATAAAAGAGGCAATTCTAAAGGAAGATAAGAGATAATGGCAGTAATTGTCGGGCAAAACATACATGTCAGATAAGTGATTTATTATATAAAAAAAGATAATGTAGTATGATTGCCAATGAGACAACTCTTCACAAGAGACCAAATGACACAGATATGAACAACTATAGGTCAACTTGCGGCCTTCAACAATACGCAAGCTATAAAAGGTCCCGAAATGACACATGTAAATCAATTTCATAACTGTTGAAATGTAAATTTTAAAAAAGTCATATATTGCCGTTGACCAAAAATCCATGTTACATTATGTATGACTGATATATCTACGACAGCTCCCAGAGTATAGGGTATATTGGGATAGCGGGAGTGGGTGTTTAGTGGGGGTTAATTTTCCCTTTTTATTGATTATGTTGATTGGATATATGCAATATTTGAGGCAAAACATATGGCATATTTAATCTGGTTTTCGGGATATCATTAGGATTTTAAAAATGAAAGTCAGATTATTAAAATTAGATATGACTTGTTAATTTCTCAGTTGTTTTACTTTTATTTCAGGACCAATAGACCAAGTGTATGCGAATGAAGGAATATAATGCAACTATAGCCATATACCGTTGGAAGTGAAGCATACACGCTATACACGAGATACATTGATATTTAGTTACCGCATTTTTATATTCATGGGTATTCTCTCATCATGATCATTCAAACAAATAAATAAAAACATCTTACAGGCTCCTCCAATACATCAACATGTTCAGTTATGGTTACTGACAATCGCAAACTTATATGGCAAGATGAAGCAACATTTTAAAATAATCTGTTCGAAGTAAATAAAAAGTAAGAAACTAAACAGACACCTTGATCTATAATGGTTTACTTTTATAAATTGTGATTTGGATGGATAGTTGTCTCATTGGCACGCATACCACATCTTCTTATATCTATATAATAGTAGAATAAACAAGGTCACACTAGAATACACAAGGCAGAAGGTATGTTACGGCAACTTTTGGTTTCGTAGATTCGAAAATAAAATGTACCTACCAACTATTCTTCAAATGTTAGTTGAATATTTGTCTGACAAATATACATATTCAAAGAGTGTGTTTGTGTACCGTTACTAGTCTTTGTATGTTAATGTGAAAACATATCGTTCAGGGAAAACCTTGGGTATTAAAATTCCGGCATAGGCTATAAATGCAGATCGTGTTTTATCTTTTAAAATGTTTTAAGTTCAAATATCGATTTTTGTTTTATCATTTTGGGTCACAATACAATTTTTTAAATAACAAATATTCCACAATTAAAAAAAAAATCATATATTTGCCTTAAATCAATAGTTTTGATAAAAAAGAATAACACTGTAAATATTTACCTCAGTAGAGCCTATCCAATTTCATTATATATGGGAAAACATTGTCTTGTATTTTTGTTTTGCTGTTGACTAGTATACGTTAATGTCAACATGTGTATAACTTTTATGTGACATCACACGTGACTTTAATACTAGGGCTATCAGTTTTATAATTTTTTAAACTTCTGAATAATTTTAACTATTCGACAATGTCAGGACCAAAAATTGCTAATATCCTTGAACCAAAGGAACAATTTCAAATATATACGTTGAATAAATATCTTACCGCTATGTTACGAAAGAGTACGCAGATCCTGCTTCACATGTGAGACCAATCGGGTTGCTCGTGTTGAAAAGTCTTTTTGTTTGATATATATATCTGACCTTTCATCTTGTCAAGTAGTTTGTTATTTGACTGGTTATCTATTACTTTAACTTTATATTGTTTGTTTTCTGGTTGTTTTGTTTTTTTGTTTGCTATGGCGTTGTCATTCAATCCTCGACTTTGGATTTTGCATATCCCTTTTGTCTCTATTACTAACACTGATAGAGACGTTTTACATTATTATGATATATTATCAAGCTAATGAAGCATGAACATGGACATGTTTCGTCAACACTTAATGACGAATAAAGGTAAATTTTGCACGACATTGTATGCTAATATTTTAACATCTGATTTGTACTCAAAACGCACTTGTTATCATGATTATATTCATAACGAACAGCAATCATAATTGAAAGGTTAAAAATGCAATATAAAAGAAACAAATTAAACAAATATCAAAAACTAAATGTAGTTATCTGAAACGAACTTTGCCGTTTGAAAAATATAAGACAAAGAGATATTAGACGATTGCAAATGAGACAACTATCAATTGAGACTAGAAAAATATATCCATGATTAATTACAGGATCTGATACGCATCAATAGTCAGCTAAACCAATGACAAAAGGCACTGGAATGAATAAATAGGATATTCAATTTAAAGGAGAAAGACTTTCGGCTGATTTGCAGGAAAGGAAAATATATTTTTGACAACAACAACGACAACTACTCGAATACAGATTATTTACTTTTTCCAGGCACACTAGGAATATTTTGAGGTTTAACATGGTAATGACAGCTTTACCCCTATTTAATGGAAAATTGAATTGTGTGTAACAATGTTAATATAATAGCAAACTCTTCAAATGAGTTGGAAATGTTTCACTCATCAGATCAACACATATACGTTACCAAGATGAACACTGTTGGACAAAACTGAAATCTTCTAATAATTTGTGCTATTGTTATTTTCAAGATTTCTGGAATAAGTAACGTTAAAGTTAAATCAATAGTTATCAAATGTACCTGGATTATAATTTAGTACGCCAGACGCGCGTTTCGTCTACATAAGACTCATCAGTGACGCTCATATCAAAATATTTATAAAGCCAAACAAGTAAAAAGTTGAAGAGCATTGAGGATCCAAAATTCCAAAAAGTTGTGCCAAACCCGGCTAAGGTAATCTATGCCTGGGATAAGAAAATCCTTAGTTTTTCGAAAAATTCAAAGTTTTGTAACAGGAAATTTATTAAAATGACACACATTATTGATATTCATGTCAACACCGAAGTGTTGACTACTGGGCTGGTGATACCCTCGGGAACGAAACGTCCACCAGCAGTGGCATCGACCCAGTGGTGTAAATAGTTATCAAAGGTACCAGGATTATAATTTAGTACGCCAGACACGCGTTTCGTCTACATAAGACTCATCAGTGACGCTCATATCAAAATATTGGAAACTACATAAAAAAAGGCAATTGAAACATTACAATGTGAGCAATGGTAATTGGGATACAAATGTAGCTTGAATAGCTGAGAAAACATTCATTTTTATATAATCATTGCATACATAAAATAAAATTTCCATAATTGTTATATTATCTGAAAATTAGACAAAATCCAAAACACATATTAGTCACTTATGACCGATGAACATCTTAAAGGCCAATGAAGTAAAACTCTTGTCAGACAAGATTATGGAAATGTACATCATACATGTATTTGGACGTACGCAAATGCAGATTAATATGGGGTTTAATGAAGTGTGTCTCATTGGAGTGTAAACAAGGGTGATGGCAAAATGGCATCACCTAATAAACTGTTACAAACGGGACGATTTTAATTTTGAAAGTATCGATTTCACCCACCTTATCAATAATTTCCAACTTCACATGCATACGGATATACATTTCCTAACTTAATAGGTATTCAAGAGCTTGCAGCTCCTACTCAATACTTTTAAAACGTCACCAGTGTCGGAGCAAAAAGAAATAATACATGATGGTCTTGGTGTATAGATTCTGCGTACTGCTGTTGTTTATCATCTTTATAACATGGTATATTGTTCTTTTATTTGTCTTTGTTCTATTATTAATATTACTTTTACTGTTTGGTCTGTTTTCGATGATATCTATTTAACGTGGCTCGGTACTTATACATTCCGTCAATGTGTTGATAGTATTATTATATTCATTTGTGCTGGTGTGTTTTGTACGTATGACTTTTTGTGTTTCTGGGGTACATATGACGTGGCTCTGTACTTTTAAACATCCCACCATTATGTTATTGTTCTATTATAATGCCATTATGTTATTGTTCTGTTTTAATTTTGAAAATATTTTGAACGACACAATTATTTTATAGATCTTCCTGTGTGAAGTTTACATTCTGACGTCAAACACGCGACTTTACATTAAGAGTTGATGTGAACCTTGCCATCCAGTCACAGGATTTCAAATATTTCAATATTTTATGAGTTGATTTCAATTACATATCTTATTAAGCAATACATGTTGTTGTACGACTTGTCAGATGCTTATTTGTGCTACTTTGTTTAGTATTTGTTTGTTTTTGTTCTAATTGAGATTGTTACACGGTGAATACTGCTGTATCCCTATTCCAACAATTTTGCCTATTATGTCTGTTTTTTTCACGCATCATAACATTGACTGCTATATCCCTAGCCTGTTGTTGACATTTTTACCTACTAAGTCTGGATTGTGTTTGTTCACACACGTACCGTGATCAATATAATGGAACTTGATTCGACTGTCATACAAGTGGGAGATTAAGCTAGCTAGTAAACCAGTTTCAATCCACCATTTTTTACATAAGAAAATGCCTGTACGTTTGTAGCTCTATTTATTGGCCCAAAAGATTATTTTATCAGTATTTATATTTGTAGCATGTTTTCGTTGCTTGGTTCGCCTCCGTGATTTTTAATCCGCCCTTGTTTATTGACAATTATAAACTTGACCGATGTCACCAAAGCATAAATCATTTGTCATGGTACGATAATCGTCACATAATGAAGAGTTAGAAAAAACCGGTTATTTAAAGAATTTTGAACAAATTAATATTGTTTTTGTATTTCCCGGAGGGCGTCAGACTTTCTTACTAAATTATTCTTAGTTGATAGTTAAAAGAGGGATAAACAGGTTTTTAACGCGTACATATTGTGATCCTTTGTGCAGAAATTTAAAATAAAGATTCAATGTTCACAATAATTATTTTCAGACGATCATAGGTAAAATTAAAACTTATAGGTAAAAGGAATATCAATAAAGATAACTTATATGTTGTCCAAGAGAATCATATATAAAAAATGCGTCCTGTTATTTTCAAGATTGTTCATATTCACTATCCAAGTTTGAACACTCAAATTGATACAATTTGGTTTAGAGAATCAACCTTACATTGCGCTACAACCTTCATTTCTTTATATTTCGCCGTAAAGGTCTTCGTTTTTATATAAAACATGTTTTTTTTTGTATTTTTTTAATAAAGCAGTAATTCAAGCATTTGCGATTTCAAATGAATGCATGATATGTCCTCTCAGATAAACCGTTTTGTAACGGGCGGTCAAACTCATGTTGAACAACGTCGATATTAATTTACGTTATACGATAAGGCATGTTTTTTCTAAGACACTACTGGGTCCTTCTGTACAAATTGAAAAAAGAGGGTCCTTCCATTTTGACATGACCTATTTCTTTAGTTCCATATACATACATATATAAGGACTGGGTTGCTCAAAGTGACTTTAGTTGTCTGTCTTACTTATTTTCCGTACAATGAGCAAAATCTAACGAGCAATAAAACAAATTCGAGGCAAGGGTCAATCAATTTATAATTTTCACTTACCTTTTTGCTTATTTCACCGCAAATATCTAACGGTTGTAAAAAGTATTGCAGTTCACAATCTAAAAAAGTTATATGTGCATTTATATTCTTTAATCGCATAAAAAGAGCAAATAGATACACATAAATCCTACCTTGTCTTTCTGTTGATGGTACCGCACCGGGTATGAGTTTCTTTTGAGTCCTAAACATTTTTTCCCGGGTAAGTTTGACACAGCTGTCAATGCCACATATAATCCAATTCTTAGATTAATATAACGTAGATGGTATTTTCAACTGATTAAGATGAAGAGTCATGGTCTGCATTATGATATTAGTGTATATCTAAGAATGCAAAAATTCATGAAAAAATATTCAAGGAATTGCAAATACAATTATTAATTTCTAATCGGTTAATTTCTTGTCATACTGCTTTCGGTCGTTTACATTATTTTCTAGAAATCAACAATAGCTGTAAAAGCAGATACTGTAATAAATCAGTAATAATAGTAAAATAAAGTACGTGCTATTTACTGTCACTGTGAGTCCGTATTAATTAATGTATTTGCATTTCAAAGTTTTATGCTTAGTGCAAAATGACTTTATCATAGAATTAAGTCCCACGTAATGAATCTGTAAGTCAGTGCACGTGGTTGTCATTTGTTATTTTATGATATGTTTGATTTTCGATCATTGTTTTCAACATAAATCAGGACGAAATTTTTCTCGTTTGCTTTGTTTTGATTTGGAATTCTGGGCTGCTTATAGCTGAATATATGGTATGGGTTTCGCTCATTGGTGCAGAACATACCATACATATGGTAGTTATAAATTTGTCTTTTCAAAACACGCCTCATAGTAGTACTTAATATTCACAATCCTTAGTAAAAACTTAAAC
This sequence comes from Mytilus edulis, assembly GCF_963676685.1. Taxonomy (NCBI): domain Eukaryota; kingdom Metazoa; phylum Mollusca; class Bivalvia; order Mytilida; family Mytilidae; genus Mytilus; species Mytilus edulis. Next base: position 69,665,791 of record NC_092348.1, read on the forward strand.
CACTATTCATCATATTACTAAGGTGTAAACATTCTTCTGTTTTTTTATTTATTTTTTGGCTATTCTTTTTGTTCTTTTTGTCTTAAAATTTAACAGGAACATTATATATTTGGTGTCAAATTTTCGGTCCGTGAAGGGAAATCTAAAAAAGTGGTAAGGAACGGTATCAAGAATGTGCCTCATGTATTTGTGCAACTCATCTACAACATTCTAATTACCAACGAAAATAATTAATCTGAATTTTGTTTGAATTTCAATAGTTTTGATTTGTTTGAATTTCAAAACTTTAGATTTTTCAACCCTGTATACCATCATTCCTCATGTGAAATTGAAAAATCGCCTAAAAGAAATAATCCACAATGCCTTTTAACATAAAAACGGTAGCATACGCTATACATTTATTACTTTGGGATATCATAAGACATATTTCGTTAATAGTGACAAACAAAAAGGTAAAACATGCTACACAGAAGGACAAGCGGTCAGTATGCTAGAGTTTCTTATCGTCAACATATTTGTGGATTTTGGAGGCAGACTTTTCCAACAAATTGTCGGTATTCCTATGGGAACAAACTCTGCGCCTCTTCTTGTCGACCTTTTCTAATTTCATATGAATCTTTCAGACACTAGTCAAAAACAAGAGGATCAAAGAAGCCAGATTATTTAATTTCACTTTAAGATATATTGATGATGTTCTTTCCATAAACAAACCGAAATTTTCTGATTGGGTTCCATCAATATATTCCCCAGAACTAGAAATTAAAGAAACAACAGACACGGCTTCCTCCGCCTCATTTTTAGACTTATATCTCGATTTTGACTTACACAGTCATCTCAGTACCAAAATCTATGACAAACGAGACGATTTTAATTTTAAAATTATAAATTTCCCCCACCTTAGTAGCAATATACCAACTTCACCTGCATATGGGATATACAATTCCAATTTATTCGGTATTCAAGAGCTTTCAGCTCCTACTCAGACTTTGTAAAAGGTCATCAGTGTCTGAGTAGGAAGTTGATGAACCAGGGGTATGTCAAAGAACGTCTCGTCCTTTTTTAAACAAGTTCATCGGAAGGTACCATGAACTATTTGTGGATTCTTATAAATTCTATATAACTTTTTCGGTCTATTTCTGAAATTAATTCTTACATACTTTTGATTTTAAAACCCTGTATATAATTGAATGACAAATATATGTGACGTATACAATTTTCAGACGCTATACACGCGAATAAATGAATGTGTTTGTAGATAGATGTTTTTGTGTTCTGTTAAATTGTTCCTTTTAAATTTTGTACACGATGGTGACTGCTGTACCCATAATTTGAATATTTTATTTATTATGTCTGTTTAGTTCACGCATCATTGTAAATATAACGGAATATGATGAGACTGTCATCAAAGTGAGAGGTTTAGCGCTTTTAAACCAGGTTTAATCAACCATTTTCTACATTTGAAAATGCCTGTACCAAGCCAGGAATATGACAGTTCTTGTCCATTCGTTTTTGATGTGTTTTGTCATTTGATTTTGCCATGTGATTATGGACACATTGGATTTTCCTCTAAGTTCGGGTTTTTCGTGATTTTACTTTTTTCTTTTCTTTATCATGTAAGCAAATGCATGCTGTATTCTCAAAACAAGTTGATAAATCATCATGAAATGATGTGTTTTTTGTTAGCAAATAGTAAAATACTAAATGTGTCAAAGTGACACGAATGGACCCGTTTCAAAAAGTTGAAAAATCTGCAATTTCAATAAAACATGTGGGCACAAACATGATGGTAGTCTCACATATCAAAAAACAGCAGCTCAAAATCTGGAGATGTATAGAAAAATGTCCATTATGATAACGGTAATTTTCAACAATTTTCAAAGTTGTAATAAACCCTTAATTTTTGCAAAAATTAGCAGAGTGGAACGAAACTTATACTTGATCTGTAACTCGTCATGGTTAGCTCACTTACCAAAAATCAGCCCAATACTTGAAAGCATTTAGAAAGAAGGTCTGTATAAATTTGATTTTCAAAAATCCAAAGCCCGAAATTACAACAAAAATTAGCTGAGCGGAACGAAACTTAAACTTGATCTGCCACTCATCATGAGTAACTCACATGCCAAAATTATCTCAATATCTGAAAGTGTTTAGACAAAAAGTCCGTATATATAACTGTGATTTACAACAATTTATCAAAGTCCAAAGCTCGTAATTTCGACAAAAATTAGCGGAGCGGAACGATACTTAAACTTGATCTGTAACTCATCATGGTTAACTCACATACCAAAAAATCAGCCCAATATCTGAAGGTGTTTAGAAAAATACTCCGTATAATGGTTTGTTGCGAAATGACGGAATAAAGCAATTATTACGGAATTACGGAATGACGGTCAAGGGTAAAACTATATGGCACCGACAACTTCGTTGCAGGGCCATAAAAAACTGAAAATATATGTAAAGCTCATCTGGACCAATTGTCTCGGTCACGGTCACATATATCAACCTAGGGTCGAAAGCGCTGCTCGTGGACTTTGATCCTTTTGATCGGCGTTTGCCACTTACATGATTAATACCATACATATCTTAAAGTTTTATCTCCAACTCTCTTTTGGAATATTTACCCTCGAATTGTTAAGTTCTTCTATATTGGCAAAAGTCTAATCTTTAACAACACTAATGACATACATGTGTATGCCCTTTATAGCAATGAAAAGAAAAGCACGAGTCGACAATTGTATGTTCTTTCTTAATAGAATACGTATGAAATGAACTCGATCACCTCATTTGTCGATACATTCTTATGTCTCTTAATAAAAAAACAGAATATCTGAAAAACTAAATTTTAACTTCTAGTTTGTCAAACCAATTTTTCAAAGGTAGTTATAGTATAATTATTATCTCTACAAGTACACACCCGTGATATCGCGGGTCCGTGACTGAATTAAAGTATATAACGGCTAAGCCTTATTTTAGTAATTGGTGTTGTCATCTGATAAGTCATGTCGATTATAAGATACACAGTTTTCTCTGCTTTCAAATCTTTCTGTTTGAACCCGTCGACCTGGAACTTATCAGTTATTGGAAATATTAATTATTTGGAAAACAAAAGGTCCTGGCTATCCAGGAATGGAGTATTTTTTAATCAACAGCATTGTCCTATATTAGTTATCTTAGAAAGTCTTGCTGATTGCTGAATAAAACTACAATAGGGAGCAATTTGACAATAAATGAATTTAGTAGTGTCAGTCCTTTGATTATGACCCGTGTATATAGCAAAATCCTAAATACACCGTTTGGTGGTGCGCCTGTCAAATGCGGAACGTACAGATAAGGTAATAGCTGAATATACTATTTGTATCGGTATCGGATTCGACCCGGAACTTGTTAATTATTGGCAATATTAATTATGCTGAAAACAAAAGGGTCTGGAGTGGTGTAATTTTTAATCTACACCATTGTCCTATATTAGTTATATATAGAGTTGAATTCTTTGATTTGTCGTTTTTACCCGATGACGGCTGACAAATTGGACCTCGTAATTTTAGTATTATAGATTTAATTGTTTATGTTATCAAGGTGATTTATGAACGTGTACAACATTTCATTCAAGTACATGGAAGTACGTTAAGATATAATTTTTCAACCAGGAAGTTTAAATCTCACCTTTCCTGTTTATAAGTTATACACACATATGTTGATTCAGAGTATGGAACTTCGTAATTACTTGTTAATTGTATTCTTAACTTTACACAGTAAGTAAGATACATAAGTTTATCGTTTGATTTGAAATTATCATAGTTATGATCCGAAAATTGTAATTCATCGTACAAATGGTTATTTTATTGGATATGAACTTGATGCAAATAGATTAATTTTTTCCTGATTTCTTAGGAGAAAAAACACCTTATAATGATGATCAATTACGAACAATTATTTGTAAATTTCTTTAAAGACGAATGTATGATAAGATGAGCTTGTGAAATGACTTTTTTGTACTTCAATATTTTAATGAAACTATCTCATTCACTTTAATTTATTATAGATTTTCATTTTTCGTTTTGAGGAATTAATAAAAAGTAAAATAACAGAAATATTGAACTCCAGGGAAAATATTACATGGCAAAATCAAAAGCTCAAATATATCAAACGAATGGAATTTACTGTTATATTCTTGACATTATATAAAAAATGAGGAAGAAAACCTGGTTGTTGTGCTTTCAAAAACCCTTCACTTGTATGACAGTAACATACATTCCATTATATTGACAACAGTGTGTAATCAAAACAAACATACATAATAGGTAAAAATAGAAAACTTTACCTTTTTTTAAATTTAAGAGTATCGTATGCAAATTAAATATGTATAGATTATTTTTAGACACGTCAAACGTATAGGATAGGACGTTAACCCCATTCATCGCCAAAATCATAGTTTCGGAACGGATCTTTTTTGATGCTTTTTAACTGTAGACTTATTTTATTATAGAAATCTTTAAGTATAAAGCTACAAGGGGAATGTACGGAAGCCGGTTAGTGTCAGGGTGGAGTTTTAGTTTTAAGTCATTATAACGACTTAACTTACTTGTTATAATGACTTAGCCAAGTTGTTATAACGACTTAGCATATTTATCTTGTTATAACAACTTAGCTAAGTTGTTTTAACGACTTACCTCACTTGTTTAAACAACTTAGCTAACTCGTTTAAACAACTAAGCTAACTCGTTAAAACGACTTAGCTAACTTGTTTAAACAACTTAGATAAGCTGTTGTAACGACTTAACTAATGTGACTCGTTATAACAACTTAGCTTACTCGTTATAACGACTAAGCTTACTCGTTATAACGACTTAGCTAACTCTTTATAACAACTTATCTATCTCGTTTAAACAACTTAGCTATATCGTTTAAACAACTAAACTAAGTTGTTAAAACGACTTAGCTAACTTGTTATAACGAGTTAGGTTAGCTAAGTCGTTATAACAAATTAGCTGAGTTGTTTAAACAAGTTAGCTTAGTTGTTTCAACGAGTTAGCTAAGTTGTTTAAACAAGATATCTAAGTTTTTTAAACAAGTAATCTAAGTTGTTTAAACAAGTAAGCTAAGTCGTAATAAAGAGTTAGCTAAGTTGTTTAAACGAGTTAGCTCAGTTGTTTAATCAAGTAAGCTAAGTTGTTATAACAAGATAAATATGCTTAGTCGTTATTACAACTTAGCTAAGTCTTTATAACGACTTAAAAATAAAACTCCAACCTGACACTAACCGGCTTCCTTATGACATAAATACGAAATATACAAAAGATTCAATCAATGGGATAAGGAAACAAGAGCAGTGCTCTGATATAAATCCGTCTCCCTAAATTCGAAAATAAAATTTCTAGCTATTGATACATGCTGAATAGCAAACGAATTAATATGTAACAGTCAATGATAACAATAGCTAAAGGAAAATTCATAATAAAAAATATTTAGCAAATTAAAGGAGGGGGGTGGAAGGTGCTTATCGAAAATTGAGAGTTATTAAAGAATGAAACAATTTTTTTTTTATTTAGGGGAGGAGTGATTAATTATAATTCTTTGGTCGTAGATGTGAATCGATTGCTACTTATAATAAAGTTTTGCACAGCTTTGAATATAAGTATGGTTTGTTCTGCTGTGAGTCTATCGGAGCCAAAAAGTAAAAGAGGGACGAAAGATACCAAAGGGACAGTCAAACTCATAAATCTAAAACAAACTGACAACGCCATGGCTAAAAATGAAAAAGACAAACAACAGCACACACGACACAACATAGAAAACTAAAGAATAAACAACACGAACCCCACCAAAAAACTAGGGGTGATCTCAGGTGCTCCGGAAGGGTAAGCAGATCCTGCTCCACATGCGGCACCCGTCGTGTTGCTTATGTGATAACAAATCCGGTAAATGGTCTTATTCGGTAGGTCACATTCAGGAAAGGGAGGGGGATTGTAGTTACGACGTAAGGAACATATCCGATATCATATTCCATAACGGTCAACCAACTCGTATGGCGTCCGTAAAATTTACGAAGGGATGATTTCAACTTCACCATTTGGAACTCTTGGTTTAATAGGTTCCTTGTGAGCAGCAACCCTCTATCAAGAAAATCATGATAGGAAATGCAAGCACGGGAATATCGTATCAATTGGGAGATATATATCCCGTATGCAGGTGCTGCTGGAATGTTGCTACTTAGAAATGGAAAGTTCACAATTGGAAAGCTGAAATCATCTCTTTTGTCGTAAAGTTTTGTTTTCAACCGACCCTCATTGTCAATTTCTAGATGTAAGTCAAGATATGAGGCCGACTTAACTGTATCTGTAGTATCCTTTATCTCTAGCTCGATTGGATAGATGCGTTCCACATAGTCACCAAATTTTGAAATATTTAGTGAAAGAACATCATCTATATAGCGCAAAACTAGAGTTAAAGGATAGTGCTAACTTCTTATCTTTCTTCCTAAGAGGTTCCTGCATGAAGTCAGCCTCATAATAATAAAGAAACAAGTCGGCAAGTAGAGGGGCACAGTTTGTTCCCATTGGAATGCCGACAGTCTGTTGAAAAACACGTCCTCCGAACGTAACAAATATGTTGTCAATCAAGAAATCAAGCATCTTGATAATATCAGTTTCAGAGAATTTTTTGTTCGAATCAGAGTGATCCTTTACAAAGTAGGATTTATCCCTCCCTAAGACAAGATACTTGTATCTACGTTGGACATTCTTTTTTACGAAGCAAAGCAATTCTTTCAATTTGTCTTTTAGTTTGGAATGTTGAATACTAGTGTACAGAGTAGAAAAGTCAAATGTTTTAATACTGTTACAAGATGAAAGAGAGTTAGATTGTATGTACTTTAAAAGATCTTTGGAATTTTTAAGTATCCACATCTGATTCACGCCCCCTCTAGAATAGGCAGTTTCACAATAACTTTGAAGCCCGTCTTTGATTGCTGATAAAATAGATGTTAATAATTGAGAAAGAGGTTTCGTGGAGCACTTGGAAGACCCAGCAATATACCGTTGTTTGTAAGGACATTATGTAGTTTAGGTATCCAATACAGTGATGGCAGATCCAGTTCTTCATCATTGGTTGAAATTCCAAAGGAACACAGAACAGACCTATGATTATCCAGGATTTCCTCTTTGGTAAGTGTCGTGAGTGTATATGTTGAGTTTCCAAGTGAATTGTCAATACCTAATTCGTTTATCAAGCAGTTAATGTAATGAGTATTACATACAAAAACGATGTTGTTTGGGGCTTTATCTGCGGGGACAACAACATATTTGTCATGGAGGTAGGATAGGTGTTTTGCAACATTTGGGTCTTTAAAGATTGACGTAGCATGGGCATTGATAGACCCATTCAGTTTCTTAATTATGATGACCATGACTGCCTCTACGTCGAGGAGTCAAGTTGAAAATATTCATCACATTCACCGAGTTACACGAAGGACTAGATAGAATACCTATACCATCAATTTTGTCATTGCAACCATAAGGTGTCGCAGTTCCCAATTGTCTAATCCAGTAGTCCTCTTTTTGTCTACGGAGAGTTGTTGAAAGATTAGGATTGTTAGAGCTATGGTATATCTTTTCGATAATGCGAACTGTCATGTAAACGATGGAATGATCGGGCTGATTGAAATGCTGGTATAGAATATCGTTAGCATTGAGGTTAATGTCTGATCTATGACCGCACATACGTTTGTTAAGCCTTCCTTTCGTTTCACCGACGTATACCAATCCGCAAAAGTTGCACTCTAATCCGTAGACGACATTTATCGATTTACAATTCAGATCATCGTAACTTCTGATAAAATATGACTTCTTGGTCAAATTGCTAGTGAATTCAGCATCTGTAATTAAGAAATGAGTAGAAATTTTGATTGGAATCTTTAGGTTGTGAATGTGTTTGCCTTTGGTGAGGTACATTGAATATTTTGCATTTTAATAAATTATGTTCCGTTGTTTCAGGTTCTCCACAAACACACGTCGGGGATTGTATCAAGTTTCTGTCATAGATGTGTATGTTGAGTGCACTTCAGTTCATTCTTATTATCGCATGATATATTTGACCGAATCTGGAGCCACAATAATAAAATACCGGCTTAATTTAACGGTTACTTGTAAAATTAATTTTGAAGGCGATGTCACAGTGGGAAAATGGACTATAAGACTTTTCGGACATTTTGTAAAAGATTTTGTAAAATCACTATTTTTGTTATATTTGCAATATGTCACTAAGGGATTTTGTTATTTTCATTGTGAAAGGTTTAAGTCAAGTTTAGAAGATTAAGCTAATCTAATTTCATGTTTTAATTTGATTTTCAATTAGCAACGTGTTATTACTTCAATTGATCTGTTATTCGTAAATGTTTAATTCCATAAATAAGTCCATTTTTCCACTGTGACAGCGAGAAGAGATGGACTATTTTGTAGTTCAATTGTCTGCGAGGTCAGGGATTTTCTGTTAATGAGAGAAAATAGTTAGAGTATAATGTTGTTCTAGTTGCAATATGTTAAAAATCATTCGCATTACGCGTATTATATTCATGTACAGATATAACGGAACCGTTCAGGTAACATAATTTTCAGATACGATGGACTAATATTGTTAGACATTTTGTACAAATATGTAAATTTGTGGGCCTCTCGTTTATCCTTTAGTTTGTCCCATCCCGTGTCCTTATAAAGTAAATTAATAGATGTTAACCGTGTTCATCCAGTCACAATCATTCTCTATTTGAACGCTTTATATTTTATGAACTAAAATCAATGTAGATGTATCCCAAACTACATTAGCATATTCAACAACCCGCCTTATATAAGAAAAATAATGTGTTTTTTTTTTTTAAAGGTTTTTCTGTTTAAAATGAATTTGAATTTTCTAAGTATATTTAAGCGGGAATAAGCTTAATTTAACCATATTATCGATATGGCAATATCACACCAAGATGTCTGTGTTAATTTACAGAGTTTAAAGGGAAATTATTCATGAAAAGCTATCGATGAAATGTTTTTTTAAGTTTCCGGGATATAGTCATGCTCTCAGTTTTATTTGCATTAAAATAAACCAACCAATTCTTAGACCAGTCAAGAGTTTTCTTTAAATCTTCATTTAACTTTAATGCATCATTTACTGGATTGTCCACTATAAGATACAGACTTGTGTCATGTACAAAAAGTTTAATTTTGACTGAGTTTCAGCTACAATATCATTGATAAACATTAAACAGAAGAGAGGACTAAGGATTGATCCCTGAGGAACACCGACATTAATGTCTCGCCATCCTGACGTTTTATTGTTAAAAACCACTCGTTGCTTTCTGACTCTTAAGTAGTCTTTGACCCAGTGCACCAACTGACCTGATATACCAATTGCCTCTAATTTAACAATCAACCCCTTATGTCAAACTCTATTAAAAGCTTTACTTATATCACAAAATATAACCCGAATTTCCTTACCCTCATCTAAAGCCGCCACAAATTCATTTGTCAAATATAACAATTGATCGATAGCCGAGACACCAGGTGTAAATCCTGACTGGTTGTCCGTCAAAATATTATTTTCAAGTAAGTAGTTGTAAAACACTTATCAGGGAAATCAGTTTATTATTTGATACTTCCATAGAAGAATTTTATTTGAAAACTGGAATAGCATTGGCAAGTTTCCAGTCACTGGGAAACCTACCAACAGAAAAAAAAACATGTTAAATAACATGTAGTTCCGGTATCAAATTTAAGCTTCATCTGATGAAAGATTTTCGACACTTTTTAAACACTTAAGTGTCTATTTCAGTTGATTCAATTCGTGTATGTGAAAAAGATTAACTGATTTAGTCATTAAATACCCTCCGATTCAAGCTTAGATATGAAAAATCTATCAAATATGCCGACAAATGTAAGTTTTTAGATGTTTTTTGTCAGTAATGAAAGTGGCCGCATTCGTATTCATCCTCAATCTTTATATATGTTATGTAATATCATTAAATACAACTTACATTTCAATATTAAGAATGAACAAAAATGCGGCCACTTTCATTTAAAACGGAAACCGTCTTAAATGTGACTAAAATGCTAAAATTGTGAAGATTTCAGTAACTAAGCATGACTTAATGATGCTAGTATCCGATACATGTGCAATGTATTGTCAAAAACAGCCTATATTTATTTAGCAGAAGCATTGTACTTTCCAATACATAACTAAAAGTTTACATTTTAACAATTTTGTAAAACTGCTATATTTTGGGGCCAAAAAGGGACCTTACTAGACCTACTCCTTTACAAAAAGGATGTTTAACAACATTATATTACTCGCTTCTTTCAATAACCGAGGACTTACTAAATCGGACCCAATACCTTTCGACGTCTCTAAATTAAACAATATGTCTTCAACATCTTTTTCTGTAATTTCTATTCTGAATAATTCTGAAGTAAACTTTTCTAAATCTGGCAGTTGGACGTTAGAATTATCGATATTCGACTGGCATTAAACATCTAAATTATACATAAAAAATATCAGCCATTTTTTCACGATCATCAATTATTTCGTCATTTTGGGATACGATTGCTTTTAAGCAATCTGTAGACTCATACCATTGACTCAAGGCCATGCCCTCACGTCAACCGTTTTATTCTAAACACCAAGGAACATCTCAGATTCTTGAGATTATCTTGCTTTAAATGGTATAAAAAACAAAAGGATTGAATTTAAACAACTGTCCTATAATGTTCTTCTCATATTCTTCATGTTTCGATACTTCCCTTGACTTGTATGCGTGTTTTTAACAACACGGAAAATCAGAATTAAGAAGTATTTATATTTAGTAATTTTATAAATTTAGAAACACGTCAGAGGGAAGTCCCCAGTTTTGATAACATGCGAATTCCGATCGATAAATATATTTTTGTCATATAAGGAACGGAAGTGGAGTTAATTTATATGTCACCGTTATGAAACTGAACTTTCATAAAGAAATGGACGTCCTATTAATATGCGTTTGTTTAAGTAATTATGCGCATGCGTATAGTTTTCTTGACTTGAAGGGGTATCAGATTGAATGGTTGCTCAAGGTTCCCAACTCCATTGATTAATTAAAAACTCACGAGATCCTTTCTATGTCTGTCTGCTATTGAGGGTTATTGCATAATTTTAAATCATATGCATCATTGAAATTGAAATAAATGTAGCCCACAACGTAAAGGTGTAACTAGAACATCCCTTCAGTCAAAATGGAGTCTTCCATATTATCTCTTCGAGTTGTCTCCCTTCCGTAAGTAACTTCCGTCAAACGACGACACGTCGAGAAAAAATGACTCGTTCTGTCGATAGACGTCGTATTGTATTAAAACCGATCGTAATTTGAACAGAGGAAGGTGTACAGAAAGGAGTCATGCTAACTGATTCAAAGGAAATTAAATATTTAAAGAGTTAGGAATGGGGTTCCACGTAGAATTCGAGTAGGAAAATAGGTGATAAGGTACGAAGTGAAATACCTTCTCTCACTCTCAGTGACTGCTGGAATTGACAGTACTGCAAATAAAACACAATAAGTACATTGTTCATACACTTGTATCGAGGATTGGCTATTTTTAATACCACAAATGGAAAGTTGGGATTGATTTTGGGGATGATTGTGCTCAAAAGGGACCCCAAACAAACATTTTTCTAGTTTTAGGATAATGATATGTGCACAAGTATTTCAATTGCTCTGAAATTATACCGCAATGTTTAAAACCACAAGTAGAAGGTTTGGATTCATTTATTCATTTTAGGGATTATGGGCCCAAAGTTTAGGAATTAAGGGCCAATAAGGGGCCAAAACAAGCATTTTTCTAGTTTCCATACAATAACTTGTTTGTAATTGAATGGATCTCTCTGAAATTGTACGTACCACAATGTACCATATAGCAAAGAGGAGACTTGGATAAAGTTTTGGATTAATATCCCAAAATATATAGGAATTAGGGGGCCAAAAAAGGGCCAAAAAGAAGCATGCTTCTGGTTTCCAAACAATCATGACAATAACTTGTGTTTAAGTGTATGGATATCTCTGAAACTGTACTACAAGGTTCAATACTACAAAGGAAAGCATGGGATTGAGTTTAAGGGTTATTGCTCCAAGAGGGGTTTCAAAAAGTATTTTTTTTTATTTCCCTTTTTTTAAGGGATTCCTTTTTTTCAAAATTTTTCAAAATAGATTTGTTAGATCTTTGACCACATTAAGGGGGTAGACCTGGTATATGGGAGACAACTCTTACACATGTATTGAAAGTCATTTAGTTAGTGCGTTTTAAAATAGCAGTAAATTAAACAGTGATCATGCATTTATGTTGTTTACATTTGGCTGTGAGAAAGTTGCAGACAGATCCAGTAAGCTATACATGTTTGACATCACTGTTTGTTGGTGTTTTCCCAATATAAAAGGCACTATTCTAGGAAATATGATCTGAACATCAATCCTAGTACAAGCATATGCTAATAGATAATCTACATTAACACAAAGATAGTACTTAGATAGTGACAGACTGTCAAAAATGATGAATTCTCATAGCGTCTGTCATTGATGACAGGGGCATTTTGCAAGGCCTACCCCCTTAGTTTTGTGACAAAAACCTATATTATTTCAAAAATTTGATCACAATCCAAATTCAGACAGTATCAAGCTTGAATAGTGTGACCAAATTTGCCCCAATTGTTCAGGGTTCAACCACTGGGGTCGTATAAAGCTGCGCCCTGCGGAGCACCTGGTTAAAGTTGAATAACTATTCAGATTACGTAAATTACATTTTATGAGTATTTTACAGGTACTGTTGAATTATTTTTGAATATAATAAATACATGTATCAATGAAAACAATGGCAATCGTATCCCTCAGAGCAATCTGCTCTTTTATTACTTTTACCGGGTTCGTACATAATTAGGTCTTTCCACTTTTCTGTGGAAAGACCTATTGTATTTCTTCTTCTGATTATTATTAGGTCTTTCCACTTTTCTGTGGAAAGACCTATTGTATTTCTTCTGATTATTATTATTATTTTTTTTTTTTTTTTTTTTTTCTTCCGCCTAATTTTGATATTGCGACAAATGTTTGTTTCGCAATATGTCGCTTAGATATTTCTCATATTGTATCGTACAGTTTATGCGCTTTTACATTTAACCCTGCTAAGCCGAACACTTTTCTTTGTAAGAGTTATCTCCCTATTCACTGTTTATCATCAGAGTGCATCTCCTTTGTAACAAAAAAAGATAGCGACAAAATTCTTTTTACAAATTGTTCGTTACATCCTAAGGAAAATTTGGCTTATTTGGAGCGAAGCGATTCGATGAAATTTTATAGGAGTTATCTACCTTTACAAAATTATTTTCTCAATATGTGTTATTAACTAATAAACCGTCAACCGTATAACCCTGGAATGTATTTATTTGAGATCCCTAGGCCCTTTATTAGAAAATGGGGTCAAGGTCAAAGGTCAAGGTCAAGTTCTAAATTCGGAATTTTCCATGTTTTTGCATTTTCTCCAACCCTTGAAAAGGTACATATTAAAGAACAAGTGCAAAATGATTGCTATATAGTTATGAAGATATGTTACATTTGGTCTGATACAATTAAATAGCATCTAATAGGAGTTAGTGCCCCTGAAATGTCTTGATATGAGGTTATTTGATTATAACTTCGACTAAGTGCATTTTAATGGCATTTGACCTTGTGCAAAAGGTTGGATGACAAATGACCTTGAAAAATGAATACCGGAAGTGACCTTGAGAAAACCGGAAGTAACCTTATTTTGCAATTTTTTCGTATAAAAGTACTCAGAATCCATATATTTTGTCATATAGATACATAAACTGATTACTAAAGACTAAAAATGACTTCCAACAAACCGGAAGTGACCATGTATCTCCCATTCTAAATACAAAAGTATATAGAAACTATATATTTTTGGAATCAGTGTGAAAGAAGCTATCATATTAGACCGGAAGTGACATTCATTTCACCGGAAGTAGCATATTATCTCCTTTATATCACTTAAAAATATGATTAAACCATTATTTATCGTATCAGTATGAACAACTATCTTCTTATCAAAATTTCTTTGATATGGAAAGACCTTCAATTGTTCTCTGAACAATTGGTTTTTAATTATTATTATTTTTTTTTTTTTTTTTTTCTTCCGCCTAATTTTGATATTGCGACAAATGTTTGTTTCGCAATATGTCGCTTAGATATTTCTCATATTGTATCGTACAGTTTATGCGCTTTTACATTTAACCCTGCTAAGCCGAACACTTTTCTTTGTAAGAGTTATCTCCCTATTCACTGTTTATCATCAGAGTGCATCTCCTTTGTAACAAAAAAAGATAGCGACAAAATTTTTTTTACAAATTGTTCGTTACATCCTAAGGAAAATTTGGCTTATTTGGAGCGAAGCGATTCGATGAAATTTTATAGGAGTTATCTACCTTTACAAAATTATTTTCTCAATATGTGTTAATAACTAATAAACCGTCAACCGTATAACCCTGGAATGTATTTATTTGAGATCCCTAGGCCCTTTATTAGAAAATGGGGTCAAGGTCAAAGGTCAAGGTCAAGTTCTAAATTCGGAATTTTCCATGTTTTTGCATTTTCTCCAACCCTTGAAAAGGTACATATTAAAGAACAAGTGCAAAATGATTGCTATATAGTTATGAAGATATGTTACATTTGGTCTGATACAATTAAATAGCATCTAATAGGAGTTAGTGCCCCTGAAATGTCTTGATATGAGGTTATTTGATTATAACTTCAACTAAGTGCATTTTAATGGCATTTGACCTTGTGCAAAAGGTTGGATGACAAATGACCTTGAAAAATGACTACCGGAAGCGACCTTGAGAAAACCGGAAGTAACCTTTTTTTGCAATTTTTTCGTATAAAAGTACTCAGAATCCATATATTTTGTCATATAGATACATAAACTGATTACTGAAGACTAAAAATGACTTCCAACAAACCGGAAGTGACCATGTTTCTCCCATTCTAAATACAAAAGTATAAAGAAACTATGTATTTTTGGAATCAGTGTGAAAGAAGCTATCATATTAGACCGGAAGTGACATTCATTTCACCGGAAGTAGCATATTATCTCCTTTATATCACTTAAAAATATGATTAAACCATTAATTATCGTATCAGTATGAACAACTATCTTCTTATCAAAATTTCTTTGATATGGAAAGACCTTCAATTGTTCTCTGAACAATTGGTTTTTAATTTTATTAGATAATTTCTTATAGTAATCTGTTTTGGCGTTTTCAACAGCTGTTTTACATTTATTTTAAACTTTTCTAAATTTCTCCAACTGAAAGGGTGTAATCGATCGTTTGGCTTTCTTATTGGATCTAATTTGTTTTATAATTTTTTGCAGCATTGTAGTTACCCATGGGTTTTATTTGTTTAATATAATTTTGACTTAACACCACTAGGCAATAGATCTGGTAGAAAACAGTAATAACAACTGACTTTAAAACATAGTAACAGTTATATATGATGAGTTTATTATAACATAAATGTATAACCCATTGCTGATTGATGCATTACCGTCTCGAAATATCCTGAGCTTTGTCTCGGTAGACATTTAAATAAATGTATAATCGTAAAGTCGGAAATTACATTGACTCTACGATTACTTGAACACCAACTGTACAATTTCATTTTCATCTTCATCGTCATCTTCTTAATATTATTGAGTAAACCTCTGTTTTTCTTCTTCATAGATATTAATCTTCGATTTGGATTAAATGAAATACGAACTTGTCGTGAAATTTTGCCTCCGAGCGGTTTGAATATACTTTAAGAAAAGAATATGATGGCAAGTAATTCACGAAAGTACAAAACCAATGTAATTTATTCACAGTTAGATATTTACGAATATTAAATAAATAAATCAGTACAGCTGACAAAATACAAATAAAACATTTAGCCTGTGTGTCAGTTAATTTTGCCCAACCCGGTATTAAATATTAATTACTTGTAAATAACGATAACAACAATCCTTGCAAAGGACAAATTCCCGGACTCTAAATAACTTTCAACGTAAAATCCTAGATTCCGTTATTTCCATGTCGCGAACTTCATCGCTTAATGACTTAAAATATATAAGAATATAGGCAATAATTATCTACTAAAAATATTAACACGGCGGGTATGGTTGTCCTGCGAGAGAACGTTCTGTGCTGGTGATTCGGTCCTGACGGGTGCTGGTGGGTCCTGATTCTGTGCTGGTGGGTTTGTTTACATTGTATCAGAACGACAATAAAACGACTGTTTTGTTGCTTAATTTTTCTCTGATACGTCATAAGTACCATGCAAAGTATATTACAACAATATTTTATTGCAAAAGTCGTGCAAGTTCGTTAAATGAAATTGCCCTGACGCTGTGCTGGTGATAAGAATAACGGTCCTGGTTCTGTGCTCCTATGTCCTGGTTCTGTGCCTTTATATTTTAGTCAACAGTGGCAATTATTCAAGATCAGTGATGCTTAACTGTAATTGACTAAATAGCTGTTATCTGTGTTCTTAAAATTGACATTATTGTGAATCTGTTTACTTCAATTATGAAAAAAGAACCCATAATTGTTTAATTGACTGTTTTCTGTTTTTCTCATTTCAAATGATTTAAACAGCTGTTATCGGTTATCTACATTTTAATGTACTGAAATTATAAACAAAACAGACATGCAAGACTTACAAATCCAAGAGTCGCCTGACTTGGACTGGGCGCTAAAATGCTTGGGGATTTAACATGTTTTGTACGAATCAAAAACGAACAAAGTTGATCAAGGCAAACAATCAGACTCAGGTGAGCCTGAACACTTCTTAGATGAGTTTGGATAATGAATTCAGTGTAATCTAAACATCCTGAATATTGTTTCTCTGACAAATTTGTATGATACTGTAGATACTTTTCTTTTTATTCAACCAAATGAAACTCCGCCTTGTTTCTGTGCGTTAGAATCATGTGTCTTCAGCAGCTACAATCAGATTTCTTTGTAAACAAGTTAGTGCTGACTAAAGGATGACTAGTCTATTATAGTATTGCTTTTTTTTAATGTATTTTAAGGGGTTTTTTTTTGGGGGGGGGGGAGTAAGAGGGACGTCTGAATTTGTCAGAGAATGAAGACGATATAACCTAGATAACACTAACATGCAGAAATAAGATTTTTTAAGTTTTGCATTTTATAATCCCAAAAAAAAAGTCTGTTGTTAAAGATTTTTTTATTAAGAAATAAGGGGTGAAGTGAATGATGTGTCCTACTTTTCTATATTTAAATATATTTCATGAATAAAAATAAAAATATCCCTTAATTTTAATTAAAATTGAGTGAAAAACGAGTTAACGGGAAAAAAATACCAGACTAGTAATACTTATTTAAATATTGGTAATATCACGAGGCTTTTAAGTTTTGTGTTCCAAACACACCTTCTCTGTAGTAATGACTCGTTATTGAGGTATTTCACTTCACGCATTTATTTCATTTTTTGATACAGTGAATTCTTAGTACTATAACATTTTTTTCAGTTGAATTTATACTTGTTTGCACCTACAGAAATCGGTTTTGTTAAAATATCTCGTAGCTTCATATTACCAATTGAGTGATAATTATAAAAGTATATAAGATGCAAAAAAAAAAACCCAACTAAATTATACACCTACATTTAACTTTTAAAAGCCATAACAGTTGAAAATCAAAGTACTGATGTACTGAACATCGGATGACAGCTGTCCGATGGATATTATGATAAAGACTTGTCTCAGAAAAAAATCACATCTCTATACCTGAAAGTAAGGTTTGTTTACAGATATAATTTCTTTTTATACTATATAAATAATAGTGCAGTACAAGTGCATATTGGACACTCTACTGAAATAATTCGATTTTTCTAATAGAATGGATTTGAGTAGGCATTCGTATTTTCCCGCAAAATATGTTTAATCATCCATGCAGAGTTATCGTTCCTTGAGATTGCAAACGTTCTTGAGATGTTCTTCCCCATGCGTGTGCATATATATTATTGTTTTTTTCCTTATATGTATATACATATAGCAAATCATTTTAATGTTATTTATATTTATCTTATTTAAAAAGTATTCGATGAGTATTCATTAAAGAAATGGATTGAAAAAAAATGTGCAAGTTAATTCTATTAGAAGTAGAATTCAATGGAAGTAAATAAGCTGTTTACTTTTAAATAAATGTAAATTATGTCAATGGGCCACAGATGCCCCTGCTTGTGACCATAAGCATTGTGTATAAGTTTCAAAATATTTGGTTTAGGCAAACTAATTTATAAAAGTTAAAAAACGGTAACACAAGATTTAGCATTTTTCCTATCTAAAGGCTCCTTGTTGACATTTGTATCATTGTTACTCGTACCACATCTTCTTACATCTAATGACTCACGAACAGTAAAAGTGACGCCACCCAATATTGAACTTCATAGATCTGTGTTATGGGGTAATAAGCATTGCGTATAAGGTTTATAACGTATAATTGAGTCAAACTTATTTAAGAGAACGGAAACGAAAAATTCAGCATTTTCTATGTTTTTATAGGGACACGAATACTCATAAACGGTAAAAGTGACGCTACCAAATTTCAAATTTTATTTTGTGTTGTGTGATAATAAGCATTGTCCCAAGTTAGGGGGATGGTGGGGATCTCGCCTTATTCGGTATGTATGTGCCTGTCGCAAGTCAGGATCCTGTAATTCAGTGGTTGTCGTTTGTTTATGTGTTACATATTTAATATAATTTAAAAAGTATTCGATGAGTATTCATTAAAGAAATGGATTTATAACAAGCGATAAGGAATGTTGATGATATCTCTGTATTCATCATGTTCATAGATCGGTTAAAAACCCAAAACGAAAGTTACGTAATGGAAATCTAGGCGATATCAATACACCGGAATGCCCTCACTGTCATCCGCTGTAACAATACAAATCTACACATTTTACAAAACTGATTTGAAATAACTGGTTATCAACCCGTTTTGCTATAGGCTCACCTGTGGCGAGGGGCGTTGTGAACTACATGTATTGACTTGGCGTCTCAGTTTATGTATGTATATGAATATAATTATGAAAGACAGCATGGTCACCAGTATGTGAAGTCCCTAGCTGTCATCTGAAGTTAATACTAAGCATAGCTCTAGAAATCGACAGATAATCATGACATTTTAAAAAAAATCTCTCTTGTTTTCGAAGTTTTTGTAGTTTTGTTTTACCTAAACAAATTGACACACACATAAGTATAGTATAATTGTTTATTTTTTTAACTTGTGTTCAATTTATACATGGGTAACACCGGTTATTAGGATAATAATCCGGTCACGTATGAATTTGGTAAAATAAATCAGAAAAAAAGATGGAAATATGAAAATTTACGTACGATGGGTGCAACAGCATACCGACAATTAACATGGCTCAAACTCCATAAAAAAAATTATTTAAATATAAAAAAAAGAAGATGTGCTTATGATTGCCAATGAGATAACTGTCCGCCAAGAGACCAAAATGACACAGAAATTAACAACTACATGTATAGGTCACCTTTGTTTTGTTCGTTCCAACAAAGTTATTGAGATTTTGTTGAGAATTTTACAATTTACGACAATAAGAAGTTTTTTAGAGTTTAATGCAAAGATTTTTTAAAGTCTTTCGCCAGAACATACTATATTTTTTTTCTTATCCTAGTTTAACTTCCATGCAATCTCTACCCCTTCATGATCATTAACTGTGAAATACTTCTCGGTATCTTCTCAATTAAGATGTCTGATTTATACATAGTTATGAAATAACTGTTGTGAGCACAAGATTCACTGCACACTTTCAAAGTTCTGCTTTATCAAACATTAAAACATGAACTTTATGATCGGTACGAGTGAGATTTTTATCTAAGATAACTTGGTTTATCTACCGGTGTTAGTTGAAAATGCGGCTTTGAACTAGCTTTCACAGTAGCTGCGAGTATGCGTTGTTCAATTATTTGTCTCTTAATGTTATTGTTTTATGTGATAAATTGTTGTGTTGTTACACCACTGTACCAATGAATGAGGAAAGGAGGAGAGGTTGGTTTGATGGAGTTGCGAGCGGTGTGTGGAACGCATATTTAATCATGAATAAACCAGTCAAACCTTAATGTCAATATAAGACCCCCTCTTATATATAAATGTCGCTTTACTTTAAGCACCTTTTAAAACTGTTTAAGTTAACATATTATGTAAAGAATCATCAATTGAAGGGCATTTAATATCTTGAATAAAACTATTCTAATTAGATATATTTTCATCTGATATTGGACGGAAGATGTTGCTCATTTATGAAATATGAGATATACTATTATTTGAAAACGCTTATAAAACAGCCAAATGGATGCACTTAAGTAAAAATAGGAGTCACAGATCCGATTGAATACAATTATCAGCCAAATTTTATTGATTTTGTAACATTTGTTTCAAATATGACAAACTTTTTACCCAAAATCACCAGCACCGTATCAGGACCCACCAGCACAATGACAGGCCCACCAGCACAGTATCAGGACATAAATAAACTGAGAAAATGCAAAATTTTCTTAAATTGCACGGGTTTTTCACAAAATAATTTTGTCTTTTGGATTTGAGTATAGAAAGCGGACTTCATGAGCATTTTTGTTTTATTTTTCCAGTTCTAGATTTTCTGAAAATGAGCCCTTTTGTGCTACGCTTACTGAAACAGATTAGAGGGTCAATTTTTTAATGGTTTGCTTATAAACCCATAAGAAACAAAATTGAAAAATCTCAACTGTTTCCTTCCATTTTTTATGAGAGAAAACGTCAAAAATCATCATTTTCGTCTTTGTTTACATTTTTTCAATGATCACCAGCACCCGTCAGGACCGAATCACCAGCACAGAAGGTTATCTCGCAGGACAACCATACCCACCGTGATTAACCTTATTTAAATTCTTTAACCAATATTTAAACCAATTTTCCTAAAAAGATGAGGAACTCAAAGTTTGACGTCCGAGCCCTGTCCTTGAAGGCATAAAACTTTGCTCAGTGCTCGGAGCACAAAAATCATGCTCGAAACATGAAATCCAGCAATTTGATTGGTTGATTTTCGAGTCTGAGTACAAAAATCATGCTCGAAACTTTTATGACCGTGAGTTCTGGGCAATATAAAGTTTGCTTACCGTTTTTTTTTCTTCCGTTGATTCACAACGTAATCACGCCCCATTTCCCGATATGCAAATCATTTCGCGGAAATAATAGCCGTGAAGACATTTAGTGAAATAATTATAACCTTATTTACGTTTTATCATAAGATATTACCTTACTATACAATTCAGAAATAATCATATACAACCTTATATTGAACACATACATCTTAATAATAAAAAGTCAAGAGATTAATCTTTCCAAAGAATGATAACTCAAACGCAAGAGTTCAAGATGTAGATTGGTGGAATTTTAGACACGAACATGAAACTATCAATTTAGTTACAAACATCCCTTTTAAAGTAAGTTTCAAGAATACACATAAGTTCCACTTTATTTCATTTATCATGTCAGAAGAGAACCCGATAAAACTAGTTCAAGTTATTACTATTATGTTAATTCCTCATAAATGAAAAGGCTCGCGTTAATTTTACAACATAACTAAACGAATAAACTCGAAAACTTACTAGAAGTTTAGCATTGAATAATATGTTAATGTTAATCGAACTCGAAATCTAACTTAAACTTTCATTACTTCTAATTTATAATTTTGATTTGATATCTAAAGCTATATTCACACTGCCGATCAGATCATCTCGATGATCTCGACGGTCCAAATTTCCACGACGAAGCTCAATCAAATTCTTGATTGGGTCTGTTTACGACTTCTACCCGACCTTAACTCGGCCATTCACGACTCCTTAGGACTCTATTAAGACTCAAACCCGACCACTACATTTTGTAATTAAAAACATATTCGAAAATTCCGACTAATTGACGATCTATACACGATCTTTACTCGACTAGCTAGACCGCATCAACTATACTCGATCTCAGCCTGCTCTCGATCAGACCATATCGACCTCATCGTATAGAGGTTGTAGGGATAGTCGGGTATTTGTCGAGTATGATCAATTTCAGTATAAAAACGTCGGAATTTGACATCGAGAAAAGGTGCAGAGGTGGGACATTACGTGTTACCCTTGTCTATCCGTAAGTTCTTACGTACATGTACGTCCCAACAATTGGTTTCTGTTCTCTAATTTTTTTTTGCCTCAACAAAATTTTATGAAACTTATACAAAATGCTTTTTACCATAAAACACATACTAGTATAAAGTACTTTGGTGGCTTCACATGATCGTTATATGCAAGCTGGTCTTGGACATTATCTGTGTCCCTTGGACACATTCTCAGTTTATTTGGTTAGATTCAGTAGTTCACAGAAGGTCTCAATAAAATAATACATTTAAAATACCTACATGGAAATAAAGCAGTTGGATTAGTTGGCGCGGTGGTTTGACATGGCGACCACTGTGTTGGCAGTATGAAGTTAAATCACAAAAAATACTGATCTCAGAGGAAAATTCCCAATGGAAAGTCCCTTATCAAATGACAAAATCAAAAGTATGAGATTTGCCAGAGCGCGACAAAGAGGACCTCAATGGTCATAAAAACCTCTAAAGAGTGAAGTAGGACGCTAATATGTTATGGAAGTTTTACAACTCTTTTCTCGAAAATGACACCACAAAATGAGATTTGTCACTGGATTAGCAGATATACATAAAAATTTACTATCCCCTCTTCAAAGTTTTCTTACAGATCAAGCCTACTGTTTGTGTCATATATGTGCTAAGTATGTAATCAGTTTTTTCCATAGATTTTATATCCAGTTGTTGAATGGTTAAATATATTTCTCTCTGGTATATACATGACAACAATCTGTATGGTTTTGCAAAAATATATTACAAACAGTTGGTAAATATGTCACATAATTTAATAAAATTTGGCCAAAAATAGAATTTCAATTCCCTGGACTGATACCTTTTCTGAAACTGTCTATATATATCTATCAAAACTTCAAACAATAATCATTTCAATGCTTTCTGTCTCATTTTTTGTGTGAAATTGCGTCAAAACGTTCGTGTGAAAAAAGTGTTTGTAAACTTTCGACTGTACGTTGACATATTGTTGTTAACTACTGTGTTATTTGGTGTCCTGTGGAGAGTTGTATTATTGGCAACTACACAACATCTACTTATTTTCGAACTACAAAGATTTCTGGACATCTATTTACGGAAAATAATGACAACAAAAAATTGCCCATAAAACAGGTAAAATATAATATTGATGTTCTTAAAGACTAACTTGGAAGGCTGAATTAGTCACCAGCTGTCTAATAATGAATTTTGAATCACAATTACTTTCATGTATGAAAAATCCTCTGGGGCAAGTATGCAGGATCTACTTCTCATCCAGAACACCTGAGATCATCCCAAATTTGGTGGGTTTCATGTTGCTAAGTTTATAGTTTTCTATGTTGTGTTATATGGACTGCTGTTTCTCTTCTCGGTGGTTTTCGTTTTTGCTATGACTGAGTCGGTTTGTTTTCGACCTTTGAGTTTGATTGTTCCTTTGGTATCTTTTGAATTTGATCCCTCCTTGCAAAAGTACAGACATGTACTTTACATTGAGAAATTTGTGTACAGCTGAAACTAAATAGAAACAGTATGTTTTTGCGGAAGAAAAATTATGGGAGTTAATCAGATCTGCACATACTTTTAGTCAATCGTATAACAGTCATGTTTACTCGTATATGGCCGAGTAGAGATCGAAGAGTGGTCAAATGTGGTTACGTAGAGATCGGGTATTGGTCGCGTTTGTCTTGGATAAGAAAAACAAAGAAGTTGCAGTGATCATGAAGCGATCGGGCATTGGTCCGTCTAATCATGACCACATATCCAACAGGTTGGCAATTGTCGGGTAATGATCGGATAGTAGTTGAGCAAAGGTCGATATTATCGAGTACAGATCGCTAAAATTCTTATATTCCGACCAAACTCGCTCTCTACACGATCCTTTCACGATCAATTCGTTCGCTACTCGACAAATTCTCGATCTCTTCTCGAGGTACTGGCTTATCGATCCTTACTCGAATATTTTTGACATGTCAAACCCTCTCGGGTAGAAAGATCGATGACGACCAAGGAAGACCAACCCGATTATTCTTGTCGGTTGAGTCAGACCAGTCTTCCGATTGCTCAATCCGTCTTGATCGATATTAATCGAGTTGGTCTGATCGGCAGCGTGAACCTAGCTTAAAATACTCGGATCATAAATGAATGTTCACTCTAGCATCACAAAGTCAGGCATAACTTCGAGTAGTATATTGACATACAATAGTACATACGTACAGTCTCACAGTAGCGATATCTCACACTTACTATACACTGGAAATAACTGTATACATGTGGTGCTGCAAAGATGCTTTTTATCATTTTTTATCTGGACAGATTAAGATCAAATCTGTGAAAGCCGGAAATATATAATGATTTGAGTTGCAGCTATATAACAAATGAGTGCCGTCGAATTGAACAGTAAGGTAAACACTATCAAATTGACTGATCAACTTTACTTAATTTTGTATTCATTGCTGCGCATGATAAAAGACATAAAAGCACTAGTGGCCTTAAGTTGCTAAAAAAAGCACCAAACAAGTATAGGGTCTTCATACATAGTCACCTAAATTTCCGATTAAGATAATAAAAGTATTTCAGTTAACTTTATACATGTTATATGTAGAAGTTTAGGCACTGTTAGAAATTGGTGAAAGTACCAAAAAGACTACCATTATCCCTTTAGGCCAGGATATATATATATATTATTAATATATTACATGCACACGTATACAAATTGCGGTTTTTATTTAACGCAATCATAAGTTTGAATGTAGTTTTCAATTTAGAATCGTTTTTTTTTTTCGTTTGGGCTTGTATCATATTTTCCATCCGGTTTATATGATCCGTTCATCCTATATTGACTCTTAAAATTCAAGAGTCTATCTAAAAATGAGGGTACTTTTTATATGGCCTTCCAAATACCGTATCGATCCCTTAAATCATCGAAGAGACATCTTTTGTCGAAATCCGGATCTGGTGTACTAAAAAAATATTGACACCGTATGATTGTGGCATAACATCGTAGCCACAAGTTTTTTTTTCTGTTAAGTATTAGATTTATATTAAGATCCATTTTATTATATCTTGTGATCAATTTTATTTGGCAATCGCCAACGGCAGTCAGCAGGGTTAAAGAACATCAGTTCTTCGACCTGTTAGTCAAATGCGTTTTGTTTAAATATATTTTTTCACTTTTTTTGGTCTTTTGGAAAATAATGTTTGTGCTGTTTTTAGACCCTTCTACAACGAAATTTGTTTTACATGCACACGTATAAAAATTGCGGTTTTTATCCAACGAAATCATAGGTTTGAACGTAGTTTTCAATTTAGACTCGTTTATATGTTTTTGTTTGGGCTTGTATCATATTTTCCCTCCGGTTTATATGATCCGTTCATCCTATATTGACTCTTAAGATTCAAGAGTCTATCATAAAATGAGGGTACTTTTTATATGGCCTTCCAAATACCGTTTCGATCCCTAACATCACTGAAGAGACATTTATTGTCGAAATCCGGATCTGGTGTACTAAAAAAATATTGACACCGTATGTTTATGGCATAAAATCGTGGCCACAAGTTAATTTTTTTTTTTCTGTTTAGTATTAAATTTATATTAAGATCAATTTTGTTACATCTTGTGATCAATTTTATTTGACAATCGCCAACGGCAGTCAGCAGGGTTAAAGAACATCAGTTCTTCGACCTGTTAGTCAAATGCGTTTTGTTTAAATATACTTTTTCACTTTTTTTGGTCTTTTGGAAAATGTTGTTTGTGCTGTTTTTAGACCCTTCTACAACGAAATTTGTTTAACATGCACACGTATAAAAATTGCGGTTTTTATCCAACGAAATCATAGGTTTGAACGTAGTTTTCAATTTAGAATCGTTTATATGTTTTTGTTTGGGCTTGTATCATATTTTCCCTCCGGTTTATATGATCCGTTCATCCTATATTGACTCTTAAGATTCAAGAGTCTATCATAAAATGAGGGTACTTTTTATATGGCCTTCCAAATACCGTTTCGATCCCTAACATCACTGAAGAGACATTTATTGTCGAAATCCGGATCTGGTGTACTAAAAAAATATTGACACCGTATGTTTATGGCATAAAATCGTGGCCACAAGTTAATTTTTTTTTTCTGTTTAGTATTAAATTTATATTAAGATCCATTTTGTTACATCTTGTGATCAATTTTATTTGGCAATCGCCAACGGTAGTCAGCAGGGTTAAAGAACATCAGTTGTTCGACCTGTTAGTCAAATGCGTTTTGTTTAAATATACTTTTTCACTTTTTTTCATGTTTTTGGTCTTTTGGAAAATGTTGTTTGTGCTGTTTTTAGACCCTTCTACAACGAAATTTGTTTTACATTCACACGTATAAAAATTGCGGTTTTTATCCAACGAAACCATAGGTTTGAACGTAGTTTTCAATTTAGACTCGTTTATATGTTTTCGTTTGGGCTTGTATCATATTTTCCCTCCGGTTTATATGATTCGTTCATCCTATATTGACTCTTAAGATTCAAGAGTCTATCATAAAATGAGGGTACTTTTTATATGGCCTTCCAAATACCGTTTCGATCCCTAACATCACTGAAGAGACATTTATTGTCGAAATCCGGATCTGATGTACTGAAAAAAAATATTGACACCGTATGTTTATGGCATAAAATCGTGGCCACAAGTTAATTTTTTTTTTCTGTTTAGTATTAAATTTATATTAAGATCCATTTTGTTACATCTTGTGATCAATTTTATTTGGCAATCGTCAACGGCAGTCTGCAGGGTTAAATAACATCAGTTGTTCGACCTGTTAGTCAAATGCGTTTTGTTTAAATATACTTTTTCACTTTTTTGTTTTTTTGGAAAATGTTGTTTGTGCTGTTTTCAGACCCTGCTACAACGAAATTTGTTTTACATTCACACGTATAAAAATTGCGGTTTTTATCAAACGCAATCATAGGTTTGAACGTAGTTTTCAATTTAGACTCGTTTATATTTTTTCGTTTGGGCTTGTATCATATTTTCCATCCGGTTTATATGATCCGTTCATCCTTTATTGACTCTTAACATTCAAGAGTCTATCTAAAAATGAGGGTATCTTTTTCTAAAAATGAGTGTACTTTTTTTTATATGGCCTTCCAAGTACCGTTTCGCTCCCTAACATCACTGAAGAGACATTTATTGTCGAAATCCGGATCTGGTGTACTAAAGAAATATTGACACTTTATGTTTGTGGCATAACATCGTGGCCACAAGTTAAATTTTTTTTTTCTGTTTAGTATTTAATTTATATTAAGATCCATTTTGTTACATCTTGTGATCAATTTTATTTGGCAATCGCCAATGGCAGTCAGCAGGGTGAAAGAACATCAGTTGTTCGACCTGTTAGTCAAATGCGTTTTGTTTAAATATACTTTTCACGTTTTTGGTCTTTTGGAAAATGTTGTTTGTTCTGTTTTTAGACTCTTCTACAACGAAATTTGTTTTACATTCACACGTATAAAAATTGCGGTTTTTATCCAACGCAATCATAGGTTTGAACGTAGTTTTCAATTTAGACTCGTTTATTTTTTTTCGTTTGGGCTTGTATCATATTTTCCATCCGGTTTATATGATCCGTTCATCCTTTATTGACTCTTAACATTCAAGAGTCTATCTAAAAATGAGGGTACCTTTTTCTAAAAATGAGTGTACTTTTTGTATATGGCCTTCTAAATACCGTTTCGCTCCCTAACATCACTGAAGAGACATTTATTGTCGAAATCCGGATCTGGTGTACTAAAGAAATACTGACACCGTATGTTTGTGGCATAACATCGTGGCCACAAGTTAAAAATTTATTTTTCTGTTTAGTATTTAATTTATATTAAGATCCATTTTGTTACATCTTGTGATCAATTTTATTTGGCAATCGCCAATGGCAGTCAGCAGGATTAAAGAATATCAGTTGTTCGACCTGTTAGTCAAATGCGTTTTGTTTAAATATACTTTTCATGTTTTTGTTCTTTGGAAAATGTTGTTTGTGCTGTTTTTAGACCCTTCTACAACGAAATTTATTCCATGCACACGTATAAAAATTGCAGTTTTTATCCAACGAAATCATAGGTTTGGGCGTAGTTTTCAATTTAGACTCGTTTATATTTTTTCGTTTAGGCTTGTATCATATTTTCCATCAGGTTTATATGATCCATTCATCATATATTGACTCTTAACATTCAAGAATCTATATAAAAATGAGGGTACTTTTTTCTAAAAATGAGTGTACTTTTTATATGGCCTTCCAAATACCGTTTCGATCCCTAACATCACTGAAGAGACATTTATTGTCGAAATCCGGATCTGGTGTACTAAAGAAATATTGCATTGACACCGTATGTTTGTGACATAACATCGTGGCCACAAGTTACAAATTTATTTTTCTGTTTAGTATTAAATTTATATTAAGATCCATTTTGTTACATCTTGTGATCAATTTTATTTGGCAATCGCCAATGGCAGTCAGCAGGGTTAAAGAACATCAGTTGTTCGACCTGTTAGTCAAATGCGTTTTGTTTTAATATAATTTTTCACGTGTTTGGTCTTTTGGAAAATGTTGTTTGTGCTGTGTTTAGACCCTTCTACAACGAAATTTGTTTTCCATGCACACGTATAAAAATTGCGGTTTTTATCCAACGCAATCATAGGTTTGGGCGTACTTTTCAATTTAGACTCGTTTATATTTTTTCGTTTGGGCTTGTATCATATTTTCCTTCCGGTTGATATGATCCGTTCATCCTATATTGACTCCTTAAATTCAAGAGTTTATCTAAAAATGAGGGTATTTTTTATATGGCCTTCCAAATACCGTTTCGATCCTTAGCATCACTGAAAAGACATTCATTGTCGAAATCCGGATCTGGTGTACTAAAGAAATATTGACACCGTATGTTTGTGGCATAACATCGTGGCCACAAGTTAAAAAATTATTTTTCTGTTTAGCATTTAATTTAAATTAAGAACCATTTTGTTACATTTTGTGATCAATTTTGTTTGGCAATCGCCAATGGTAGTCAGCAGGGTTAAAGAACATCAGTTGTTCGACCTGTTAGTCAAATGCGTTTTGTTTAAATATACTTTTTCACTTTTTTGGTCTTTTGGAAAATGTTGTTTGTGCTGTTTTTAGGCCCTTCTACAACGAAATTTGTTTACATGCACACGTATAAAAATTGCGGTTTTTATCCAACGCAATCATAGGTTTGGACGTAGTTTTCAATTTAGACTCGTTTATATTTTTTCGTTTTGGTTTGTATAATATATTTCCTCCGGTTTATATGATCCGTTCATCCTATATTGACTCTTTACATTCAAGAGTCTATCTAAAAATGAGGGTACTTTTTCTAAAAAATGAGTGTACTTTTTATATGGCCTTCCAAACACCGTTTCGATCCCTAACATCACTGAAGAGCCATTTATTGTCAAAATCCGGATCTGGTGTACTAAAGAAATATTGACACCGTATGTTTGTGGCATAAAATCGTGGCCACAAGTTAATTTTTTTTTTCTGTTTAGTATTAAATTTATATTAAGATCCATTTTGTTACATCTTGTGATCAATTTTATTTGGCAATCGTCAACGGCAGTCTGCAGGGTTAAATAACATCAGTTGTTCGACCTGTTAGTCAAATGCGTTTTGTTTAAATATACTTTTTCACTTTTTTGTTTTTTTGGAAAATGTTGTTTGTGCTGTTTTCAGACCCTGCTACAACGAAATTTGTTTTACATTCACACGTATAAAAATTGCGGTTTTTATCAAACGCAATCATAGGTTTGAACGTAGTTTTCAATTTAGACTCGTTTATATTTTTTCGTTTGGGCTTGTATCATATTTTCCATCCGGTTTATATGATCCGTTCATCCTTTATTGACTCTTAACATTCAAGAGTCTATCTAAAAATGAGGGTATCTTTTTCTAAAAATGAGTGTACTTTTTTTTATATGGCCTTCCAAGTACCGTTTCGCTCCCTAACATCACTGAAGAGACATTTATTGTCGAAATCCGGATCTGGTGTACTAAAGAAATATTGACACTTTATGTTTGTGGCATAACATCGTGGCCACAAGTTAAATTTTTTTTTTCTGTTTAGTATTTAATTTATATTAAGATCCATTTTGTTACATCTTGTGATCAATTTTATTTGGCAATCGCCAATGGCAGTCAGCAGGGTGAAAGAACATCAGTTGTTCGACCTGTTAGTCAAATGCGTTTTGTTTAAATATACTTTTCACGTTTTTGGTCTTTTGGAAAATGTTGTTTGTTCTGTTTTTAGACTCTTCTACAACGAAATTTGTTTTACATTCACACGTATAAAAATTGCGGTTTTTATCCAACGCAATCATAGGTTTGAACGTAGTTTTCAATTTAGACTCGTTTATTTTTTTTCGTTTGGGCTTGTATCATATTTTCCATCCGGTTTATATGATCCGTTCATCCTTTATTGACTCTTAACATTCAAGAGTCTATCTAAAAATGAGGGTACCTTTTTCTTAAAATGAGTGTACTTTTTGTATATGGCCTTCTAAATACCGTTTCGCTCCCTAACATCACTGAAGAGACATTTATTGTCGAAATCCGGATCTGGTGTACTAAAGAAATACTGACACCGTATGTTTGTGGCATAACATCGTGGCCACAAGTTAAAAATTTATTTTTCTGTTTAGTATTTAATTTATATTAAGATCCATTTTGTTACATCTTGTGATCAATTTTATTTGGCAATCGCCAATGGCAGTCAGCAGGATTAAAGAATATCAGTTGTTCGACCTGTTAGTCAAATGCGTTTTGTTTAAATATACTTTTCATGTTTTTGTTCTTTGGAAAATGTTGTTTGTGCTGTTTTTAGACCCTTCTACAACGAAATTTATTCCATGCACACGTATAAAAATTGCAGTTTTTATCCAACGAAATCATAGGTTTGGGCGTAGTTTTCAATTTAGACTCGTTTATATTTTTTCGTTTAGGCTTGTATCATATTTTCCATCAGGTTTATATGATCCATTCATCATATATTGACTCTTAACATTCAAGAATCTATATAAAAATGAGGGTACTTTTTTCTAAAAATGAGTGTACTTTTTATATGGCCTTCCAAATACCGTTTCGATCCCTAACATCACTGAAGAGACATTTATTGTCGAAATCCGGATCTGGTGTACTAAAGAAATATTGCATTGACACCGTATGTTTGTGACATAACATCGTGGCCACAAGTTACAAATTTATTTTTCTGTTTAGTATTAAATTTATATTAAGATCCATTTTGTTACATCTTGTGATCAATTTTATTTGGCAATCGCCAATGGCAGTCAGCAGGGTTAAAGAACATCAGTTGTTCGACCTGTTAGTCAAATGCGTTTTGTTTTAATATAATTTTTCACGTGTTTGGTCTTTTGGAAAATGTTGTTTGTGCTGTGTTTAGACCCTTCTACAACGAAATTTGTTTTCCATGCACACGTATAAAAATTGCGGTTTTTATCCAACGCAATCATAGGTTTGGGCGTACTTTTCAATTTAGACTCGTTTATATTTTTTCGTTTGGGCTTGTATCATATTTTCCTTCCGGTTGATATGATCCGTTCATCCTATATTGACTCTTAAAATTCAAGAGTTTATCTAAAAATGAGGGTATTTTTTATATGGCCTTCCAAATACCGTTTCGATCCTTAGCATCACTGAAAAGACATTCATTGTCGAAATCCGGATCTGGTGTACTAAAGAAATATTGACACCGTATGTTTGTGGCATAACATCGTGGCCACAAGTTAAAAAATTATTTTTCTGTTTAGCATTTAATTTAAATTAAGAACCATTTTGTTACATTTTGTGATCAATTTTGTTTGGCAATCGCCAATGGCAGTCAGCAGGGTTAAAGAACATCAGTTGTTCGACCTGTTAGTCAAATGCGTTTTGTTTAAATATACTTTTTCACTTTTTTGGTCTTTTGGAAAATGTTGTTTGTGCTGTTTTTAGGCCCTTCTACAACGAAATTTGTTTACATGCACACGTATAAAAATTGCGGTTTTTATCCAACGCAATCATAGGTTTGGACGTAGTTTTCAATTTAGACTCGTTTATATTTTTTCGTTTTGGTTTGTATAATATATTTCCTCCGGTTTATATGATCCGTTCATCCTATATTGACTCTTTACATTCAAGAGTCTATCTAAAAATGAGGGTACTTTTTCTAAAAAATGAGTGTACTTTTTATATGGCCTTCCAAACACCGTTTCGATCCCTAACATCACTGAAGAGCCATTTATTGTCAAAATCCGGATCTGGTGTACTAAAGAAATATTGACACCGTATGTTTGTGGCATAACATCGTGGCCACAAGTTAAAAATTTATTTTTCTGTTTATTATTAAATTTATATTAAGATCCATTTTGTTACATCCTGTGATCAATTTTATTTAACAATCGCCAATGGCAGTCAGCAGGGTTAAAGAACATCAGTTGTTCGACCTGTTAGTCAAATGCGTTTTGTTTAAATATACTTTTTCACGTTTTTGGTCTTTTGGAAAATGTTGTTTGTGCTGTTTTTAGACCCTTCTACAACGAAATTTGTTTTACATGCACACGTATAAAAAATTGCGATTTTATTCAACGCAATCATAGGTTTGGACGTAGTTTTCAATTTAGACTCGTTTTTATTTTTCGTTTGGGCTTGTATCATATTTTCCCTCCGGTTTATATGATCCGTTTATCCTATATTGACTCTTAAAATTCAAGAGTTGATCTAAATATGATGGTACTTTTTTCTAAAAAGGAGGGTACTTTTTAAATGGCCTTCCAAATAACGTTTCGATCCATAACATCACTGAAGAGACATTTATTGTCGAAATCGGGATCTGGTGTACTAAAGAAATAATGACACCGCATGTTTGTGGCATAACATCATGGCCACAAGTTAAAAATTTATTTTTCTGTTTAGTATTAAATTTATATTAAGATCCATTTTGTTACATCTTGTGATCAATTTTATTTGGCAATCGCCAATGGCTGTCAGCAGGGTTAAAGAACATCAGTTGTTCGACCTGTTAGTCAAATGCGTTTTGTTTAAATATACTTTTTCACTTTTTTGGTCTGTTGAAAAATGTTGTTTGTTCTGTTTTTAGACCCTTCTACAACGAAATTTGTTTTACATGCACACGTATAAAAATTGCGGTTTTTATCCAACGCAAGCATAGGTGTGGACGTAGTTTTCAATTTAGACTCGTATATATATATAACAAGTCTAAAAGGGTACAACATCACCAAAAACACAATAAAACGAACAATATGTTAGATATTTCGGATAACAGATATCCTTCCTCGGTAATTGCACGATGACAAATGAATCATGTCATTTCAAATTAAGACTTTATCAAAATCTTGAAGTTAAGAATTTTATTCAGTCATGGTATATATATGTATATATATATTGTTAATTCGTATAATTCAACAAATTTGGTTCGTTTAGGGATAGTCACATGTTAAACTGTATTTTCGAAGGTAGAGAGAAAACGGCGGATAGCAAAAAGCATATTGACCTGCAAAAAGCATATTGCACGGTTATTGTTAGAATATCTAAAAACCAA
This sequence comes from Mytilus edulis, assembly GCF_963676685.1. Taxonomy (NCBI): domain Eukaryota; kingdom Metazoa; phylum Mollusca; class Bivalvia; order Mytilida; family Mytilidae; genus Mytilus; species Mytilus edulis. Next base: position 69,699,632 of record NC_092348.1, read on the forward strand.
TATACTTTGTGACGTCATGTAATGCATTTCAGGATATTGTTTAACGTTTTGAAACACATGATATCTGTGATCGATTATTTGACGAAAAAAAATCTTCAAATACATAAGATGTCAAAAAAAAAGTAAATGAAATAACAACTAATAAGTTGTTATTGTCAAGGAGACAATGTAATATCTATAAAGTTCCAACAAACTTAAATGACGATTTTGATACAAACATGGTCGGAAATTAATAATATAACAAATATAACCTTTGTATGAGGTCAATGCAGGATATTTCGACCCAAAGAAGTATATCGACCTCGGACTTCGTCCTCAGTCAATATACTTCTTTCAGGTCGATATATCCTTGTATCGACCTCATACAAAGGCTAATATATATATATATATATACATATAAAAGTCTAAATTGAAAACTACGTTCAAACCTATGATTGCGTTGGATAAAAACCGCAATTTTTATACGTGCTCATGTAAAACAAATTTCGTTGTAGAAGGCTCTAAATACAGAACAAACAACATGTTCCAAAAGACCTAAAAAGTGAAGAAGTATATTTAAAGAAAACGCATTTGACTAACAGGTCGAACGACTGATGTTCTTTAACCCTGCTGACTGCCATTGGCGATTGCCAAATAATATAAATCTAATACTAAACAGAAAACAATTAACTTGTGGCCACGATGTTATGCCACAATATAAGGTGTTAATATCGTTTTGTACATCAGATCCGGATTTCGACAATAAATGTCTCTTAAGTGATGTTAGGGATCCAAACGGTATTTGAAAGGCCATATAAAATGTACCCTCATTTTTAGATAGACTCTTAGATATATATATATATATATATATATATATATATATATATATATATATATATATATATATATATATATATATATATATATATATATATATATAGACTCTTAGATATATATATATAATATATATATATATATATATATACTACTATGCCACCCTTAACTACCAGGTTTACATATTATTTACACTAAATAAGTTAAGGAATTTTCTTGCCATTTCAATTTGTATCTTTATAAATGAAAATATGATTGAGGACAAATAAAATAAGAATAGCCCAAAAATGGACCACTGCCAGTAAAAATTGCTGATACAGCAAATTTTGCCTGATTTGTAGATAATAATGTCAAAATTTACCTTTATAGTAATTTGTAACTTGCAATAGTTAATACGATTTTTTCTAAATGTTTGCTATAACTTTTGGCATTGTCTGACATGTGTAAACTCTGGAATTTCGACGCTACATATCTTATTTGTAGTAAATCCTATAATTTAAACAAAAATAAATAAAGTGCATACGAGGACAGCAATACATGTTCTAGTTTTCTTCATGTTTCAGTTGTAATATGTTTTGGTAATATGGCACACGGATCAGTTTTTGTTTGGCCAATAAGTGGTTTAAGCCTCGGTCACACATTACAGGATAGCACGAACGGACGCCTAACGGATGGAAATAAAAGTTGTCCTTTGACAAAATTGTTATCCGTTGGGAGTCCGTTGATGTACTTACCAAATAAAACGGACGCACAACGAATGCGTTACGGACACACACCGGATATACAACGTACGAGAAACGGAAACGTACCGGACAGAACGGATGTCGAACGTACATCCAACGGACGAGTACCGCAAAAAACGGACACATAACGGAAGCGTACCGGATAAAACGGATGAACAAGATATACGGAAAAATTAAAGGCGTCAACAATAATACATGTAAATTGAACAAATATTCAAAATCTTTCTGTGTAACTGGTTTTGGTTTGTTCTTCAAAATCGTTCATTGTATATTGACTGCAAAAATAAAAAGAAAAGAAAGATAGCCAGACTGGCTGTTGTAGTCTGATTTTTTTTTACATACATGCACAGATTGTTTCGTAATAATTACATTAGATGTATTTTTCATTATAAAAAGTTATTATGATAGGCTAACAGCACACCGCGTGATATTCCTTAAGCAATTGTATTACTCAATAAAACTTATCATTCATGATATCACGAGGTCCCACAATAAAGTGCATAGGTGAATAAAATTTAAAAAATGAGAAAATTCGTGTTTTCATGATCCAAGCTAAAAAAAATGTAATTATAAGTATTGAATACTTCTTTTTGTAACTTCATAGGGTTGTAAACGCGTTGAAGTTACTAAAAGAAGCATTCAATTCTTCAATAATAATCAAATATTGGCTTGCTAGTCCTTTCCAATAGTCAACATGTGATTTAAAAATGTTCTATAGTCAACATGTGATTGTAATGATGAACAGTTTGAAATCCCTGTAGGTTGCATTTCTATAAATATCTACAATGAAATTTCCCATAGGAAATTCTTTTAAGACTAAAACTGTATCACTTTTACTATGAATTTTTTTTATCCTAGAATGGAAAATTCATATGCATTACAATTTTTTTCAAAGGGCAATTATACGGCTGCGACATACTTTCAACGTGTGTATGCCTCGAACTTCGAAGAGTTTAAACTTAATCACTAAAATTCTGTACTACCCGTACCTTGACTCTAAGTTTTCCATAGATTTCAATTTGACTGATATGCACATGTATATTTACTGGTTACATTCCCAAATTATGTCATTACGAGTAGAAACATCTTATCTGGGAACCAGTACGTAAACAAAATCAATTATCTATTCACATTATATATCTCCCCAAAAGACGCGTGGTTTGAAAAACAACTGTATTTACAAAGTGGAATGATTCGAATGACGAATACGCCTGTGTCAAACTGGACTGTTTTCGACTATTTTGCATGTAATGAAGTTCCATTACTCTGTAATGTCAAATCAGAAATGTAATCAAATAGGAAATTGTTGAAATAGACCAGAATTTAAAGCGTTTTAGAGTTAATGTCCTCCTATTTTATAAAGTTCCAATACTTCAAATCGTAAAATCAGAAATTCAAGAAATTTAAAATGTCAGTATACATAGACAATTTATCAAAGCATCAGGAACACTGTTTATAACATTTTTAGGTTTAACTCAGAGAACTAGAAAATTAGTATTTTTTACGTATAAAATCCATTAACCCAAATAAATATAAACAATTAACCAAAGTTTCATGGAAACTGATGAAAGCATTTTTGAGATATTGTCCGAAATGTAGTCAACGGGCGAACGAACGAACAATCGAACGAACAAACGAACGCATAAACCAAAAAAACACAATGCCCCTTGATCAGACATGAAAAACCCAACCCTTTAAGTTCAACTTTAAATCTGCGATTCCAAATTTCTTTAAAAAAAAGCAGAAATGTGTAATCTCTTGCACTAACTATGTTTATGTTTACCCCTGGATGTCTTTTGTAGCGTAACAGTCATACATATAAAAGAGAAAAAAAAATCGGTGAACAGAATATTTAGAACATTATCCTTCACCAATGGTAGTTCAACAGCTATATTTGAAAAGTGCAAAGTTGACAAATGCAAAATTCGCAATCAAATAGTATATGAGGATAGCTTATCAGAAATATGTTGTGCATAAATAGATCAAAGAATCGGTCAAACTAAACGAAAGACTATACTCAAAGTGTCAAGGCCTGTAAAAGAGGGGCAAAAGATACCAGAGGGATAGTTGAACGCGTAGATCGAAAACTAACTGACAACACCATTGCTAAAAAAGAAAAAAGATAAACAGACACATAATAGTACACAAGACACATCATTACAAAAACTAAAGACTAAGTGTTCCAGAAGGGTAAGTAGATCCTGTTCCACATGTGGCATCTTTCGTGTTGCTTTTAATGTTATAAAAAGTAAGATCACAAAAATACTGAACTTAGAGGAAAATCAATTCGGAAAATCCATAATCACATGGCAAAATCAATAACAAAACGCATCAAAAACGAATGGACAAGAACTGTCATATTCCTGACTTGGTACAGGCATTTTCAAATGTAGAAAATGGTTGATTAAACCTGGTTTTATAGCGCTAACCCTCTCACTTTGATGACAGTCTCATCAAATTCCGTTATATTTACATTGATGCGTAAACTAAACAGACACAATAGATAAAATAGTCAAAATATGGGTACATCAGTCATCATCGTATAACAATTTAACAGAACTCAAAAACATCTATCTACAAACACATTCATTGTTTTGTGTGTTCTGACGTCAGAAAATTTGTATACGTCACATAAATTTGTCGTTCAATGTGCATGCAAACAATTTTAAAATTTACAAAGGCAATGTTAGCATGTAGGGTTAAAAAATCAAAAGTATTTAAGAATAAATAACAAAACTGGTAAATAGTCTCATTCGGTAGGTGACATGCGTAAAAGGGAAGGGTGGTAGTTGAATGAACTCACGATAAAATGATTAATTGTGTTTTTTAAGGTATATATTTTACAGACAGTGTTGCCGTTAACGGTAACAGTTAAATATCAAATCCTTATTATCAGTATGCGGAACAAGGTGATGAAGCATATTTTTCTATAGTGAATGAAAAGAACAAAAAAAACAAACTAAGATGGACCATTACAAATGGTACAAATATAGCTAGTGAGAATACTGTCATTAATCCTACAAAATACAAAATATAAGTCATAAGCACTGGGTTGTACTACAGATTACAAGTTCTGAACACTCAATCAAATGATAAGTTGATTTTTCACTTATTTTTAAATATTTCAGATAGATTTTTAACAGAAATTTATGCAGTCGGTACAGGTTCACTGTTAGATCCTTTTCAGCAGTATGTTAAACAAGGTCATGCAGCAGTTCTACAGTGTATATATGAAAGGGAGAGAATGAAATGGCATATGAATGGGACAATAATAGCTAGTGAGAATATTGTCATTAATTCTACAAAGTATAAAGTATCAGTCACAAGCAGTGGGTTATACTACAGATTACATGTATTGAACGTTCAACCTGATGATGAGTTAATTTACAGCTGTAGAGGTAGCCTTAATGAGAACTATTATATACATCTATATTTATTCGGTAAGAACTCGTACATTGTAGGTTATTTGTCACAGATTATGTATGTATTTAAGGAATAAATAAATAGGAGCAGCGGAAACATGAGCACGTTATTATATCGAGTCGCTTCTATGTAGTGCCAACGAAATAAAATCTCATAATATTTTTGTTGGTTACTTCAAGTGACATAAGTAATGATAATACTGTAAATGGGACAAAAGCAAGTGTATAAACAACACCTTAACAAAAACTTAACAATATGTTATAAACTCCGGAATAATACAAAAAATAGAAATAACGGATGAGATATGCTTAAACCAGACGTCACCAACGAACAAAACGTGACCTTCTACAGACACACATAGAATGTTAATCTAAAAATAGTTGAAAAGGAATTTACTCACCTGATGTGTTTCTAGTAAAAAATCACTAGCATAAATTACAAATTACTGATTAGTTATCCGCAAAAAGGATTAAGTTTAAATACGCCATAAGTATTCGGAAAATAGAAAGATTATGTACCATACAAGAAAATAACAAACGGCACGAATCAGAACCACAAGTGACAACAGACAACAATCATTGCATGCATATATGTTAGGTAATATCAAACTAAATCAAACTATTTTAAAATAATTTATTAAGGAATTGTTTGTACGGAGCGCTAACCACATTTCCAGCTTTCTGGATAAGCAATACAATATAAGGATAAAAAGATGTGGTATAATTGCCAAAACGACAACCCTCCACCAGTGATAAAATGACATAGAAGTGAATAACTTGAGGTATATAGTTTGTTGTTGTCATTATTTAATTGAATTGTCTTTCAGTTAAAAGAAAAACAAATTTCTTGACTTTTCTGAAAAGTGATAAAAATCTTCTAAATGCAGAAATTGATCGATCCCCTAATGGCAACTTGTATGTCTTTTGGTTTGATGTGTTTCCTTTCTCGTTTTGTTTAATGTCGTACGGTGGTTCATAATTATTATAGATTTTTACTTTATTTAAACATTGGCAATCTTTCCACTATTCCTTATTTTTATATTATTTTTGATAAATCAAATCCCATCCTCATGTCACAAGACAAAACGTCATAAGTCATTAGAAACAATTGTGTCTGCTGATATTTTAAATTTTAATGATAGGCTTAATGCATGGTCCCAAGAAATTTAATTATTCGAATCATCTTTAAATCATGCTAAACAACAATTTCATGAACTGAAAATTGAATAAATTAAACAAGACTGCACAAAATGAAATGTCTTGCTTGTCTTACTAATCATTGAATTTATTTTGAGAGTCTGTAAAATGAAAATTTTACCAATGTACTACATATGTCACATCACATTATCATTAATCTATGATAATGAGGTCATGGTCACATCAACTAGGCTAGACCTGACATGTACAACTGTGGTTATTACATACATCAAATGAAGTTGACCGGTTGCTTATAGTTTCTGATTTACTGAGAAAAAAATTTACAATAATACGATCTTTGATAATAAGGTCAAGGTCAGATACTACCTGTCATGCAGATATTGACACATTAAAATTGAGCCATACACCAGACTTAGAGGACCTACTGTAATTAGTATTTTAAAAACCTTAACTTAACATTAACTAATGAACCATGAACATGAGGTCAAGGTCATGTGATACTAACTAGACTGGCATGTAACCCTTACAATCCTTCCATACACCACATATAGTTGACCTACTGCTTATAGTATATAAGAAATAGACATTATTATAAAACTTAATCCTTGATTACTGATCCATTAAATGAGGTAGAGGTCAGGTGAGTCCTGTCTGATGGAAACGAAGGCGTTGCAAGAAATCCATATACCAAATATAGCTATCCTTATACTCTTAACAAGTTATAAAAGTATATGACAGAAAAACTGCATTTTTTTCGAGCAGTTGCTGAACCATGAAAATTAGGTCATGGACAATGGACTTATGACGGACAGAAAATTCGTAAGATAGGGTATTCGCATACCAGGTTAAAGATGCCAAGGTCTCTTACCTTCTGAAATATAAAGCTTTACACAATAAATGCACGCCACCGCCGACGCCGCCCGATAGTATTAGTTTTACCTTTGACTTGGCGAAGGCGACATTCAACCAAATAATTGACCAGATAGGGTCTGGGGTTTAAAGTCATGCTTAATTGAATTTATCAGTATTTGCTGGTATACTGCATTTCTCGTCGGCCTGGTCAATACTAGTTTTTGCCAACCTAAATTTGCATCTCATGCTTCTTTTTCAATAAAAATAGAAGGAAAGTGTTATAGTCGAGTGAATCGATAAGCAAGCATTATGAATATACAATTTGGATAGTCTTCCAAGACAGGCTAGTATATTCTCAATGTATCAGGCTCTTCGTGAGCTCGGGTCTTAATTAGACAGTTTAGGAGTTGACACTAAATAGATAATTCTCACAAATGTCTGAATGTCACTTGTGCACTTGTATCCGGCAAGTATTAAAGAAATTCGAATAAGGACGCATGAATATACAGGAGACAGTATTTTATCGAAATCTGACATATCAATTAAGAAGACAAATGTAGTTTTCAAACTGCTACTGAGGAAATTGCATGAAATAATAATAATAATACGAATAATAATAATAAAAAAAAAAAGAGACCGGGTGCCTCAATATATAGGTAAAAGTATTATGATATGCATTCATCGGTGACCTTCTGCTGTTGTCTGTTCTTTGGTTGGGGTGTTGTCTCTTTGACACATCCCCAATTTTCATTCTCAATTTCATCTACCGTAATTGATATTAGACTGTTGGTTTTCCCGTTTGAATGGTTTTAAACTAGTAATTTTGGGGCCCTTTAAAGCTTGTTGTTCGGTGTGAGCCAAGGCTCCGTGTTGAAGGCCGTACATTGACCTATAATGGTTTACCTTTTTTAAATTGTTATTTGGATGGAGAGTTGTCTCATAGGCACTCACACCACATCTTCCTATATCTACACAGCTACTTTTGCATAGGTACTATTTCAGTACTATTTTTGTACTTAACATCTGTAGTACTGGAAATTTACTTTTAATATTTAGTACTATTTCTTTACTTTAGAATTATTGTAATATTTAGGTACTTGTATTTTCCAGTACTTGATTTGTTCTCAAAATATTGGTACAAAAATGATACCAACAATGATCACAGTATACCATGTTTGAACATCATATCTTAATGAGATTTAAAGAAGACAAACGTTCAAAATGCTGAAAATGTTACCATGCAACAAAAAATCTGTAGTACTTAAATTTCAAGTACAAATCAAGTACTGTAAAATACAGGTATCTAAATATTACAAAATTTTAAAGTAACAAAATAGTACTGAATATTAAAAGTAGATTTCCAGTACTACAGATTTTTGGTACAGAAATAGTACCTATGCAAAAGTAGCTGTGTATGTAACATGTAACACCTTTATTATCAAATTGAATAAATTTGAGAATGGAAATGGGGAATGTGTTTAGAGACAACAACCCAACCAAGGGCAGTTAACAATCGAAGGCCACCAATGGGTCTTCAATGCAGTTTACTCCAAAAAGTATTTTATTTCAGTGATAATGGTAGTCATACATATGTAAAAGAAAATAAAAATAAAAATCATACCGAGCCTAACAAAGGCCAGAGGTTCCTTACTTGGGACAGGCGCAAAAATGGAGCGAGGTTAAACATTGTTTTTAGAGATCCAAACCTCCTCCTATACCTCTAGCCAATGAAGAAAAAGAAAACACACAACAATACGCACAGTAAAACTCAGTTTAAAAGAAGTCCGAGACCGATGTCAGAATCGGTAACAAAAGTAACTAAACAAAATGGCAATGATGCATAAATTAACAAATGACTACTACATGTAGCAGTTACTGACATGCAAGCGCCAGACCTCAATTAAACTGATTGAAAGATTATGTCTTCATTATATGAATATCAAGCTCAATCCCTCCTTTTAGGGGTTTATTATTATACCATCATATAATATATGAGGAAAACATATCCCGTATCATGCCAACAACTGGTTTAAGAATAAATGTGTTTATTTACGATGCAAAGATCCTATACGTGATTCAATATTAAAGCAAAACTATGCAATATTTAATGACCAGTTGGTACAGATTTAGGAAAGAAAACATACGCTTCATATGTAATTTATTTAGAGACAAGTTACAGCAAGCAACCAACAGATCACAGGCTCAAACAGTTTCCCTACAAGTTCAATGACATTTCCAGCAATTAAAATAATGTTGATTGCCAAACTTGGATCCTTTGTTTACTAACTCACGTCATATAATATTTAGAATGGAAACAATTACGGGCACTATCTTGGTCCTGATCCGGTTTCTTAAATCAAATATGTAAACCTCATTGTTACACCTGCCTTACCGACCAAGGGTATCAACTTGATGAAAAAAGAAAATACACATAATCAATCAAATGGTACAACAACAAACAGCATTATAATGCTAGTCCGAGATAGCTTTGACGTCTGAATGCCTTTTTAGGGACATGCGTTAGACATTTGAAGCCGGTTCAATCGCTCTTAACAGAAAAACAATAATTGCAAATAAATCCAGCGAACTTGGGTTTGTCTCTTTCAATCTCGAAATCTGTAAAAATTCATTCCAAAATATATAAATCATATACATGTACCATTTTGACTTGTGAATTTAGATACAATCTAATCAATTCAATTGTAAATCAATCTACCATCAATAGAAATGACATCACGCAGTTTACTGAAGAAGAGATAAAAAAAAAGCCATCAATGAACGGAATACACAGCTACTTTTGCATAAGTAATTTTTCTGTACTTAAATATGTTGTACTGGAAATTTACCTTTAATTTTTGGTACTATCTCTTTACTTTAATATTATTGTAATATTTAGGTACTTGTATTTTACAGTACTTGATTTGTACTAAATATTTTGGTATAGAAATTATACAATATTCCACGTTTGAAAATCATAATTTTAAGAGATTTGAAAAAGAAAAACTTTCAAAATGCTGAAAATGTAACAGTAGTAACCAAAAATCTGTAGTACCTAAATTTCAAATACAAATTAAGTAATGTAAAATACAGGTACCTAAATATTACAATAATTTTAAAGTAACAAAATAGAACTGAATATTAAAAGTAGATTTCCAGTACTACAGATTTTTAGTACAGAAATAGTACCTATGCAAAAGTAACTGTGTACAGGGAAAACAGAGGATGGCTACTCCTTAACAGCTGAGCACTTTACATATGCCGGTAAAACAATATTACCAGATATTGCTAATCTCTTTAATAATATTATGCTGACAGGGACAATACCTGATATCTTCAAAACTGGCATTATTACTCCAGTTCATAAAAAGAAAAAAAAAATCCAACCTTAAAAACAAACTACAGAGGAATTACAGTCACCTCTGTCTTAAGAAACATTTTTGAATATGCATTATTAGAAAAAAAATGTCTGACCTGAATGTTAATCAGACAGAACTCCAATTTGGCTTTACAAAGGGTCTCTCACCAATCATGACAGCTCTTATTGTTTCTGAAGGCATACTACATGCAAAACAACAAAAAAACCTATATCTAGCAACCTTAAGCTTGCCAGTCAATGGCCTTTGATGTAGTACATCATCTGATCTTACTAGAAAAAATATACTATGAAATTCCAGGAGATGTTTGGAAAGTAATTCAAAATCTGTACTCAAATATGTCACCGGAAGTAAAATGGAATAATCACATCAGTAAAAGATTTCCAATAAAACAGGGAGTTAGACAAGGAGGTGTCTTATCCACTAATTCTTAACAAGTCTTATATCAATGACTTACCAATAGGACTAGAAAAAAGAGCCCTATGACTATCAATAGGACTAGAATATTGGGCAGTCAATTGTGACACGGGTGTTCCGTTGCGGAGGAATTTACGAAGAGAAGAAAAATACTATTCGATTCACTATTCGTTTTTCTCCGGGTATATACATGTATGAAGGTGGGTTTATACTTCGGCTGCCGCTACCGAAGTATAAACCCACCTTTATTCGTATTATTTATATTTACAAATAAGAAAAAGAAAAACGATTTCAATGATCAACTCTCATTTTTCAGCAACTGAAAAAGTTTTCCCGTGATTGTGGGCCTAATTATCTGTATTTAATGGAGAATACAGGGATTTTGGGGTAAAATTTGATCTAGGTACACCCTCTTATAACACTGAGAACAAACAAAATCTTTTACATTTGTCATTGCAAGGCCTTTTATAGCTGACTATGCTGTATTGGCTTAACTCATTATTGAAGGCGGTACGGTGACCTATATATGTTTATGTCTGTGTCATTTTGTATCTTATTGGCAATCTTACCACATCTTCTTTTTTATATTGCGTACTAAATTTCAAGTTAGTAATTTTTACATCATCAGCAATTTTGGTCACACTAAAATGTCTCGCCTGTTCCAGTGTTCATAAGTTAAATTATATAGAGAAGTTTATACCACAATCATTTCCATTGATTTAATTATTAAAAATGATCCATATACATTAATTAGTCAAGGTCAAGGTGAGACGAACTCTTTCAGACTGACATGTAATCTGTACAATAATTTCCTACACCACATCAAAACTGACACTACCAAACCTCATAAAATTTGAGCATTGACCAATGATCCATGAAAATAAGGTCAAGGTCAAATAACACTTGCCAGACAGACATACACACACCATATATATCATATTCATATACATGTTTATATATTAAGTCATACATCAAATATAGTTCTACTATCAGAATACAGTACTTGCAACCTTAGGCGTTACTATTTGACGTGAACTTGACTGATTGGTGAATGATCGGTGACGGATGTTTGACTGATCGATGAGTGATCGGTGATCAGTGACCCATAGGATCCGTCAGATAAGTCAAATAACCTATGTGAGCGTTACCGTGACAACGGTCAGCGATCAATCAGTAAATTAAATTTATGCAGGGATCGGACGGATACTTATATATCTAAAATTCTTATGTAAACCGAACTCGACAGTGTTTACATTCGATGAACGCGGACCTCTACGAAGGCACTCTAATTTACACATTAATTTGTAATAAAATTAGTTGCAATAAAAAAGTGAAAATAGTATAACAGTATAAGAGCGTTAAATTGTTTGTGTTAATTAATAGTTTTGTATTAAATATTGTTAACATCAGAGACATATGATACATAATAGTATTATATATCTCTGTTAACATAAACTTCTTCCTACGAAAATCGTAATTATTGACCGCCATTGGATTTTTGAACTTTTTATAGTCAGGAATAGGTTGTTTTTTCATGAAATTAAACTGTTAAAAGAATGTCAAAGAACTAAAAATTTTGTTTGCATTGTCTAAAATAACCAAAGTTATTCTTTTTTTTTATTAAAAATGATACCATTTTATTTGAAATCATTTATCTTGCGACACTAAGTCTTCTAATAAGAATTGAGATATAATGAGAATTAAAATACTTAAACTTTTATTTTTGTGGAATAAAAATGTAGTTCTTGCTTTATTTTGATACAAATTATTAACCGCCATATGATTTCAGTACTTTTTGTACATCAAGATTGGTTGTTTCTCATAAATTATGCTTACTTTAAGGAAAAAGATGCTAAATTTTTGTACGTGTTGACTAAAATGCAAATATTTCTTCATTTTACTGAAAATTATTGACCGCCATTGGATTTTTGTACTTTTAACAGTTTAGAATAGGTTGCTTTCATAGAATTAAAAGAATGTCAGAGAAATTATACTAAAATTTTGTTCGCATTATTTAAAATTACCAAAACTATTCTTGATTTTATTAAAATTATACTATTTTATTTGAAATCAATTATTTTTAACATCTCAACACAAGTTTTTTAATTAGAATTGAGATATAATAGTAATTAAAATACTTAAACTTTTATTTTTTTGGAATAAGAATGCAGTTCTTGCTTTATTTTGATACAAATTACTAACCGCCATATGATTTCAGTACTTTTTGTACATCAGGAGTGGCTGTTCTTCATAAAATATGCTTACTTTAAGGAAAGATATACTAAATTTTTGTACGTGTTGACTAAAATGCAAATATTTCTTCATTTTACTGAAAATTATTGACCGCCATTGGATTTTTGTACTTTTAACAGTTTAGAATAGGTTGTTTTCATAGAATTATAAGAATGTCAGAGAAATTATACTAAAATTTTGTTCGCATTATTTAAAATTAACAAAATTATTCTTGATTTTATTAAAATTATACTATTTTATTTGAAATCAATTATTTTTAACATCTCAACACAGGTTTTTTAATTAGAATTGAGATATAATAGTAATTAAAATACTTAAACTTTTATTTTTTTGGAATAAGAATGCAGTTCTTGCTTTATTTTGATACAAATTACTAACCGCCATATGATTTCAGTACTTTTTGTACATCAGGAGTGGCTGTTCTTCATAAAATATGCTTACTTTAAGGAAAGATATACTAATTTTTTGTAAGCGTTGCCTAAAATGCAAATATTTCTTCATTTTACTGAAAATTATTGACCGCCATTGGTTTTTTGTACTTTTAACAGTTTAGAATAGGTTGTTTTCATAGAATTATAAGAATGTCAGAGAAATTATACTAAAATTTTGTTCGCATTATTTAAAATTACCAAAATTATTCTTGATTTTATTAAAATTATACTATTTTAATTGAAATTAGTTATTTTTAACATCTCAACACAAGTTTTTTTTTAATTAGAATTGAGATATAATAAGAATTAAAATACTTAAACTTTTATTTTTTTGGAATAAGAATGCAGTTCTTGCTTTATTTTGATACAAATTATTAACCGCCATATGATTTCAGTACTTTTATTCATCAGGATTTGTTGTTTCTCATAAAATATGTTTACTTCAAGGAAAAAGATACTAAATTTTTGTTCGCGTTGCCTAAATTGCAACTATTTCTTCATTTTACTAAAAATTATTGACCGCCATTGGATTTTTGTACTTTTTATATTTTAGAATAGTTTTTTTTACATAGAATTAAAAGAATGTCAGTAAAATCATACTAAAATTTTGTTCGCATTGTTTAAAAAGACAAAATAATAGCATGAGGACCTTATTTACACGTTACACACATACCATATATTGCAATCATACTACTTATAATCATGATTATATGAGAAAAAAAAGTTCACTGAACCACAATCACTGATTCATAAAAATAAAATGAAGAACAATGGTCATATGAAAAATGAATAGTTCGTAACACAAGGCACTTATGTACAACTTACGAAGAATCCATATACTATACCTTCTGAAATATCTAGCGTTTAATTCAAGAGCCGCCACCCCCGCTGGATCAGTATAACTAATATATCTTACCGCAACAGAAGTCAGGCGAGACAAAAACTGCCTTGACCAAAGCCAAACTCTGTTTCATGTTGGACAGACAAATGGATGAACATACCAGAAAATGTAATGTCCCTCTGCTATTGTAGATGCTCATTGTTGTTGACTGTACAGTTACCAAAAGTTGCGATACTTCTATTTCATGTTGGTCTCTGATGGAGAGTTGTCTCATTGGCAAATATACTTCATCTTCTTATCTTTATATCACCAGCAAGCTACAGTTTAGATATTTTTACCGGGGTTTCTAAGACTAGCGAGTACAACTGAAACCATAGGCATTTTGCATTACAAAGATGTGTGACATCATACAACATGACAACGCACACATACCCCACATCCCAACATTGTCACTGGACAATCAAAATCTTACTAGTCTAAAGACTCATAACTCTAATAAAGTCAACTGATAAATAATTAGCTGTAGATATGCACATTTACATATTATGTCCTCATTAAGTACAAAGTTTCGTGAAATTCAGTTCCGATGAAAAACTGTTGCAGTAGTATATTGAGGCCAATAAGTTCAAAGGGAAATAACTCATAGAAAAAAATAAGTCTTATTTCCTGTCGATTTGCACATCTACATAGTAATACAATACATGTCCTTATTATCTACAAAGTTTCATAAAAATATTTTCTAGGGGAGTTGCTTTGACAAGAACAGGACTAACGGACAGACAGACGGATTCAAACATTTTTCATCGGCAACTTCGTTGCTTGGGTTATAACTACTGCATATATGTTAGACTTCGAGACTTTAATATTTGGTTTGCGAGTATACCACAAATTGATAAAACAAGAGGCAAAGGACTCTTCGAAACTCTTCAAAGTCGAAGAAAAACTAACATGCAGTACCAAGGCAATAATAAAAAAAAGAAATACACTGACAAACAATCAAGTTCGCACATTACTAGTAAACTTAAGACTTGGTAAGACGAATCCTAACCAAAAATAATCATGCTTGATCCTATTAGTATGTTCTCGGGAAGGGTTTGCAGGAGCTTTTAAATCATTTGTTGTAGATCGTAGCTGACTGTCATAATTGTTTCCTTTTATTATTATTTTTGCAAATATGTATACATATATGTGTTGTCCTTTTTACATGATATTAAATGATTTTTATTTTGTTTCGTTCATTGCGCTTCCAAGACTACCGGCCTTTTCCGTAAATGACTTGTTTGCCATTTCATGCAAGTTCTTCCATTTTGATTTAATAAATTTTGTTGATCCTAAGGAGTTTATCTTTTTGGTAATGTGCTCCCATACCAAACGCTTGCTTTCACCTGTGACTGAACTGGTACCATGACTTGACTCAAATTTGTAATTTAATAATGATATGTTTTGCTTTACCAGTTACGCGATCAAGATTATTTCAGTTGATTTAAATTTTTAGATATATATGTATGTGCATTTTAGAAGCACTAACAAACATCTACATAGTTGTTGATTATAACTTTGCAGACGACGGATGTTTACAACTAAGGGAACTATTTTTAGTAAATGTTTAAATCTTTTCTAAAACTACTAACACGGAATTTGGCTACTCAGTTTATATCCAAACGTTAAAGGACAAAAACACAACACTTTTATTCCCTTTTTATAGCTCAATTTATATTTCAAATAGATGTATACAATGTACTCTGTGTGTTGTTCTGAGTGCCTTTTAGCATAACGATAACTATCTAAGCAGTAGCTAAGTAATTATTACAGTATGACCATGGCTTAAACTTAAAAACCCGGATTATTTCTGCAAATTATAAACATGTTTTCTTTACAGTACCTCCTTCACGTATATATTTCCATGGGTCAATGGATAACAAGCTGGAAGGTACAGAAGGAACCGATTTACTAATACGATGCATAGCAGATGGCGGAAAGCCTCCTCCTGATGTGTCCATTCTGAATGGCACTAGACCAAATAAACAACAGGAAGTAAGCTACACTATACCAAAGATATCTAGAGATAATCACCAGAGGACAATAGTATGTCAAGCTACCAGTGATGCATTAGACAATCCAATGACAACAATAGGTCAGATTTATCTAAACTGTAAGTAAAGATTAACGAATTTCGAAAGGTAGTTGAACTGTATTTGACTGAACGATAATCAGGAAATCATTATCCACGATCGTATTCTTTGCTACAGTTGGAAGTGTCTTTAACAGAGGCTTATGTATAACACCAATTAATCATACTAACAGTATTAATTCAACCCTTTTATGGTAATTTGTACACAATTTATTCAACCCTTACTAGTCTTAGTATTTTTAAAACAATACAGTCATTTACAGCAATTCTATTCAGCATCTCAAAATCCGTACATAATTGATAATGTGACAAAACCATCTTCATCCTACCAGTGATTTGTCTGTTATAAATGTTATCCTTTATTATATATTGCCTATTAAAAATGAGTTATGAATATTTCAGTAAAACCTTTAACAACAATCTTCAATACCAATGAGGTCAGTACAGAGGAGACAGTACCACTGAGAGTATCATGTACATCATACGGAAGTAGACCTGCTGCTACATTTAGATGGATTATTGGTGAGAATGATGTAACATCTAGTTCTACAACATTACAACCAGTTAGAGAATCTAATGACACTAACACAGTGACATCAACATTGGCATCTAGTGTAGACAGAACTCATAACAAGCAAAGTGTAATATGTATTGCATCTAATATAGTGGGCAGTGTTAGTGGGAATAAAACTTTAGATGTTAAATGTAAGTAAGGTATCAATAAGGTTTGTGTGTAGATGACTGGTAGCAACATTACTAGTTCAAATTACTTACAAAATTGTATTTTATAAAACTTACTATAACATGTAAGTGTAGCCAAAAAATCCCAAACAAACAAAATGAAATAAAAAGTTATGTTATTATTTTCAAGATATATATGCTTCCATGTTATTTGGTCTCTAATGAAGGATTGTCTCATTATCAATCATACACCAGTATGTTCTCTAAATGTTTATAGAAGGTATACTATATTGTACACATATACATACATGTATGCCATCATATCACATCTATTTGTTACCTATCAATAGCCAGGCGTCATTACCATTATTACAGATGGGTTTTTGCAATGGAATTATCGAATAGATTTGATATTATATTTTATTTCCTCATTCTGTTTGTTATCTGTCTCAGCGTACTAAATTATAATCCTGGTACCTTTGCTATATATTTACACCACTGGGTCGATGCCACTGCTGTGGACATTTCGTCCCTGATGGTATCACCAACCCAGTAGTCAACACTTCTATGTTGACATGAATATCAATAATGTGGTCATTTTTATAAATTTCCTGTTTTTAAAAAAAATGAAATTTTCAAAACACTAGGGATTTTCTTATCCCAGGCATACATTACATAAGCCGTATTTGGCATAACTTTTTGGAATTTTGGATCCTCAATTCTCTTCAACTTGTACTTTTTTGGCTTTATAAATATTATGAGCGTCACTGATAAGTCTTATGTAGACGAAACGCGCGTCTGGCGTACTAAATTATAATCATGGTACCTTTGATAACTATCAGCATGGCCTTTTTGGCGAATCTTCTGAGTTTTGTTTATGTTTTTTTTTTTTTTGCATTTACATGCTATATGAATCAAGTATCAACAAAAAGTGTTGAAAACAAATGAATAATCATTTGTATGCAGATTAATGTCATGAGTAATCAAACTCAAGTTCAACTATTTCAAAATGATATAAAATTATGTACTAATGAAATCGAACAAACAAAAATTGAAATAAAGTTTCGGAAAATTGTAGATTATGTGAAGCTTTCGAAGATAACGACCGACAGGAGCTACTCAATCTAAATCATAAGCAGGGAGAATTCTACGCTCTCTTCTTATTTTCAGAATGAAGCAATAACTCTTTAATCATTCGCTTAACCTTGTAACGGTTTTCGAATGGAAACATTACACAAAGTAAAATCGTTATAAAGCATTATAAACTTCGATTAGCATACTCAAATTAAAAACAAATTGTTCCCCGGTTATGAAATTCTACTTTTGTACTGACCTGTACAAACAGTTTAAAAAACAGGTTTTGTCTCTTTCCAATCACTCTAAATGTGCATTTATTTCACATTAAATTAAAAAATAATACGCAAATAAACTATTCTCATTCTGTAGTATCAATATGTTTTATGTAAATGTGCTGGCTATTTGTCTTTTGTTCTGTCGCTTTGCCGTTTGGTTGCTGTCTCATTGACACATTCCTAATAACTCATGTACCACCGCAAGGCAAATTGCACCATGATCGTTTACATGTTTGTAACAATAGCAAAGGAAAAAAAATGCATGGTATATAACTACATGCCAGACAACCAATATGTGCAATAGAATGTAAACAAAAGAAGGAGACGGGCCTACTATTAAAGTCTTACAATGTAATAGTCTTTATGCATAATTACATGGATTTCTTCGAAACATTTAAAATCGAAGATCATATCCATACAATGTATGATTATCCGTTTTATTAATTTACTGTACGGAAAGACAAAATTCCTGATAAAGATTCGTTCTCTGAATATTTTTAAAAGGGAGATTACGACTGCCGTTAGATTATTAGTTTTCCTTTAAGGTAGCACAATACAAATATATTTTTGCTTACAATCTCCAACATTTAAAATGCTGTCACTTTCTTGAGACTGCTTATTAATTAATTAAATAGGTGTATATAGGTAGAGAAAAGATTAATCTGTTAAATTATTATTATATAAATGAATGCTATATTTTTGTTATGCAATCATTATGTAATCAATTATTAATCAATTAATGGCAAAATCTTTGTCAGTTCACTTGAATGAATTTAACACTATCATCTCTATAACTATACAGGATTTTTTTTACAAAATCTGAATCTACACCACCGGAGCTATACAAGAGTGTCTCAAATTATCACTATCATATTCCTTTCGCTCATAAATCTGTAATTAGTGTAAACATCCTTACCACATAAAAGTAGAAAATAATTGATTAGGTGTAAAATTTGATCTATACATTCTTACCAAAACCTGAGACACCCTTGTGTGGATAATGGCTCTATTGACAACATATAATAAAATCAACTTTCTCGATTGAAAGTGGAAATTTCTTGTAAAATTTTGAAGACACAGTTAACATTATAATTGATTACATACTTGTTGTATAATACTAACATTGAATTAATTTGAAAGAGTTATCTGTTAGCTATTCATAACTACCACTTTTATAAATTTTCAATCATTATAAATTTTCAATCATTATAAAGAAAATTACAGCATTTAAAAACTAAGGGTATAGGAGGTATAACATCTTTGCATTGTGCTACCTTAATTACATGTATCATATACATTAGATAGCTGATTATCAATATGTTTCTCATGAAACACTTTTTACGTATAACAGTGAACAGCCACGTTACAGCTGGTTTTTCATATTTTATGGTGCTCGTATATATTACAATAAGTTTGGAACACAATCATTTGGTGTGTTTTTACTCTGACTAAGATGACCAAATAATTATAAAGAAGAAAAGAAATATTTTGTTTTTTGTTCATTATTTTGTTCATAGATTATGACGTTATTTTTCTTGCTTGAATTGTTTGATATTTGTGATTGTGCAGCCTTTTATAGCTGACTATATGCGATATGGGCTTTGCTCAAATTTGAAGGCCGTATAATAACCTATAGTTGTCTCATTGGAAATCATATCCTACAACTGCAACTAAAAAGGGGATTTCAAAACAGCACATTTTATTGTGGTACAGGTTTATCTACATGTTTCTACTTTTTAGTTACTGTTTGAATTTAAGAGCTAACTATACTAATCACTTGATTGAACAAATTGAAAGTCATCACAGAGTTGCAAAACAGCTGTCTAATTTATTTTCCTCTTTAGAGACTAGAATATGTTTATATGTGCATATTCTTAACAGAAAATACAAAAAACGCTCAATATTAAAGTCAGTATTAAAGAAAATACAAACTATCCAAATGCAGATCTAGAAGTAAGTTGGAATCTGTTAGGTAATGGGCCGGGATAGAATCGTTTGATAGCTTTGCATGGATAAACATCGTGCAAATGAATATGAATACCCTTCTTATCTTTATTCGTAGTTCATTCTAAAGTTACAATCTATATATGCACAAATGTAGCTTTTTCAATATATAGCGATAGACAAGAATTTGTGGAGCGGTTTTCTCTTTTAATTTGCTGTGAAGATCTTTGAATATATCAAATATATTTAGGGACTACCTAGTAAACGCATGGCTTATTCACAACGTTTAAACATCTCGTTAACACAGTGTTCCTAAATGTGTTGATTTATGTCGAGTCTGCGACTTTTGTCACTGAAAGCGCGACATAGGAATAATGATGCAATAGAGGCGGCAGCATCGCCGGCGGCATGAACTAACTAAGCATTATATTTAAGAAGGTGGAAAGCATGGATTCTTCATACTTTGTATAGATGCCATGTGCTATAAAGTCTCCGTCTATCGTACTTATGTCTACTGTCCTTGGTCTCATTTTTATGGTTTAGTGATTACTTGAAAAAACGTTAAGATATTTTGTAATGTTTTTAATATCTCGCTTATTATGAGTAATAGGATAACTATACTTTGTATGTTCTTACCATGCAGTTCAAACAGTTTTCATCTGACCTCAACCTTATTTCATGGATCAGTCAACAGGATTAAGGTTTTATGATAAAGTCCATATATCAGATATTTTAAGCTTTTGATTTGAAAGCATACATGATAAACAATATTGGCTTCTACATGTAGTCATATAAACACGGTAGAGGTTATGATGTTATTTATTCATTTATCGTTTGTTACAGATGCTCCAGACATTACAGTGAACAGTCCCACATATACACAGAATGATGCTATCAGAACAGTTACATGTAATCCTAGTGGTAACCCAGACAGTTATATTTATCATAAATGGCAGCAGAAGTCTAAATATGGAGAGATTATACGAGAATTTGCTGGAAATAAAACTTTCAAGTTACCTGATGTCCCAGTGGGGTTAAGACATCAGGACAGTGGAGAATATGTGTGTACAGCCAGTAATGGTATTAAAGACAAATTCAATAAGCTTGAACAGAAAGGATATGGATTAGTTTCTGTGAACGGTAATCTGAATTATTTATTTATAAGAATATATCAAGCTGATAGTATTCACCTGTTCATATCAAATTGTTTTTAAACTTTCAGGCTTGGATGGATTATTTGTCATCATATTTTCTAAAGTGCATGATTTCAGAGTTTTTATAAAAGGTATGACTTCGTCCATGTGTTTAACATTGTACCAAGACACCTTATGATTGCAACTTATGTATCAGTGTCCATTGAACAAAAGGCTTTTAAACTTTCCTGGATTGTTTGCAATCATGTGTAGTTGATCATATTGTACTTTATTACGTTTTTTTCAAACCATTGTATCATGCAAATAAATCACAAATATTCAAATAATTCTTTCCCAATCACGTTTTTAGTTATGAATAAGAAACAGTGGATTCAGAGTTTAATTAGAAATACTGTGTCGAAAGATCTTTTATTATTGTATATACTAAATGATTTCCTACATATTTTGTTTACTTTTAACTAAATTCAACGCATATTTTAACAGATTTAATTTGTTGACTTGG
Organism: Mytilus edulis; assembly: GCF_963676685.1. Classification (NCBI taxonomy): domain Eukaryota; kingdom Metazoa; phylum Mollusca; class Bivalvia; order Mytilida; family Mytilidae; genus Mytilus; species Mytilus edulis. Next base: position 69,721,700 of record NC_092348.1, read on the forward strand.
CTCAACAGAATGACATTATTACAATTAAATCAGAATTCTTTAAAACCAGGTTCAATCCACCATTTTCTACATTTGAAAATGCCTGTACCAAGTCAGGAATTTCACAGTTGTTGTCCATTCGTTTAATGTGTTTTATCATTTGACTTTGTCGTTTGATTGGGGACTTTCCGTTTTGAATTTTCCCCAGAGTTCAGTTTTTTTGTGATTTTACTTTTTAAAACATCTAATTATCATTCTCACCTTCAATGCCATATGTCAAACTGAAATAGGAAATTCAGGATATGTAACTTGTTCATACAACAACAAATGAACTACCAAAGCATTTTGTCGCTGCATTATTTAGGAGGTGTCCGTTTTGCAAGCCTTGCTAATATGATCACCAGTTTGTCAATATCTTCATAAAATAAAAAAAGTAACTTTAGAATGTGATTATGTCTTTATCAAACTATTAAATTTCAGATTCAAAGTTTGTCAAAATGCTCTACTTTATTTAAGGATTATAGTAAAGAAACGATATTGTATTGTGCTTTTTTTTATTGACAAAACTTCAATTAAGGAATTAATAATTTTTGAAAGAATACCTACAACGTTTCCTATGCAGTCATTTTAACAAACAACAAATATCTCTGTATTATTTCAGCTCAGCCAGTGTTTACTTCAGACACCATTGACAGAGTTAAACAGTTTGGTGAAATTGATAAAGATGTAGATATATATGTTGATGTGTATAGTGTTCCAAAATTCACCAGTTATATTTGGACTCGCGAGGGAACACCAATAACAACACAAACTTCAGCAAAATATCAATCATCAAGTTATCTCACTATTGTTAAGGATACGTTTCATGGGAAAGAAGTACAACTAGATGGTTATAATTTAACACTGACTATACATGATTTGGAAGCAAATGACTTCAGTAATTACACTGTAACACTTAAAAGTGTATTTCCAGGTGTAAAGTTTACTATTGAATTGGAATCAGCCAGTAAGTAAAAAAAAAGAAGATAATGTTTGATTGTAATTTTCTCTATTGTACTTACGTATGACAGTAAGTATATCTTAGTTCAGAACAGAAAACAAATAATCAATCAATGTTGTCTATTATAGTTCATATATATCTCTCGGTATTTTCTCAAATCTCGTTTTTTTTTTATAACGGCTTCCATTTAGGATATTCTACAATTATTCCTTTGACGAATTTTTTACTTCCCTTCCTTGAGTAAAGCTGGATCTGATACATGCGACACCTGTTCACCTTACTATTAAAAGATATGTTTTATTTAAGATAAACGTCAAATCAGTCAATATATATTATTCAAATGAGTTTAAAAAGACTGTTGTACACACAACTATCTTAATGCCTAGATCATCTATTCAGCGGGTTCCGGGGTATACGATGTCTATAGATTACGTTTATAAAAATAAAATCCAGAACATCAAATGGTTGTTACCATAACAGTATCAAAAATTCAACAAGTCGCCCAATGTGTACAAAAAAGCGAAATTATTTTGTAGGCTTCTAAGGGAAAAAATTCGCATTTTTTAATTATTTATTGTATGCATATATCTTTCAACAAAAATAAATATACTTGAAGATTGACAACAATGTGACATTGTATAGAAGTCTCAGTAAGAAAGTTTAGTCTTAAAAATAAACAGAAAACAAAAATGTCACAGGCATTCATATCTAATTAATATTGTCAAATAGTTGAAAGCGTTTGATGGGATTAAATGGAATGTACGTTCTGCAATTTAAAATGTCTAGTTAAGACTCGTCCGTGTACATTTACGCCAAACATTTTTCATTTTGAAATGAAAAATCAATTTTTAAATTGCTCTGCAAATCTTAAAGGTAGTTGGTTTGAAAAATGTAACAAAAACCCATAGAAATCACTTTCGAAAAACCATTTTCTCTATGAGATTTGAAATTTGTTATTTTCATGAAATTATATTTTTGATTTAACGAAGATATTGAAACAAATAACAGTAACTTTCTGTTAAAAATGATTTTATTTTGTCAAAAGTTTAAAATTATTAAAACATTTGTATTTGCTTGCTTTAGAAAACAAAACATATTTCAATCTCATTCTTAAAAGCAAATATTGAAAATACTGACCTTTAGCATTTTTCAATTTAGTTTACAATATTGACAAATGGAAAATGATCTAACGTGGAGCATTTTTCAATTTGACATTTAATAATAAAAAATGAAAAATGCTCCAATTTTTCAATTTTCATTTTACTGTGCAATATTCAAATTTGAAAAATGTTCATTATTTAAATGTCTAATAATGGTAACGAAATGTAATTTGTTTCAATGTAGGCGTTTTAAATGTTTAAATTGTTGTCCCTTTTTATCAAATGTTTTACTATTTCCGTTTTTTTTTTGTCTTGTTTTAAGCGCAATATGTCTTGAAGATCTTTTTAAGGTGTGTGTGTGAACTATGTGTGGTATCAACAAATTCCGAACAAGAATGGTATACTGACAAGTACGATAATGACCACAAATCATTATTTCTTTTTATCTATATACAATGTATATAGCTGTCTTTGTAGCTACGTGTTTATGTCTATCTTTCGATCTATCAATCTGTCATTCATTGTATATATCTTGCTATCTGTCTATCTATCTGACTTTTGTTTTTCTTTGTCTTTTCTTTCCGTAAGTCGTTTTTGTTCTGAAAATGGATTTACTAGGCGATGCGAAGTAGACGAAGTAGCATTGAACCATATCGTGGCTGAATGTGTCAAACATGTTAGAAAAGAAGAGAAAATATTAGAATATTAGATATTGTCCATGTCAGATTCTGTACATGCTCAAGGAGCAGGGTTCGCGATTCGAAAGGGATGGGGAGGGATGGGTGTAGATGTTAAATTATTCTGATCACTGTGCTAGTATATGTTTTCAATTTTGTATTTTTCTACATTGTACAGCGTTTCCTAATTTTGAATCTGTTTAATACAAACTTGTTTTTCCCAAGCTTATGATATTCACAATTTCATTCGCAGAATTTTAAATAAGCAATCATCTTATAAAAGAAAATATGAAATTAACTTGCATGCATGTATGTGTGGTAAATGTAGATTTCGAAGAATGAAAGACTTCTTATATTTGCTTTTACCGAAATCAAAATGTAGCAAAGAATATATAATAATTTTGTGAATAGTATTTCAACAAACATGAAACAGTTCCCCCGAGGTTCTGTATTATGTACATTCTATTATCATGTCTTTAATATGATTTTACACATCTTCAATATGTGAAAGCAAAACGAGTATTATAGGACAAATATGTCGACACAAAAAAGGGGTCTCAGTCAGTGACAATCTTCTTTTGAAATACAAAAAGGAAAAAATAACAGATCGACACAGATCGACACAAATGATCGAATTTCAAACCGTATGCATCATGTACATGGAACAAATACTAGTAGTTACATTTATCAAGCAAAGGAATCAACGTGTGTGAAGCTAGAGTTGGTAAAGCATTAGCGACAGTTAACCCTCGCTACCATCATTTACGACAGCAGCAGTGGTTGATCCAGAACTTTTCATAAGGGGTGGCACTGACTGACCTTAAGGGGGTCCAGTCATGCTTCGGCGATTTCCTATATATCAACATTTTTGGAGTTATGGAGTTTTTATTCATAAAAAAATGAAGCTTTTTTCCAGTTTTTCGGATAATAAATCATAAAAATGCTTTCAGCATTTAATGATTAGACTATGGTGACTAGTTAATATATCTATTAAACTAAGTACCCTTTTGATTTTTATATAATTTCTGATTTGATGTTGTACAGTTTGGGGGATTTTTTCTTCTGACAAAATGTCGGAAACGGTCAAGGAAATTTTGCATGACGAAATTGAAGAAATGGTGATAGACAGAAAAGAGAGTACTGACAGTATAACATGGAAAGACGGAACAAGAATTGTGGAGCTTTTAAGTCTGGCACTGAATAACTGCAAAACGCTGCACGGCCCAGCGGAATCTGCTCAGCGTAGGGAAAGAAATATTTCAAGGAATTGGGATCTATCTTACTATTCGTTGCTTAAACTGTATCATGCTGAAAAACAAAATTCGGAACAAAACGACCTGCAATAGCTAATTATGAGTACTGGTAGCTGCTTAACGTACAGCGGCAAATATTTTTTGCACATTTATGACATCCAAATGTTATTTTAATGACACTTAAAGAAATGAGAAAACGTATGAACCCGTAATTAATGAGAAAAATTTAACAAAATCTATGGCGCGGAGGGTAAACGAATCTGGTCTGGTGTTGAAATACATACACAAAAGTCATTACTACGGCGTGTTGTACAGCTGTGCAATATTTTTTCAAGACGAGAACAGTTATTTTCATTTATTGATAATGAATTCGAAGTAAATAATATTATCTTGAATTCTTTTCTTGTTTAGCATTTAGCAGCCTCCAAATTTTACGGAGAATTGTCATTGTAAGGCCAAATTTAACAGACTATCAATGAAATAACAAAACCGACTGCATGTGCGAGACTCTCATTGGTGGACAAGGTCGTATAACACCTCTATTCGTAAATAGAATAATAAGTAAAGAGAGCCTCAGACTCAGTGTCTCATCCTATTCTGGACTTGAAATTGGTACATAAAAAAGCCGATTTTAATTGATATTTTAAAAACATAATATTGTATGTGTATGAAGAAAAACTGTCAATAAAAATCCGTTACAAAGATTTCAAAAAATATATTGGTGTCTTTTTTGGTTTGAATTTAAGCAAAATATTACCAATAGAGGCAGCATTGTCACACGTTAGTTTGTTTAATTGGTTGTACATGTATTCTTTTTGTATATGAAACTGGATGTAATAGACCAAAACAAGAAAACGCCCGTTCACATGCTGTTAAAAGGCCTTGTAATTAACGGTGTCTTTTGCTATTGTTCATCATATTTGTATTTTGTTCATTGTTTTGTACTTAAATCAGGCCGTAAGTTTGAGTTTTTTTGCATTTGTCATGTAGGTGCCTTTCATAGCTTACTATGCGGTATGGGTTTTACTCTTTATTGAAGGCCGTCCGATGTCCTATAGTCGTTTAGTCATTTGTCTTCTTATTTGTATAAGCATGTCCCTATTGTACATTTTTTACTTCAATGTATTGAGAGATAAAAATTGAAGTATCGGCAAATGTACACTAACTGCAGACAGACAGATCAGAAAGTGTACACACGTTAAAACTCGTCGTATAGTTAGACGATCAGAAATACGAACAAAGTGTTTTCAATATAGCTCTTCTTCTAGACAAACAAGTATGCAAATATTCATACGTATACGCCGTAAAATTTTTTTATGTAACTTATCTATTGATAAAGACATCGTTCAATATCATTCCCTTATACCGGCTGCAGTACTTCCTATGAAATATTATATTACAACTTCATTTTCGGTCGATTGATGCAATAATGGCATGAGTTAAATTGCACAAAACAGCTCTTATTATAAAACAAGAAGTACTGCTCATAATTTAAATTTGAAAGATAATTATCTTTTGAGTGTAAAAAAATAAATAAAATCAAGGTACGTCGGGACCTTTTAAAGTTGACGATACGGTATCGGTTTTGTCATTGTTGACGGTTATATGGTATGATCGCCTCACTTAATTTATAGTTGGTTCACATTTGTCATGTCAATAATGTTGTCTGTCATCCTACAGTACATCAAGCAACTTTGAACTAATGTCGGACGGAGATGAACCTTTATACGTCTAGCAGATCTACATCTGACAAAGCAATCTGCTAGAATCCTTCATTTATATTAAGTATCAATATTGAAAAACACCTGCATAAACTTAACAGCGAACTCGTGTACGGCGGGAATGATTACACGACGTTGTTGCGATTAAAACTTAATTTAACGTAATTTAGCGCCATACTGACAGACGTCGTAAAAAAATAAAGATGTATTACTTTTATTGAAAAAACAAGCAAATGGACCCCAATTGTTTTCTTTTGCAATCAATCAAGTACTGTTTCAAGAACACTCCGCCAAAATTTCAGGAAAAAAACAACGATCAAATTTTTTCTGCACTTCAAAAGACGCAAAAGTATGGTCAATTTTTTATTTCGGATATAGCAATCTAAATCCGGATCATGATGATTTGGTTTAACCTTAAACTTGTTTCAGCATGTTGATGTCATGGATCAAGGGAATATTTTACAAAAACCCAGTTAAGTAATGACTTTTCGTTTAAAAGTATTGTTACTTTCTTTAAAAGTCATAATTTATTAAATTTCAGGGATTTTCTTCCAAATATGCAAATTTCGAACCAAATTATCTCTAAAAGTAAGTCATGAAGGTACTTTTTTCTTTGCATATTTAAAAAGTACACATTGAAATTGACCTTCTATCAAAATTTTAAGAAAAAATCAACGAGGGATCTCTACTGTATCGTTTGCCCTTAAAGCATAAAGACAAGAGGAGTATCATGCGCTTACAGCGGAGCTCTTTATTTATTTATTTGAAAAGTCTTTTCAAAAGAGGGACGAAAGATACCAAAGGGACAGTAAAACTCATAAATCTAAAATAAACTGACAACGCCATGGCTAAAAATGAAGAAAACAAACAAACAAACAATAGTACACATGGCACAACATAGAAAACTAAAGAATAAACAACACGAACCCCACCAAAAACTAGGGTTTATCTCAGGTGCTTCGAAAGGGTTAGCAGATCCTACTTCACATGTGGCTACCGTCTTGTTGCCAATGTGATAACAAATCCGGTAAATAGTCTAATTCGGTAGGTCACATTCATGAAAGGGAAGGGGATTGTATACGTAGTTACGACGTAAGGAACATATCCGATATCATTTGTGAAACGATTCAACTGTTTTATAATATGCTTTTTATCACTGTTCGATGTTAAGGGGATGGTTGTGCACATAAAACGAGTTTAATCACTAAGAGTCCTATATATGCGCCGTAAAACTAATTTTTCTCGAATGAATTGAATTGTTTTTAAATTCTTCTTTTTGGATTCTCTTATACAGCCCGTAACAGAGAAGTGATCGAATTGATGTTTCTTTACCGTCAAAATTAGCTACGTTATCGACAAACTTAATTGATTAGTGACCGAACTATTGGTACTTTTACGTTAAAAAGATTGACAATGCTGACAAACTTTCATGTGTCGATAATCAAGTTTAATACCGATAATATTGAAAATAGTTCTAATAATATGAAACAAAATATGTCCATGCACCATTTTGATTGGGAGAAAAGTAGTCATTTCTTCAAAGTCAGAACAGAACAAACAAGATTTATGGAAGGACGTCTTGGTAGCATTATTTCCTTTACAATTTTACCCAAAACGAAAGGAAATATACTGGTAAACAATTAAAAAGGTGTTTGATAGGAATGAAGTCTTTTATTTTTTCGGACTACAATGTGTACCGTATGTGTGATGGATTTGAATTCAATCAATAACTTTGAAATGTTTTCTCATATGTATACACAAAAGGGAGGACTGGTATTTGTACTTTTGTTAGAATATGTCTTCGTCTGTTTCACAGGCACATGATGCATGTGGTGGAGTTGAACTAGTTTAGTGGTATGCCAACCCTACCCCAACAAGTGGTCAAAGGAAAAATCAATGAAAACAAAAGCAGTAACAGACGAACTATAAAAATCACACAGAAATTCACCCAATCTGCTTTTTGGTAAAGAAATATGGTTTAACAAATATTTGTCATTTCTAACTGAATATCCATTTATACATGGGTGGTTAGACTGCACGCAATTGTATATCACAAAAGTAAATACACCAAATACACCTAAAACTCTTTACCCAGTAGGAAAACCTTTTCAATTATCTGGATTCGTGCGTCATTAACGAGTCTTAAATAAAAGAAACGCAGTCTTGCATACTAAATTTAGGTCTTGTACTTTTATGACTTATATTTAGCATTGCAAACTGACATCAGATTTTCATTGGAAAGAATAGGAACGAGAACGAAAATTGGGATTGGCTGGGGGAAGCTGTACATGTGGGGAAGACCAAACTTTACATTCGTATAATCAAAGCTATATCGTTAGAACGAAACATTTTCATTGCTTAAAACAGATGTCAGGGGATCGCACTCCATTGTCTTTGATCTAGGAAGTTTTGGCTACAAACAAAAACATGTATTTCAGTAAACAAGTGCAGTCCTCTCAATATTAGTATAGTATACAGTTTGGTATTTTCATGCACAGAAATTTTGAAGACATGAATACTTGTTAAATGTTTGGAATAATTCATTGCATTGTATATCGAGTACTATTAATTCATTTTAGACGCTGTATTTCTAAAGAAAAAAGTACTCTATAGCTGACAAAGAAGTGTAAACATTTTGCATTTATACTTCCACGGCCCACCGTGCTTGTGTAAATGAAACAACTAATTAAATAGGAACCAAATTTTGATAGAATCTTGATTGTTTCCAGTGAGTTCTTGAAAATGTTTGGTCGCCACGCTGAAATAAAATGTTGCAAAAGCTACTTGCCAAATCTCGACATATCTGCTGAAATTACCCTTGATTAGTCTCCTTCAAACGTTGAATCCGGCGACTTCGATCCTCAACCAAGACGATTGCCATAAGGCAGCTTAGTTTAACATCTGACCTTCTTTTCTGAACATAGGCACTATCCAAGGCCAAATATGTTGTCAAAAATTCTTACTTTTTAAATCCAGAAGACATAGAAAATGTCCTGTATTGGACGATTCTGTACTCATACTTCATGCGTAGTTGGGTACAAGTGTCCTCGTAGTGAACGCATCCGACTACGCGTGCAGTAAAAAGTGTACTCTTACGTCGGATACCGGGCAGTTTCTTTGTTATATCTGTACTTTATCAAATGCATGTATACATGTTAATATTTACTTAATATTAAATAGGTTAAAAATGTTGCTGAAAGCCTGTTCAGGGTTTCTTTCTTGTGTATGATTATATAATTTTGCACATGCCTGAACTCAAGTGGACGATAATGTAAGTTGCTCTATTAGAAAAAAAAAATGGATTTCTAGTTCGGGGTTGAAAAAGAAATTTCGCCTGTTCTTGAGCCTGTTTTGTACGTTTAGTTTAACAGATATGATCCAATGATAATTTTCACATGGAACCTTCGGTAAATAGGAAAATGAAAAGATATGGAATAATTTACAGAGAGACCACACTCCATCCATGAGAAAAACGGAGGGAATTTAAAAATCTATAGGTCTCCACAAGGCTTTCAACAAGGGTGGAATCTCACTCCTTCTGAAAATCTCTAAATCGCCCCAACGTGTACATTCGTTTGGTCATAAAGAGATTCTGGTTTCTCTTTTTGTGTGTCATAAACATTCAATTCGGATTTGAATTTAATTTACTGAAACATTTCCGTACATTAAGTCTTAGGACGGTCAGAACATTTTAAGGACGCAACAGATCGAAGTACAATTTTAAGTAGTACATAGATGTGCAATAATTCAGCTTCCTGTACATGTTCATGAAGTTCTAAATTTTGAAAGTTGATTTCTTTAAAAACCTCATTTTTTACAATAAAAAATCTCAAAATGTCCGTTAACAATGTAAAAGTTTGACCAGGAAAAACCACATATCTAAGAAAAGCAGTTTAATTGATTATAAGAAAGTTTCAGTATATCATGTCAAATTTCTTTAATTTGAGAGTTTTCCTTTAGTTACAAATGTAGCTCCATGTCTGATGGTGAAATAAAAATGAATGTCTCAGAAAGTGGTGAATTAGTTTCCATAAATGACATATTGACCCAATCGTCGAACTGTATAAAAGATTTGTGTTTATGATTAAAATTTTATATACAACTTCATTTATAAATTAATCTGAATTTCATAGCGCGTCGTCACAATAATGAAAGTTATAAAAAAAACAAGAATGTGTCCAAAGTACACAGATGCCCCACTCGTACTATCCTTTTCCATGTTCCATTGACCGTGAAATTGGGTAATTATCTAATTTGGCATTAAAATTAAAAGATCATATATATCATAAGCAACAAGTGTACTAAGTTTCAAGTTGATTGGACTTCAGCTACATCAAAAACTACCTTGACCAAAAACTTTAACCTGAAACTCCCACTTTCATTTTCTATGTTCAGTGGACCGTGAAATTGGAAAAGTCTAATTTGGCTTAAAAATTAGAAAGATCATCTCATAAGCAACAAGTGTACTGAGTTTCAAGTTGATTGGACTTCAGCTTCATCAAAAACTACCTTGACCAAAATCTTTAACCTGGACGGACGAACGGAACCACAGACGGACGGACGGACGAACGAAGCCACAGACCAGAAAACATAATGCCCCTCTACTATCGTAGGTGGGGCATAAAAATCTATAACCAGCAGATCTATACTTCTATAAAGAAAGGATTCTTGTACAAAAGGGTATTTTTTATAAAATGGTCTTAACTATAGAATAGATAGTTTACCACAGAAATCTTAAACGGACGTTTCCACAATATTAAACAGAAAACTTACACGTTGGACATTAAATATTTTGTCGATGAAGAAAATTAAATTATGTCACTTCTGAAATAAGTTTGTCGATAACGTTACTTATTCTGACGGTAAAGAAACGCGAATTCGAGCACTACTCTGTTACGTAGCTTGTTGTGCGGTAATGGTTTTCATCAATGTTGAAGACTGTACTATGAATTATACTTGTTCAATTCATCATCATTTAATGTCTGGTGGAAAAAATTGTTTCTCTCGCAATCATACCACATCTTTTTTTATTTTTTGTGAAATTATGAATAAAACAAAGTTTATCACTAGTATTCGTCAGTTTAGTTACAGAGCATTCCATTCACGAATTGAGTAAATGAATACATGGAGAGCGCAGCGTTATTTATTTTCATGTGCCATACATGCTATACATATATGAATTTTTATAAATGTACATGTATCAATTGGTGATGTTTTTTGTACTTGCTACCTGGGAAACTAAAAAAAAAAATAAGATAGCACAGTTTCTTCGGTATTGATTATGTTTATAATTACGTTACGACCAATAACAATAATAACAACAGTTGAAATTACTGAACAATAAGTGATATACATGTATATTTCACGATTATTAAAAAATGTATTCTGACACGATGAAAGCAGGAAACGTACGGTATCAACAATTCAAGACAAGAACCAGTTGCTCATTTTGATCAGTAGGAAAGGTAGAGAAACAAGGAGCATGTTTTATGCCCAAGTCACACTAGACCACTATTGCACCACGCTCACCGCGATCTAAAAGGTGAGGTCCCGGTACGAGCAGGATGAAAGTTTGGATTTTCATTGTTTTCACGATGCTACTACGATCCCGCTACGGGTCACGTTCTCATCACGCCTATTCTGAGTCTCCAATACGATAATCACGATTTATTACGATAATCACGTTTTCATAACGACAATACATGCACGATTTATTCGATTGCAACACGATCTTAACACACTTTTTCTGCGACTATAGACCGCTCTTACATCGACCAGTCTAAGTCCTTTCCACTTTGAAAACGTAATCTGACTACGCTCTCGTCATTATCATCAACATCATATTGCATATACATACTGTTTATAAATACTGTTCCCTTTAATTCTTCTAATTGTCCTTTAAAATACGTAGAATTCTCGCAAACAACACAGGCATACCATCAAAATATACCAGAACTAGTGGGCGTGATGGTAGAGATAGAGGTAGAATCAGAGGAGCCTCTGATACGAATTCTGATCCAGTAGACATATATGCATATCAGATCAACCAATCCAACCTGAGTCACAACGCGATGCTGATCCATCGAGATCAAATGACGATATTTTATTGAACAATAGAGGAAATGATATAGATGTGTCAAGCATGGTTGTGCTTATCAAACCTTGACCAACGTTAAGTTTTTGATATTTGGTCTTTTTTTCTAACACTATATGCAATATGTAATCTTTGTTTGGTGTATGGAAATATTTAATGATGTGCATGTCAGTCTGCCAGGTTTTATTTGGCCTTGACCTCATTTTCACTGTTCATTGCACAGTATTCAGTTTTTTAGTTTTGTTCTGATTTTCTTAAACTATAAGAAATAGATTAACTTTACTTGCTGTATGGAATTGTAAGTTGTACACTTCTGCCTGCCATGGTTCAGATCATTGACCTTAGTTTCGTGGTTCATGTGTTTAGTTTTCTCGGTTAAGTCTGTTTCTTAGAAACTATTAGCATGGGTCATTTATACTTAGTGATTTATTGTAAGGTGTACATGTATTTCTTGTTTTGTTTATATGACCTTGTCCTAATTTTCTTTGACCATGTTAAGTTTATGTGATAGTTGTAGTAAAGCTTTATATTTAGGACTATCAACATAGAGGGTGGGCAGGACCTTTTTCAGGACGTCAGGATCGGGTGTTTTAGCTTGTGATTTCGGGATTAACCCTTTCGGGACCCAGGATTTTTTTTTCATTCAGGACCTCGAGATTTCATGTTTTTAAGTCCAGGATTTTGGATCAACATAATATCAATGATTAGTAAAGAAGGCGAGACATTTCAGCGTGTGCACTCTTTTCGTAATTTGAGAAATTTTAAATAATTTGAACATTTATCGAAATTGCCTCTTTGTTGATACTATTATATTTTTTGTACCTCGTCCGCTCCCCTTTTATATTCGTTATGTAAACAGAAAGTCACAACTGTTTTGTTTTTTTACAGGGATCACGAAACTTTTATCCTGATCCATATCAGGCTGATAATTCTGAGCATACAATCCATCTTGATCAAAATGAATTTTGCAAGTAGCCCCAGAAGTGGGATATAGAGAGGGGGTGCTATTGAGGTTACAAAAAGGGATGGTCGGATATAGGATTATTAAAATGTGGGTAATGAAATCAAGGGGACACCAAAGGTGGGATCTGGAGAACAAACAAAAAAGATGAATTTAGGAAAAGGCGCACACCGAGTCACTCCAACCTCATTCACGTGAATGAAATGAAATCCCATCTGTAATGTCAGAATAAGATTTTAGTGTTGTTTACTTTTTTTTAGGGGGAGGACGGGCGGGCATCATAGGAAGATCTCCCATCTCTGACTCAAAATATGGATAATTTTATGTCAAGGGTTTTATGATTCTCCCCGACAGCTTCAGACATAATAATTTTGTATCTTCTATTTTTTTAAATAGACAATCCAATTGAGAATGGAAATAGGGAATGTGTCAAAGAGACAATAACCCGACCATATATATAGAACAGACAACAGCAGAAGTTCACCAATAGGTCTTTAATGCAGCGAGAAACTGCCGCACCCAGAAGCGTCCTTCAGCTGGCCCCTAAACAAATATATATATATATATATATATACATGTACTAGTTCAGTGATAATGGACGCCATACTAAACAAATTAAAAACTAAAAACCTAATTTAAAAATAATACACAGAGGCTCCTGACTTGGAACAGGCGCAAAATAAGTGGGGTTAAACATTTTTATGAGATTTCAACCCTCCCCTGATACTTCTGACCAATGTAGAAAAATAAACGCATAACCATACACCCAGTAACATTCTGTTCAAAAGAAGTCCGAGTCCGATGTCAGATGAGGTAACAAAAGAAAATAAACAAAATTTACAAAAACACATAAATAACAACAGACTACTAGAAGTTACTGACATGTCAGCTCCAGACCTTAATTAAACTGATTTTAAGATTACGTCTTCATCATAGGAATATCAGGCAACTCCCGTTAGGGGTTCAGTATTATACAAATTATAAAATATTTAAGAGAAGAACATAACCCGTGTCATGCCAACAACTGGTTTTTAAAAAATATGTTTAATCCCGATGTAAAGACCCTATAAGTGAAACAATATTAAAACCAAAATATGCAAACTTTAATAACCTGACAACCACAACAGAATCGTACTATATCCCTTCTTCCTAAGTCTGTTTAACAGGTTTTTTTTTATATTCTATAATGTTCCTTGTTGTCGTTAGTTGATGTGATTCATAAGTGTTTCTCGTTCTGTATATAGATTATACCGTTGTTTTTCCTTCTTGAATCGTTTTACACTAGTCATTTTGGGAACAATTTATAGCTTATTGTTTTATGTGAACCATGACTCTATGTTGAAGACCGTACTTTAACCTATAATGGTTTTTATTTTAAAAATTGTGACTTAGAAAGCAAACTGTCTCATTGGCACTCATACCACATCTTCTTATATCTAGAGAAATGTAAACTAGCTTCACATTTGAAGTTAATTTTTAGCTAAAATGCCACCGCACATTCATTCCAAATAAAAGAAAATCTGTCTCAAAATGAACAAACTTTAAGTAATCAGCAATATCAGTCTTGACAACATTAAACATATTTTGACTATACATTGACACAAAATGTACCAAATAAACCATACTATAAAAATAAAAGACCACAGGAACAATTATACACCTACATTTTCAAAACTTGTCTCCTAAAGACAGTCGTATCTAATTCCACCGAGCACTGACTTAAATGTCTGCTTCATTTCTGATTAGTTTTCCCAAAATAATGTATTTCAGTTAAAAACAGAAAAATCGGTGTAAAATTCAACATCAACCTCGCGGGACCAAAATTTAGCATTAGTAATTCGGATTGAGATTCGGAGATGTAAACCACAGCTTGTTCTAGTTGTAAACAGAGACGATGGATGCCAAATGTTATAGCACTATTGGTATTAAAATAGCTATGTAATACTACCCCCCCCCCAAAAAAAAAACAAAAAAAAAAACAGTGAACAAATTATTTAATTCATTTTATCTAGTTAAGAAAGGGAGCATTCAATGACTTCCAAAATGAGCTGTATTTAGAAGGAAAATGGCATATTAATCAACCTTATACAGAGAGACTGGGAACAGAACAGCTTTCCTAGGTGTTGTTTTTATCTTTACATATTTTCTAGGTTGTCAACGAGCAGGGTTATATATGCCTTGATCTATGCGTGTCCGTATTGCTCAGATGTTATCTTAAATGTATATTAACTTTTTAAAGAAGTTTACAAATGTTTTGCAACGGTGCAAATTCTGAACTTTGGAGTAAAAATAAATATCTCCATCAATGAATTAAACAAACCAATATCCATTTGATTTAACAGATATAAAGAGAATATGTAGTTAACATGAATGTGAATAACAAAATAGAGAAATATAAAGTTAAGGGTTTTAAGCAAGGGAAATAACAATAATTTTTTGCATAATAATCCTGCACCACATCACAAAATTTTGCTGGTGCGTTGTTGTTTTCCTATCTTTTCGGGGTAAGGTAATAAATGTGTATACACGGGTTCACACATACACATATGTGTATTATATTTAAAGCATTAAAACAAAACTTTGATTAAACAAATTGAAAAATCCTCAACACAAAAAAAAAACATTTTCATTTTTGAGAAAAAAAAATTAAAGATGAAAATTCAACATTTTTCATTTTCCAATATTTCAAAGCAAATTGAAAAATGCTCCACATTAGAGCATTTTTCATTTTTCAATTTTTAAAGGCAAATTGAAAAATGCTCCACGTTGGAGCATTTTTCATTTTTTGATTTTTGAAGGCAAATTGAAAAATGCTCCACGTTGGAGCATTTTTCATTTTTCAATTTTTAAAGGCAAATTGAAAAATGCTCCACGTTGGAGCATTTTTCATTTTTCAATTTTTAAAGGCAAATTGAAAAATGCTCCACGTTTTAGCATTTTTCATTTTTCAATATTTTATGGCAAATTGAAAAATGTTTAAGGTTAGCAATTTCAATATTTTGTCCTTAAGAAGGAGATTGACATTTGTTTCTTTTCTAAAACAATCAAATTCAAATGTTTTAATTTATTCAAACTGTTGATAAGATGAAATCTTTTTAAGACAAACTTATCATTACTTTTAATATTATCCTCGTGAAATCAAATAATGCAATGTCATGAAAATTACAAATTTCAATTCTCATAACGAAAATGATTTTTCAGAAGTGACTTCAACAGATGTTTGTTACATTTATCAAATCAATTAATTTTAAAATTTGTAGGGTATTTTCAAAATCTATTTGTTCAGCTTAGAATGAAAAATGTTTGGCGTAAATATACACGGTCTAAGACTGTCCGCAATTATGTTACTCGTCATAGCAAATCTTTGATCGTTTGAGAAAAAAAGCTTTCAACATACATGTATATATAAAATGTTGGTTATATAAGTTAAGACCAGTTCTCTGAAACCACCAAAAAACCCATGCCAGGGTAAATCGGCAAACGGTGAAACATGTGCAGGAATAATTCATAAACCATTAAAAAACTCATAGAAAGCGTATTAAAAAAATACACTTAAATAACACTACAAACCATTAAAAGTCTGAAATGGCCTATATCTGTTCTCGACTGTACTGATTTTTACTCGACCAGTCTGAATTCGTCTGAGATTTACTTGTTAATACTCGACTGTAGTCTGAATCATACTTAACAGTCTGAATGTGTACTTGACCATTATTTAACCGTTTGATACGAGTCTGAACCGTACTCGACCTAGTCTGAACCGTACTCGACCTAGTCTAAACCATACTCGACCTAGTCTGAACCATACTCAACCAAGTCTAAACCAACCTAGACCTATTCTTTGTATCTATCAACTGAATTTTATCAATTTAGGAATTTTTTAAATAAAAATGAAATTTGAACAACAACTTGAAATTAAAAATGTATTCAATACAGTATTGATATTAAAATTTCACAATAATCAATAATAATATAACTTCAATTCAATATTAATCAACACTTACATAATAAAATCAACTTTTAAAATATTAATAAAACAAGCTGATCAAATAATCTAAAAAAATGAATTGTGACTAATATTTTCAATATTATTCAAAATTTTATGAATATTTCGGAAGTATTTTATGGTAACTGGACTATTTTCACCATTAACTTAAGCCTTGTATAGATTTATGGTGTCAGTTGAGTTCAGGTAATAATGCAATGAATGTTTTTTTTTTATTAAGATATATATAAAATAGTATATAAAACAACTGAATAAATTTGTAAAAAATGAGAGCTTATTGTTTTGTTTTATTAAACCAAGAATTTTATATAATCATTATAATAGAATTTCCATATCAATCCTTGATAACCTTTTCAAAAAATTGGAAATGTATTCCAAAGTAATAGTAAAAAAAAATTTCAATTAATTTAAGTATTTTTTTGGTGGAATTAACATGGCGTACATACATCACTTTAATATGTTCTAATTACTTCAGTACATGTCTGTTTTACAGGTAAAAAGTAAGCCGTATTTTCTTAAATTCGTATATTACTTATCTAGTACATACATGTATATTCGAAAGGCCTTGTTATTTAATTTAAACAGGATGTTGCAATTTTGAATCAATGTTATTTAGAATTAAATACCTCTGACCAGGTGTGATCTTATTTATGAGTTTGCCCCCAAGCAGAGGTTAAACTTTATATTTCAACACTAATCAGAAAAACAATTTTATTTATTTATTTAATTTTATTCCTTTTTGATATAAGTTATAAATAATATATATATTTTTTTTATCCTAAATATAATCAAAGATATATTTCTTTTATAAGGTTAAAATTTTGTATAAATTTTGTTGGCTGTTGTTATATATGTCAGTTAAAAAAGAAATTTATTTTAACAGTTAAAAAAGTAGAGGTTTTTGGTCTAGTATGGTTTAGACTGGTCGAGTATTGTTCAGACCTTTGGTTAAGTATGGTTAAGACTGGAAAAATAGGTCGAGTACATGTCGAGAATGGGTTAAGACTGTTCCAGACTGGTCGAGTAATAGTTCAGACTATTTTCAACGGCAAAGATAAGGGTCAAGTACGATTCAGTACAGTCAAGTATGGTTCAGACTGGGGTCGAGTAATGTCAAGTAAAAGTCAGACCAATTCAGACTGGTCGAGTAAAAATCAGTACAGTCGAGTACAGATATAGGCCATTTCAGACTTTAATGGTTTGTAGTGTAATGACTCCAAAATATTGCTATACATGTATCTTCGAAATTCTGTAGCTGTGTTTTTATTCTTTAGTCAACCGTGAGCGGTATCTTATATTACAAGGCGATTTGTTGCATAGTTAAACGGATTAATATTTATGCTTTCGTCGGTTAAGGCTGCGCTCGAAAGTGTAACTCTTTATTAAACTAGATAATATTCAATAGCATTTATTAACGTGTTTGTGCCTTTTTGACAAAAATCAACAGTTTCTATCAAATGTTTGTGTGTATTCTTTTAAAACATTTTAAAATATAATCGTTAGGTGTACCAGACATACCAGGAAATTTCAGTCAAGGAGATTCTGCATTTACAAGTTTCACAGTCCAATGGGATCCAGGTTCTGGTGCCGGATATGAACAATTATTTTACATACAGTACAGAGTCCAAGGATCATCAGAATGGACCACTGTACAAGCTGTTGAGGAAGATGTAAATAAACCAAGGAGACGTAGAACATACGAAGTAAGAAACTTACAGGAAGGAAAAGCATACGAACTGAGAATGTATGCTGAGAATACAGCAATGAAAAGAAGTAATTTCACAGATGTGCTTATTGTTTTTACTAAAAGTTCAGGTGCAAAAGGTATATTTTTAATGATACTATAAATCTATTTTTCGCTATTTGTTTTTGTAATGCTGTCCACACCTGTTTCGTTATTATATTAGATTACGCAATCCTCTAACCTGATGTAAACATTACAACCTTCCAAAGCCTGAACATTTCATGAATGTTGACTTCCTTACTCAAGAGAAGCATATTCTAGTTTAGCAATAGACTGATTACTATGTAAATCTCACACAAACCAGTAGACTAGAGGCAGATGCAAAATTTGACGTGATCTATCTGTTTTTCTCTGTACATTTTCGGTTTCTATCTGAATTACACACAGAGGTGAAAGTATGACATGCATCATTGGAAGTTTGTAGCTTTTTTTTTCTGTTTTTTTTAATTTCGTCCATTTAGCTAGAAACTAATTGTAGCTTTGCAGCTGTAGTACATACTTTTCTAGTCAAACAAATACTGTAGATATAGATGTACTATAAAAGGCAAGCGTCAATTAATCTATGTACATGTAAATATCATCGGATATATGTAATAGCATGTCTACGTTTTGCTATATTAATTCATTATATTTCTGTGTGTTTAATGCAAATGTATTCAACACACAAACATTTTCATATATCATGCTCATAGTTTCTTTGGCGATTGATGACATACATCTTTGCGTTTGACTTATGACTGAATTTTTAGTAACGTCATTTAAATAAACATGTTTTTTTAGCTCATCTGGCCCGAAGGGCCAAGTGAGCTTTTCCCATCACTTGGCGTCCGTCGTCCGTCGTCGTCGTCGTCCGTCGTCGTTAACTTTTACAAAAATCTTCTCCTCTGAAACTACTGGGCCAAATTAATCCAAACTTGGCCACAATCATCTTTGGGATATCTAGTTTAAAAAATGTGTGGCGTGACCCGGCCAACTAACCAAGATGGCCGCCATGGCTAAAAATAGAACATAGGGGTAAAATGCAGTTTTTGGCTTATAAGTCAAAAACCAAAGCATTTAGAGCAAATCTGACATGCGGTAAAAGTGTTTATCAGGTCAAGATCTATCTGTCCTGAAATTTTCAGATGAATCAGACAACCTGTTGTTGGGTTGCTGCCCCTGAATTGGTAATTTTAAGGAAATTTTGCTGTTTTTGGTTATTATATTGAATATTATTATAGATAGAGATAAACTGTAAACAGCAATAATGTTCAGCAAAGTAAGATTTACAAATAAGTCAACATGACCAAAATGGTCAGTTGACCCCTGAAGGAGTTATTGCCCTTTATAGTCAATTTTTAACTATTTTTTCGTAAATCTTAGTAATCTTTTACAAAAATCTTCTTCTCTGAAACTACTGGGCCAAATTAAACTAAACTTGGGTAACTTGTTTAAAAAATGTGTGGCGTGACCTGGCCAATCAACCAAAATGGCTGCCACGGCTAATAATAGAACATAGGGGTAAAATGCAGTTTTTGGCTTATAACTCAAAAACCGAAGCATTAAGAGAAAATCTGACAGGGTTTAATTGTTTATCAGGTCAAGATCTATCTGCCCTGATGTTTTCACATGGGTCGGACAACCCGTTGTTAGGTTACTGTCCTGAATTGGTAATTTTAAGGAAATTTTGCCGTTTTTTGTTATTATCTTGAATATTATTATAGATAGAGATAAACTGTATACAGCAATAACGTTCAGCAAAATAAGATCAACAAATAAGTTTACATGACCAAAATAGTCAATTGACCCCTTAAGGAGTTATTGCCCTTTATAGTTAATTTTTAACATTTTTCATAAATTTTTGTAAATTTTTAGAAAATATTTTCCACTGTAATTACTGGGCCAAGTTCATTATAGATAGAGATAATTGTAGCAACAAGAATGTTCAGTAAAGTAAGATCTACAAACACATCACTATCACCAAAACACAATTATGTCATGAATTTATTCATGTCCATTGTTTAATATGCACAAGACCAAGGTGAGCGACACAGGCTCTTTAGAGCCTCTAGTTTAAAAAAACAAAGGGAATACTTTAATTCATATATCAATGCATACAATGCAAGTACTTAACTTGAAGTCGTCGGTGAATATGATAATCTGGAGTCACTGAAATGGAATTGAAAAAATACTCAATGTTATTTCATTATGTTAAATAGTGTTGTTTGCAGTAAACAGATCATTTAAAATCAACAATTATCAGATTTTATCTACTTATAATCAAACGACGTGGTCTGATTACAAATGCGAAAAATATCAAAATAATCACAAAATAGTTATCAAATGTACCATGCTTATAAATTAATACGCCAGACCCGCTTTTCTGCAACATAAGACTCATCTGTGACGCTCAGATCAAAATAGTCATAACGCCAAACAAGTAAAAAATTGAAGAGCATTGATGACTCCAAATTTCCCAAAACGGTGCCAAATACGGCTTAGGTAACCAAGACGTAAATTATACGGTCATATATAATTATATATCATACTAAGCATGTCTGTTATTTTATGTTCGTAATTGTGAAAGGTTTTGTTATGCTATTTTAAGATTTGTAAAAATAAAAGATAAAGCATCGATCACTCCTTATTATCAGTTATGTAGTTAGTGCTACTTAAATTCAATATTTATCATTTTTAATAGAAAATTGATGATACACAATAAGTTGTTTGCAAGGCAAAAATGATACATGTTTATTTTATATATTGGGAGGTTTGAATGATAAAATTAAATACAACATTTTCAAACTTTTTATGTGTCTATTCATTTTTCTTACAGTATCTACGACATCAAGTGCAGTTACTGGTGCTGTAGTAGGTGTTGTTGTCACTTTAGTGATTGTATGCGCCTCTTTTATAGTGATACTATTAATCAAAAGGAGTCAAGGTAAACTGTTAAGCAAAGCTAAAATCGGTTAACCATCATAATAAACGATGATTTGTTATGGCTGACAACGCATAAAATTTAACTGGAAAGAGATTAAAGTAAACAACACGGTTGTCATGTTCTCTATTTCTTGTATTGAATATATTTTTATTTTGATAAAATATATAACAAGTTCTTTGATTTTAATTCCATGAAAAGTAAGTAATAGGTTAATATATGAAACAACTAATACTTTTATATACTGGGAATACCGAAGTTAAACATGGCTTGTGAACTTGAAACACTTTTTTATTTTGTCAATATACCATGTATACGTAAATCACGAATCAACCCCGTTAGACCGTAAAAAGTTGAAATTATTGCTTTAAGTAAACATTAATGATATTTGGTCCGAGTACACAGTTATCGTCCTTTGATTTTCGTTGTCCACGAATATAGTCCTCAGTGTGGACAGTGTGTTACTTGCAAATTTTTGTTATACTCCTTCCAAATTTATTTCTCCATGTTTTATGCCTCATATAGCAAGTTGGGGGGTGAAATGACACTGTAAAAAAAATTGGGTCATAAATATTAATGTAAAGTAGTGATTAGGTCCAGCTGAAAAAGGTAAAAAATTAGCACTTTGGAAGCTGTCAAAAGATTTCAAGACCCCTTAACATAAAATTGTCCATATTTTGAGTTAGAGCTGATGAAGTTTTCTATAATTTTGATATAATTTGTCCCAAAAGTAGTACAACACACTGTAAAAATATTATTGAGAAAGCGCAGGTGGGATTTTTTTAATTTTCATTTATTGTCTAAAAGAAATGCACTACGAAATAACTATGTACTCAGACCATTTATTTAATCGAAATGAGGTACCGTAGTAAATGACTATTGTCCAACCAATTTCAGTAAACACTTATGTAAATCACATGCCAAGATAAGACGTTATAGAAGCATTGTCTTTGTAACAAATACCCGGGCCATTCAAAAGCTAAAATTCATAATCATTTTAATCTCATTATTTCAACGTGTTGTTCATCTAATGTTTTCATGTCTGAAGTATTATTACATATTGATAATCTCACACGGTTTAGTATTTATACTTGCAGTGAAAGCTAAAAAAGAAAAGTAAGTTGACTTTTTTCTATTCAATCATAAATAGTACAGATAGCATCGCAACCGTATAGAAAATACTGATACATGTGGGAGTGTAAATTGCCAGCGTTTGTGTTTTTTTTTGTAGTCTGAACAAAATTATAATTAAATATACTTGTTTTTGTTCTTTGTATCGATCTGATAAGAGAGCCCGTTTTTAACTGATTTTTAGAGTTTGTATTATGATGTGCTGTTACTACACTGTACCTGTTTAGGGATAAGTTTTCACAATGTTTAACCCCATCAGATACTGAATGTAATTGTTCAAAATCAGGGGCCTGTCATTAAGACGTTGTCGTTTGTTGCCGTTTATTTTTTGTACATACATTGGGCCTTTATTGTTATATTTAAATTATTTTAAACTTATTACTTCTGTGCCTTTTATACCTTATTTTACGATATGTGTTTTGCTCTGGTCAAAGGTCGTAGGATGACACATAGCGGCTTAATATATACGATGTGTGGTCGCTGATGAAGAGTTTTTCTCAATACATTGACAATCATACCACGTTGTTTTATTTTCATATCAAATATGTAATAAAATTATTAATGATTATAACAAGATATAAATGATGTATTTACGGCATCAAACACATGTAAACATAAATTGAAAGTCAGCTTAACATGGACCTAAAAATAACCGTATTGTATTTAAAGCTTGGGATCAACTGTCAAAGAATTGTTGTATGAATTTGAAGGGCGTGACGCGGAATAGCGATTGTGTGTATCTATGCGTCTGCAATAAATGTAAATATACTGTGATTATATTTCATCAAATTAGAATTGATCATATCACACGGAAACGCTGCTTGAACATTACACACTAGTTCAAATAGACCTACATTAAAATGGAATGTCACAATGATAACGTTCAATATGTCGAAATGGATAAACATAATTTAAATAAATTGACTACATCTTAACACAGCATCGACAGTGTTGATCTTTATATGATCGTTAGATAATCTTTGTTGATTTGTTTTTCTTTTTGTGGGATGTTGGTTATGATAATCTATCATCATTGTCAGGCGCTCCATATTTGTTTTACCAAATTATCATTTTTAACGTACCATATTTATTCATATCAAAAAGATGCACCATTCTCATTAAACCCGTCAATTTTGTTATATTTGCTTAAAAGAGGATCAAAATTAAAACAAAGAGATACTTCTACTGTCCGTATGACATACATTTTAAGTGTTTGAAATTTTGCTCGGCGGAGTACAGTATGTCAATGAAAGACGATGAACGATACACCACATGTTGTAAAATTACTAACATTTACATTTTCTTTCAATTTATCACAAAACTTTAAAATAGTACAAATATTGTAAAATACTACCCACTTCGTATATTACTTATGTGTTGACATGTCAACGTATATTTGTTCCGGCTTACAGAAGTGTCAATGGGATATTTGTTATAAACATTGCCATAATATCTATTCCTGTTGGAGCAAATATTCTATACCATTTATTCCGTTAGGAACATATACTGTAATATTTATTCCTTTTGGAACTTATATTATGAAGGAACTTCTATTCCGTGACACCCACACTGCTATACTCAAGACAATATTTTGAACACTCAAAGTAAATCGATAATTGAAACTTTTTTTTTACATCAATTATTACTTCTTTTTAAGAAATGATAAATTTTATGTAAACACCGGCTTCCAGAATATTCAAAATGGAGATGAATACGAAGAAGTGGAAAATAAGTTTGGTAAGTTAGCTTTATAATATCAAGTAGTCGAAAGATAAAAAGTTGACGTGACATACATAAACAATAACGGGCAACATAATTATACAAAGCGGAATACAACAACAAAGACAGAAGAGTGCACACAACATCTACCATGAAAAAACACTGATCAACACGAACTCCACCAAAAGCAATAATCTGGTACTCTGCAAAGCTAAGCAGCTCTTGTTTCACATGCAGCACCGGTAATGCTACTCGTGTGATTAAAATTTGGCTATACATTACTTTCGGTGATATTGGTATCGTGGAAATTCTGGTAATCAATAAAAGAACATCAGTTATCATTTGTAACACATATATTATATAGCAGTCAATCAACTCAGGATGACGTCACTAGAACTGTGGAAGGGATGACAACAACTCATAATTCAGAACCCTTTGTTCGAAAGGATTTTTGTAAGGAGCATTCCTTGATCATTGAAACCGTACTAAAAATCAAAACCCCTGGAATATCGAATCATCTGAAGGATATGTGTCCCATATTTAGGTGCTTCTTGAATGTTGCAAACGCAATACGTTACGAGATATAGCACTTCAAATTTAAAACAAAATCTGAATTATGTTCTCCCTTATATCTTAATTCGTTTGAAACTGTATCCTGATAAAATCAGAATAACTTTATATATGGTTGAATAAACATAGAAAATATCTTATATTCACAATTCTGCTATTTTTGGTATTACAACATGTCTCTATTAAACATTATTGTATTGTTTCAGATGTTGAGCATCCACAGTGAGTATATAAGGATTCTTTGACATTTACATCCTCAGATAATGATGACATAAAATAGATTTCACTATTATTTGAATGTCCATTTTGGTCATTAAGCTCTTTAAATGTTTAGATTTTGATACATCCTGAGCTTACACATATTTGTTTCAGAGTGTTTTTGATGACAGTAGATTAATCAAAATGCTACGAAAGAATACAATTTATCAAGTTTTCCATTCATATTCATTCGTTTTGAAAAAAAACACCATACACGTTCATTGAAATACTACACATGTTCAAAAAAAGTATTCTATATTTGATATGGTTGTGTGGTTTAAAAAATATCATTCTTAAATTGGTATGATTGCGAGGTGTTTTCGTATATTTTGTATTAAAAGTTGACCATATTGCCTTATCTCAGGCAAAATATGTTAACGCAATATCCAAGTGAACGTTGACATAATGATTCAATCGAAAGTAGGATAACACAATTGTTATCTTGATCTTTTCCATAAAATTGCAACAGATGACAACTTTAAAATTGATTCAATAACTTAATAATGATTCCTCTTGTCGACTTCCTATATCCCTGCAATTACACTATTCTCCAATCTAATCACTGCGTATGGCGTTTATTTCTACTGAATTAATCCGTTAAGCTCGGGAATGTTCAAACTACAGTAGTATTTTTTAGCAAGGTTGTGTTTTCGACACAAAAATTGCAAAAATTTAACTATAGTAAGTTTTGTGTAAATATCATGACTGTCGTCTAAGCTGTCACTCTTCAGCTTTAGTCATATCCGTAATATTGGAACGTCTTAGATATTTTATGTTCCTTCGTCAGGTTGTCTTCGTTTACACGATTCCCTTCTTTGTTAATTAATAGAATCAGATATACATGTTTCCGTTTTTAAATTAATGTGTAATTTTACTATACTGACTTTCAAATGTTGATGTTGATCATTCTAGATAAAAGTAAAGAACAAAGGCGCACATAGGACACACGAACATTATGAAGTGTCATGATCTGTTCATAACAAATTTATCTAAAACTAATGCACTGATTTTTGTCTGATTTTGGCGTTTGTGGAAGAATTTGTCATGGAATTAAAACTGTTGAAAAACAAAACTACAAATTTACAATGTTATGTTAACGGTAATAAATCATTGTTCGGCTTCAAAGGCCCCAAGAAGATTAACACGATTGAAAATCTATAAAGCAAATATTATTTGGATTTCAAATATTTTCGCTCAACTATGTGAAAGATTGCAATAAGTACCTCATTCATAATCAGTATATCATTATCATAAACATGCGTTGTCAAATTATAAATATTGTAAATTACTTGTTAATCTTCTTTTTCAGCGATAGACAATATCCAATATTTAAATATGTCATACCATTGGACACGACACCACTTTACCAAAAAAACTTTAGTTTGAGTCTGTTTGATTAATCTTTCGTGTTTACCTTCTGTTTGATAGCAAAACTTCTGATATTCGATTTTTTCAAATGATATTTCCGCATGAAAAAATATTTTTATTGAATTCTTATAATTATCATTATATGTTTCAGGTCTAGTAAAACATACGAAACACTTGGTATCAAAGACAAAATAAGTGTGTATGATGATTTAGAAAATACCAAAGGTGCGTATGGTAAAATTTAATTGATAGAACTTGTCTTTCTTCGTCCGATCCAGTATGAAAATAATAGATTTTATTTCAGTTCCATAAGATATGTAGGACAACTCTACAAATGAACGAATTTGCTTATATTGTACTTACTGCTTAAATAAAGGGGGAAATATCTCTGATTCAGATTTCTGATCAAAAGTATTTGTAAATTTTAGTTGATCTCATTGTAGAATATATATGATGCTTTTTTATGGAAATTCTAGAAAATAACTTGCCCCGAGACAAAGGAACAACTGTTTTATTTATTATAAGTGCCACATTTGCAGCCACTCGTCTTTGAATGCCGTATAATATACATGAATTGCTTACATGCAGGTTATTTTGTACACGTAGTGAATACTTGTTTTGTTTGAAGTTATGATAATACCTATGTTTTTATTTTTTAATTAACGGATTGGTGCATTTAAATACGATACTCACTAGTAACTGTTGTCCACTCTATTGACAGAAATAATATAACAGTCATTCCTTGTAATTCAATTTAAACACACGTTTACGTTTGAGTTAACTATCAACAAACGTTGATTACGTTACAGTCTATGAGCTGATATATTAAACACTGTAAGCCAAAAAGGAAGATGCGTTACATCCAACATTATATACAAAAATGATAATAAAATTTACACAAAAAAAGTCTGACTTGTTTACTTTATTGTGTATGTTTTACTAAAGCTGTCAATATCTTATCTCGTTCAGAGAATTATTTGACAATAGACCTCGATGCACAATAGTTACATCGCTGATTTGCCGTATACTTCTGTTAAACTGTTGCTATTTGTTTCCTATTATTTCAAAAGCTATGGTTGATTTGATTGACAACTTGTAATATCTTTTCTCATTTTTTTTCACATTTAGGTGTAACATCATCGAAATCGTAAGTTTTATTATTATATGTATATTGATATCTGAAAATTTTAAATTTCATATCTTAAAGCAATACTCCTTTACTTGTGACAATTAAATGGGGATATACAAAAACGATATTTAATTCGGTTTCGAATTACTATGAACTGACAAACATTAAACACAAATTAGGTAAAAGTTTACCGTGTTATATTTAGTAAACTTTAAAATAACATAACTTTCCTTTATTGTTTTTGTTTTTAGCTCGATGGGCGTTTACGAAGCACTAGGTGTCCAAGAAAAACCAAGCATTTATGCTGAAATGGAAAACCAGAAAGGTAGCGTTAAAATTTTTAAAAAATATTTACTGATTTGTTAAGATACGTTTGGCCATCATTTTATATCGTTTTGCCATACAGGTTTTTCCATCCTTGACCATGAACGTTCAAAATGAAGATGATTTCAGAAATACGTGTTATTCTTATTACTAATTCGATAG
Organism: Mytilus edulis; assembly: GCF_963676685.1. Taxonomy (NCBI): domain Eukaryota; kingdom Metazoa; phylum Mollusca; class Bivalvia; order Mytilida; family Mytilidae; genus Mytilus; species Mytilus edulis. The sequence continues at coordinate 69,749,816 of NC_092348.1, forward strand.
TTTATATGAGTTTTCAATTAACTATTATCTTCCTGTGGACTATTACAATTAACCGAATATCTATTTTTAATCGATTATGATATAGTCAGATTCAATTCTATAGACATAGGAAATCCTTGTTTGATTATAAACAAATGTACGTCTGGTCTGTTTTTAAATCTAGTACCCTTCATTTTAAATTTTAGATACCACTATTACAAAAAACAACATATTGTCGGTATTTACAGTTTAAAGTAATGCATAAATGTTCTTGTCATTTTAGAACAGGAACAACTTAATAAGTGAGTACTACTTAAAACCGATGAATATAACTTTGAAACGGCAATATTTCAAACGCTCTAAATTGTACGTCTACTAACTTTCCGTCGTGGAATACGTTTGTGATATGTTAGGAGGAGATTCAAAAATATTTATTTCAGGCAGAATTGTTGTTCCCGATATGATTTATAGACAGTTTGTATGTCTTGATGGGTGTCACATTTTAATTATGTGGTATTTTTCAAGAAATTAATCAATATTATAAATATTTAAATTTATTGTATTTATTTCTGTACTAACTTGAGCGTCGACGAGATTTGTGTTCACTCAAAACTTAGAAAGCGATTAAGAACATTGCAATATCTAATAATTATTTCAAAATATATATATGCAATTTTGTTTTGTAAGGTTTCAATAGATATATTCGTGCCATTACAGTGATAAATAAACCCGTAATCACGTCACAATAGTATGTTAAATCAATTTTTCCTCGCCTTTTACTTGTATTGGGCGATAAACCTGGAAGCATTTTTCAATCATTATTCTTACATGTAGAAATATTCTTGCGAGTTTATGTTGCGTTTTGAATGCGTTTTTTCCTAAAGTTCTTAACTTGTGTACTGTTTAGACCAGCCACCGATAACTATGATACATGTATATGTATATAGAATCTTACATTTAGAAAATATAACAATCGTAAGTATACTTATTACGGAATATGGATGAATCGTAAAATCAATAGTAGACAGCAAGCCTTGTTTCGTATAGAAAATGTGTAGTAAAGACGGAATCGCACGTCTCCTTCAACACAAGTTTTAACAGGACGATAAGGAGATGTATATTTCTGTAAATATCTAAATTTTCATGAAATATAAAGTTAATTCAATGAGCCAGCAAACCAGGAATCGACATATGAAGTTCCATATAATAATTAATGGCTGTTTATTATGTAATATTCTACAATACCCGAATTTCTAATAACGATCTGAGTTTATTCGTTTATCTAAAAGAGTGATAACTCCGCAATTTCTATCTGCAATGTTTCGTAAAAAATGTAATTCATAATTAAGAAGTACCTTATTTTTGTAGGCAAAAGGATGATAAAAACCAAGTTAAGAAATTGCATGATCACAGTGACAGCATGGAACTAAATACAACACACGGTTAGTGTTTCCTAATACATGTAATATTACAGTGAATTGTTTAACTCATTTGACAAGTCGCTGAAATGAATTGTCCCTCAGTCATGTATGAATTACAAGCAATAGCATACGTCTTTTCTTATACGAAAACATTGCAGATTCTATTATCTAGTGAAGTTTGTGTTCTTGTTTACATAACACAATTAAAAACCTCTGCAAAATGTGTGTAAAAGTGATAGGTTAGGTGTAAGTCTTATGACTCCAAATAACTTTTTTTCTTTTTATCGATCTTGCTGTTATTAAAGTGTTTTAAAATGTTACTGTTTATTAATGATGAAACCTGTTGTAAAGTCAATCTGTTTTATGCTCGTTACAAATTTTTAACAACATCGAATCGCTCATGTTTCCTTTCAGAAAGTAAATGGATAAAGACGGTATGCATATACCTGTATACAAAATTATTAGTGCGCCTGTGATGATAATTCCCGTGTTTTTTAATCTGTAATTTCATTGAATATTTATTTTATTGTGTTATATTTTTTAATCAGTTTCTGAATTCCAAGTATATCAAATCGTCCTAGCTGTTTTGTATCACGTATACATATAAAACTTGTTAAATTTTGAAGGTCGAATTGTCTATTTATAATTTTTTTCAAATGATAGTCTATACTTGTTTTGGAAATTTCTTCATCTTTTTTTAATTTACTGGCTATTTTCTTTAATTTCAGAACGAATAGAAAAAGTTTATGAAAATGAAGTATTCTGATGCAGATAAAGCCATACATACAGCTTGTTTACTGAAAAGATAAGAACACCAAGAGATACACGAATCTTATGACAAAACACACATTTTATGTTTAAAAAATTGTTTTATGTAAATAGTTTGACATTGACACGTTCCACTAGTAACCCGAATTTAACTTGATCGGACAAAAACGCATTAACGCTGTTTAAATGAGATTAACCGTCATTTGATAAAGATTGACAAAAATTAAAAATCATTTTTAATTGATTTCAATGCATATCAAATCATTTTAATGCCAGTCAAATAGAATTGCTTGCAGTCGTTCAATTTAATTCAAGTTGGCGGTAAGTTACGTCAAACAAATAGGCCACGCCCCCGTTAAACTATTTCAAACTGGTATTAATTCGTTTTAAACCGTGTTGAGACCCGAGCTTTTAACAGGTAAATCACTCAAGCAAAACAACATCGATGTATCTTTCATTTATTTGTTTCAAACTTTATCGACTTATATATATATATAAATGCGTGTATTCTTATTAAAGTCATATACTTATCACAATTTAAACAAATGAATGGTCAATACACGTAACATATAAGGAATTTAAATAAAAAAATAAAATATTGATGCACGGTTTAAAAAATTTAAAACTTGTGAATCTGTTAAAAATAAAATAGTTAGATGTTTAACATATTTTTAATTTGCCCAAATGCAGTAGATCTTTATCTCACATATTCGTTTCAAAACTTGCTGAGTGCTATGAAAACTTGTGACAAGTCAGTAATGTGTGGTCCATTGCAATGACTTACGAAACTTTAGGTATTCTTGTATATTTCCGTTTCTCTTTTTCTGTCTTACTATAGAGTACTCGTAAATTAAATATAGACACGGAAATTAAAGTTACTTAGTTAGTTAATAATAGTTTAAATCGATGTATCTTATATTTTCGGTCAACAACAAATATTCCCTAGCTGTATATTGATATATGAAATAGCTTGTAATAAAAGCAATGTTGTGTTAAATAATAAAATTAATGAAGATAATGTTGACATTTGTTGAATTTAATAAACAGTTAAGTCTTGCACAACTTTGTAAATGAAGGAACAGCTCAATAAACTTTTAAAACTGTGTTTCAAATTGTAATATCGGTCACTGACGCGAAACAGGCGTTCATTGTGGAAAAGCAGCACAATATGAAAATTGTGAATTGTGGTTCCGATTCTGTAAAGGGATTATTGTGCTGTCATGCACCGTGACGTACAAAACGTCTTGCTATAAATGAACATATATTCTGTTTATATGAGATAAATTTTAGTCTGCGATAACGATGGGTTGGTTGATTTAAGTTTTACGACCTTGACTCTAAGTCGACATTATCTTACGTCTAATGCATTTAAAAAAAAACCCGTATATTTACGTTTAGGACATTTAATATAAGTCTACCTACCAAATTAAAATCAACATAACATTATTAAAATAAACAAGAATGGAAAAGAAACAATTATGCATTGTTGCTCTGATATAATTTTTATTAACTATATTTGAGCGGTAATGTCTTAATAAAAACTGATTATCGTATACATAAAATATTTCATCTAGATGCTTTCGTTGAAGTTCGCGTTACATATCAAAATGAATTTCATTGGTTAAAATGTTTGCAAACTTTCAATCAAGGTGTTCTCATCGAGGTCCGCGTTCATGTTTCAATTCAATACACAATATTTCATCTACTAGGTGCTTTCGTTGAAGTTCGCGTTACATAGTAAAATGAATTTCATTGGTCGGAATATTTGCAAACTTTCAATCCAGGTGTTCTCATCGAGGTCCGCGTTCGTGTTTCAATTCAATACACAATATGAAGTCCAATATGGTAAAAAAAGAAGAATTTTAAACTCTACGATGTCCGAGTAAATAAATAGAATTTAGAAAATAAAACACTTTTACGATTCTTCCAACACAATAAAGAAACTATCCTTTTCGCCGATGAATAATTATTACTATAATATAAGAACTAGGATTTGTATACTATTCAATTTGGGAACAGTATACCTAACAATATATATGTTCCTGATTTGATTTATTCCTCGAGAAAATAAATTTGATTTATTCACTTAAATCAATAATTGATCAACTTGAACTTTGAAAAAGTTACATTAATATATCTTTTCGCATCCTTTAATTTAAGGACTAGTCCGCATATTTCGTCTGTTCTCGCTTCAAACCAAGCCATCATAAATACATCAGAGATTACTAAAATTAAAGCATTTATTTAAAAACAATCCCTATCTTACTTCAAAGTATGAGGTAAATCGATTAGTTTACGCTAGCCAAGCAACCAACAGACAAAATAAATCTTGTCTCCCGGATCGAGACTATATATAGACACGGAATAAAAAATATGGAAATAATAGCATGTTAGCTATAGATTGGTTACAAACACATTTATGCAAACATGAAGCAGCTGTTTTTTTACTGAACTGGTCAGTGGTAATACAAAACCAGGGTTTCAAAAAGATGAAGAAAAAGAAAAAGACATTTAAAATTTATAAAAAAGAAATCAGAAATAGTGTTTAACTGAAATTGAACAAAAAAGAAATTATAAAAAATATAATCTATAATATGTGAATATTTATTTAAGAAAGCTAACAATAAAATGAAAGAAAAATATGTGATGCTTAAGAACATTGACCTGGGCCGTAACAGCCTTATGTTGGAAATTTTAAAACAAAGTTGAAACAAAGGCTTGTCTTCATATCAAATTGTTTTCACGGCGAATGTCATGCAAGAATCAAACTCCCATTACTCCGGTGTCGCCCCTGCATGTTTTTGCGTGATCCATGCATGTTTCTGATTTACTTGTCTTTTGTTCATTTACTGTCCTACTGTGTGACTATAGTCTAAGTGTAAATTGTCATTTGAAATACTTGAAACTTGCTTATACTGGTTGGTTACACGTGAAACTTATGATAATGGTTCATGCATAAATCACCGAAATTTGGTAGACGTTAAATGCACGTTAATTTTAAAAATAACATTATTAAAATAATATCTTTTTTCTAAAATTTAATTAAAATCATGAAAAATACCTTCATATTTTTGCAAAGTTCACGTGAAAATAACATGAAAAATTTCACGTGTGATTCATTTGAATTACTGAGTTTTTTACTCCATCATTTAAGGCAATGGTGGTGTCGTTGCTTCATCCATGCAGAAATATAGTACTTTAAAATATGATTCAGTAAACAGTTTTATAATTGCTCGTTTTTTTATGGTTGTTTTACGTTCAGTGGCAAATAGTTCATGCATGTTCGGGACAATACAATACAAGCTCAGTAAGTCGGACAAACAGTGCAAATTGTATGCAAAATTTCCCGAAGTTCAACAGTGTCATTTGTCGAAAATTATTTACGAAACAAATCTTGAGATCATACATGCATTCTTTAAGTAAAACGAACTGCAAATGCGACATATAAAAGGTTCAGCTTGAAATTCCACATGTAGGAGATGTAAGCCGGAGTCTGCGTGCCTTTTATATTTTATCAAAACGTCTAATCCAGCAACCTGTCATGAACAAAAAATAAAGGAAACCAAGACGAAATGCGCACCTTTAATATGAGTACATTTTTGGTAACACCAGGTACATAATTTAAACCTGAAGCAAAAAGAGAGCACTCAGTCCTTAATAATAAGCCGTATAAACCCTATATGTATACACCAAAAGCGCGATTGACGGTAGAACGGACACGGGTGAAACAGTATGATGATACTGTTATGATATTGTAATTATTGTATTTATTTATGTTGGCCTAATTTGTGTTGTGTGTCCTGATAGTTGTTTACAGAATAATCTTAGAACTGTGCAGTTTAGAAATCACTGGAACAATTACAGAATGATTGGAACTTTCCAGAATGATCCTAATAAAAGATGCGTTATATAAACTTCTACATTTTACTAGAAACTTCCGTTGTAACTTTCCAGGATGTTCCATTATAGACTGTTCTAGAATCTTCCATGACAAATATATATATACAGACACTATAATTAAACTTGGACACTCTTGGATTTGGACTTAGACATCGATAGACATTAATATTCATAGCATTTGGATTGACATTTTTATTCTACAAACAACATCATACTGGATTGTGACCTTAGAAGTGAACGTAATATTCAGATTAAATTCCGAAAGATTTCCGGATACAGATAAAGATAAAAGATTGGACTCATATTTTGACAGTTAAGTTGACAGTAATATTTGTGTAATACTTCTTGTAAACTTTTGTATAATAAATATTGTTAAATTTTATAATTGATTTGTGTCTTTTGTTGGCTACAATTTAAAGGCGATTTCTGGCCGTAACAGAATTTGGGGGCTCGTCCGGGATATCTTTCAAATATTTTATTCAAAATTTGTTTAGTATTTGTATTATAACTAGCCAACAAAATTCTACAGGTTGAAAACGTTGACGCCTTTAAATTAAAACAGCTTGAATTAGAACATAAACTTAAATTAAAAGAACTGGAAATGAAGGAAAGATTGGAAATGGATAAAAAGGAAAAAGAAGATGAATTAAAATTAAAAGAACTTGAAATGAGGGAAAGGCTTGAGATGGAGAAACTAAAACTTGAAATGGTCAAAGAAGAAAGCAACACTAAAGTCCAGTCGAAATCAGAATACTTTGATGCAGCAAAAAATATACGTTTGGTTCCAAAATTTTGTGAAAAAACAGTGGATAAATATTTTCCACAGTTTGAGAAAATTGCTCATAATTTGAATTGGCCAAAACCATATTGGACTACAATGCTACAAAGTGTTTTTGAGGGTAAGGCCGCTGAAATATACTCCGCACTTCCATCAGAAAAAAGTTCCGATTATGACACGGTGAAACAAGAAGTTTTGAAAGCTTATGAGCTAGTACCAGAAGCATATAGACAGAAATTTAGATCTTATAAAAAGTTTGATTCGCAAACCTATGTGGAATTTGCTCGTAAAAAAGAAGATTTATTTGATAAATGGCTTACTTCAAAGAAAACAGATAACAATTTTGATAACCTAAGACAATTGATGTTATTATAAGAGTTCAAACAATGTGTTCATTTAGACTTAAAACACATTTAGACGACAAAACTGTTGGGACAATACATGATGCAGCTGTTATTTCAGATAATTACACCCTTTCACATAAAAGAAGTTTCAAGGGTCAAAATGTTAATACTTCAAGTGGAAATTACAAAAATCAAAGCACTGAGCATACTGATAGTAAGCCTGTTTCACAGAATAAGAGTCAGTCCAGTTATAATATGTCTAGTCCAAAATTTGATACTTTTGAGAAGAAGTCACTGACTTGTGCTTATTGTAAGAAGATTGGTCACCTGATGGCTGATTGTTTTAGACTCCAGAAGAAGAATGAACGAGATAATAAGCCGAAGACCAGTGCTTGTACGACACCTTATATTACCAGTACGTTGGAATGTCCTGCGAGTCAGGCTTTTAAGTCCAGTTTTTGTGATTACATGGAGGAATATAAACCCTTTATGTCTGATGGGTTTATTTCTATTGTTGATGATACCACTCTTCAGCCTATTAAGATTTTACGGGACACTGGAGCTTCTCAGTCTTTATTGTTAGAAGGTGTGTTGCCTTTGTCCGAGAAGACTTCTGTTGGTGCCTCCGTTTTGTTACAAGGTGTAGAGTTAGGTTGTATAGATGTTCCTCTCCATCGTATTTATCTGAAGTCAGATTTGATAACTGGACCAGTTATTGTAGGTGTTCGTCCTAATCTCCCTGTAGAGGGTGTTACATTATTGCTAGGAAATGATCTAGCTAGGAACAAAGTGGTTGCTGAACCAATTGTTACCAGTGAACCAGTGGTGGATGTTAAATCACCTGAAGATGATGCTGAATTCTATCCAGCTTGTGTTGTTACTAGGGCGATGGCTAGAAAACAACAAGATGAGAATTTGCAAGAAGACCAGTTTGATTACATGGACCTTTCTGACACTTTCCTAGCTAACATTGAAGGTCCTGGTAGCTCAGAAAAGGCCATAATAAGACCACCTAGTGTTAACAAGAATGTTATTATGCCATGGCCAAACGTAAACAGCCATTCATTAGACCGAAAGAATTTATTCAAAGAACAACATAAAGACCCTGAGGTTCTTCAGCTCAACCAGCGGGCTCAACCACAGGAGGAAGCAGACAAAGTGGCCGAATGCTATTACCATCAGGACGGCATTTTAATGAGGAAGTGGAGGCCTCTTGATGCTACCCCAGAGGAGGAATGGAGAGTGGTATACCAAGTGGTGGTGCCTAAAGTTTATAGGCAAGAAATTATTGGTCTTGCCCATGACACCCCCTTGGCTGGACACTTAGGTATAAGGAAGACTTGCCTTAAGATCTTGCAGCATTTCTACTGGCCCAGACTTCGAAATGATGTCGCAGAATACTGCAAATCATGCCATATATGCCAGGTTGTTGGTAAGCCTAACCAGAAAATACCACCAGCACCACTTCTGCCTATTCCAGCCTTTGACGAACCTTTCAGCAGAGTTTTAATTGACTGCGTTGGACCTTTACCAAAGACCAAAACTGGAAATGCGTATTTATTGACAATCATGTGTACATCCACTCGCTTTCCTGAGGCTATTCCGCTAAGAAATATCAAGACACCTACTATTGTCAAAGCACTTATAAAATTTTTCACATTAGTAGGACTTCCTAAGTCTATACAGTCCGACCAGGGATCAAATTTCATGTCAGGTTTATTTCAGCAAGTCGTGTACCAGTTAGGGATTGCTCAGTATAGATCAAGTGCGTACCATCCAGAATCTCAAGGTGCCTTAGAACGTTTTCATCAAACATTGAAGAACATAATTAGAACTTTTTGTCTTCAATTTGACAGAGACTGGGATGATGGAGTTCACTTTCTACTTTTTGCAGTCCGAGAGGCTGTTCAAGAATCCCTTGGATTTAGTCCCTTTGAGTTGGTATTTGGCCATACTGTAAGGGGACCGTTAAAATTGATTAAGGAAAAGTGGCTTACTGAACATACTGACTTGAATCTTTTAGACTATGTATCTAGATTTAAAGAAAAATTGTATACTGCTTGTCAAATTGCTCAGAAAAACTTAAAAAATGTACATAGCAAGATGAAAATTTGGTATGATAAAGATGCCAGGGATAGAGTTTTTGAGCCTGGTGATAAGGTACTTGTATTTTTGCCAGTCCCTGGACATCCTTTACAAGCTAAATATTGTGGTCCTTATACAATAGACAGTAAAATCAATGATTTGAATTATATTGTAAAAACTCCAGGTCGGCGTAAACAAAACAGAGTGTGTCATATTAATATGTTAAAACCATATTTTGAGCGTACTAATGAATGTGATAGTAAACCAGTTGCCACTTTAGGCATGGTTAAATTTGAGAACAATCATGACAAACCAGATGTAATTGAACCAATTTTTAGTTGTAAAACTATGGAAGAGACAGTTAGATTGAAAAATTCAGAAATTTTGTCAAATTTAGATTCAAAACTTGCACATCTGTCTTTTGATCGTAGAGAAGAAATAAAAACTTTGGTATTTTCTTTTAAAAATCTTTTTCCAGATGTGCCAAACAAAACCACTGCTGTTTGTCATGATGTTGATGTAGGAGATGCTTCTCCAATTAAGCAACATCCTTACCGGCTCAATCCACTCAAACTTGAAGTTATGAGAAAAGAAATTAAATATATGCTTGACAATGATATTATTGAACCGAGTAACAGTGGATGGAGCTCTCCTTGTCTCCTTGTGCCAAAACCAGATAAAACCTTTCGTTTCGTGACTGATTTCAGAAAAGTAAATTCAGTCTCTAAATCTGATTCCTATCCGATTCCAAGGATAGACGATTGTATTGACAACATTGGTCAAGCAAAATTTGTGAGCAAATTTGATTTGTTGAAAGGTCATTGGCAAGTTCCATTGACACAGAGAGCTCGTGAAATATCAGCTTTTGTTACACCAGATGGCTTATTTCAATATACTGTAATGCCATTTGGCATGAAAACTGCTCCAGCTACATTTCAAAGAATGATCAATAATGTTATAAAAGATTTAGACTGTTGTTATGCTTATATTGATGATCTTATTGTATGTAGTGATAGCTGGGAACAGCATTTAACACATTTGTATGATACTTTTGATAGATTGTCACATTCAAATTTGACTGTTAATCTTGGTAAAAGTGAATTTTGTCAGGCCACTGTTGATTATTTAGGGCATACAGTTGGCCAAGGTCAAGTGAAACCTATTATGGCTAAAGTAGAAGCCATTTCCAAATTTCCTCCTCCTACAAATAGAAAACAACTTATGAGATATTTAGGCATGATTGGATTTTACAGAAAATTTTGTTCAAATTTTGCTACTGTGGTTCAACCATTGACTCATCTTTTACGAAAAGATTCTAAATTTATCTGGACTGAAAATTGTCAAAACGCTTTTGAAAATAGCAAATCACTTTTAATTAATAGTCCAGTTCTGATTACTCCAGACTTTGAAAAACAATTTAAACTTGCCGTTGATGCAAGCGATGTAGGAATTGGAGCTGTTTTATATCAAGAGACAGATGATAATGTTGAGAAACCTATATCATATTTTTCCAAGAAATTAGATAAACATCAGAAAAATTATTCAACTATCGAAAAAGAGTGTTTTGCAATGTTGTCAGCACTTCAACATTTTGATGTATATTTGAATCCCACTGTATATCCTTTTCTTGTTTGTACTGATCATAATCCTCTCACCTTCATACATAAGATGAGAAACAAGAATCAGAGGTTGACTAGGTGGAGTTTATTGTTACAGGAATATGATGTAATTGTAAAACATATTAAGGGTAAAGATAATGTAATAGCAGATGCTTTATCTAGAGCTTATTAAAACACTTTGTATCTACTATGTAATTTTGTTCATATTATTCATGATAAGTTTTTGTTACACTAAAACTTCTTTTAAGGGGGGAGGTGTTATGATATTGTAATTATTGTATTTATTTATGTTGGCCTAATTTGTGTTGTGTGTCCTGATAGTTGTTTACAGAATAATCTTAGAACTGTGCAGTTTAGAAATCACTGGAACAATTACAGAATGATTGGAACTTTCCAGAATGATTCTAATAAAAGATGCGTTATATAAACTTCTACATTTTACTAGAAACTTCCGTTGTAACTTTCCAGGATGTTCCATTATAGACTGTTCTAGAATCTTCCATGACAAATATATATATACAGACACTATAATTAAACTTGGACACTCTTGGATTTGGACTTAGACATCGATAGACATTAATATTCATAGCATTTGGATTGACATTTTTATTCTACAAACAACATCATTCTGGCCGTAACAGAATTTGTGGGGGGCTCGTCCGGGACCCCAAATTCTGTTACGGCCAGAAATCGCCTTTAAATTGTAGCCAACAAAAGACACAAATCAATTATAAAATTTAACAATATTTATTATACAAAAGTTTACAAGAAGTATTACACAAATATTACTGTCAACTTAACTGTCAAAATATGAGTCCAATCTTTTATCTTTATCTGTATCCGGAAATCTTTCGGAATCCAATCTGAATATTACGTTCACTTCTAAGGTCACAATCCAGTATGATGTTGTTTGTAGAATAAAAATGTCAATCCAAATGCTATGAATATTAATGTCTATCGATGTCTAAGTCCAAATCCAAGAGTGTCCAAGTTTAATTATAGTGTCTGTATATATATATATTTGTCATGGAAGATTCTAGAACAGTCTATAATGGAACATCCTGGAAAGTTACAACGGAAGTTTCTAGTAAAATGTAGAAGTTTATATAACGCATCTTTTATTAGGATCATTCTGGAAAGTTCCAATCATTCTGTAATTGTTCCAGTGATTTCTAAACTGCACAGTTCTAAGATTATTCTGTAAACAACTATCAGGACACACAACACAAATTAGGCCAACATAAATAAATACAATAATTACAATATCATAACAATACGTGCTCTATTAGGATATTGGTGACAAAACATATTTTTGAATATGCAGTTCATATAATGGAATGGTAATTTTGAGATATAAAATGAAGTAGCAATGTAAGCAAGCTAACATTTCCGTCATTTTGTATTTGGTAGAAAGTTGATTAATTGGCAATTTTACCGCACCTCCTTATTTCATTATGGTTGGAATTTTCTCCAGAAGAACAAAAGTTTTAGGACTTAAACAAATATGTACTAGGAGACTGAAATGTTACTGTGATAATTAAACTTTCCTATTTAGGGAACCGTCGTTTAGTAAACTGACTACAAATTAGAAATAAAAAGATACTCGTCCAATTAGCATTAGTCACAATTAATTTGCTTGGTGTATTTGGTTTTGATGTAGTTAAATGTCCAACTGTAGCTATCTTATAAATTGCATATCCCATATCTCTATTAATCGTTCTAACAGCAAACTGGTGTACAAATAATATGTTACATATATATTTTTTTATTTTATTTGTACTTGTACTTTTTATAAATAAAGTCTCATGTTACCCCACTTCTATAATTATCAAGCGGTTACGTATATATTTCTTTTTGCCTAAATGTTCGTAAATTTTGTCGATTTCTTTGAAAAAATTATAGGCAATGATTTAAATTTTAACAACTAAAGTTTCAAGTAACGGGTGTAAATTGTAGGATTGATTGTTGGTTGCTTAAAGTCCAGTGGCAAATATTTCATGCATGTTCAGGACGAGAACAAGTTAACACTAACTTGAATACAATACTAGGTAGGTTTTGTAATAGAGCCGATCCGGGACAATGTTTCAGAAAAATTTGGACTGACACTGGACAATGAGGGTATATTATGAGCAATTTGCCCCTCATGGCCTAACAAGGCAACTATGTTAATTCTCTTTTAGTCGTTTTGTCTCCGAACTTATACATGTACATCCTTTCCAACTCAAATCACACACAAAAAAACTACACTACCAGCGAGTACCCATGCAAGCGGAAATTAACACGAATAGAAAATCTAAATGATTTCAAGATCTAGCTATTTCAGTCTCTTTCTGCTATTTGAATACTAATAAGTCAGTCGTTTGCTTGTAAATTTCGAGAATTTTTTTTATAATGAAACCAGTCTTACTTAGTGACTTAAGCCAGTCCCAACTATTAGCTTGAGTTTATAGACGCAAGTGGATACTTGGGACTGGCTTTAATCAGACTCTAACGGGACCTGATTTTTTTATTTTGTTTTTTTCCGAATCAAGTTTCTATGTATTTCTCAGCCTACGGTAACCTTCTCAGGCCTGATTCCGATGTAACTGTATGTCCTGTGTAAACTTGGTCTAGCTAGCACTTTATTTTTAAAATGTTTCCGAAACTATAACGGTTTTATGAGACTGTTTACATTTGGAACACAAAGAATGTTATTCGGCAAAATAACCAAGTTAAACCACTTTTTTTTTACATTGAATTTCCATACTAACAAACTATTTTCTGTTTGAGTTTTAAAGTCTGCTTGTATTGTACTTTTTCGACTTATTCTATCCGTATTCTCATCCAAATCAATTTCCTTTTTTCCATTTTGTCCGAGCGGTGATTTTGACGACCATTTTAACACGAATTAATAGTTGTACGAATTCCCGTTTTTTTACACATCATCCTAAGTTTCTAAAGATACATGTAAGATTTTTATTTTCAAAACAAAATTTCATGAGGATACAGCGTGCATCATGAAAAGTATTTATTGCAAAATAAACTAAAAATGAAATAAAGTGATAAAACTCAGTCTATTTTTCATAAGAACATAGAGATAAATCGTGCAGATGCTTAAATATTAAAAAAAGGAGAATATAAATTAAAAGTATATAGTAATTCATTTTTAAAGGTTAAAAATGAGCAGAAGAATTGCTGGAACACGATAAAGCAACCAATGTCAAAACGTTTACCGTTTCGTATTGCATACACACTTTCGACACTCTGCATCTAGAAAAAGTTACCATAAAAATGTCAAATAGTTTCCAAAACTATTTTTTTTTATTATTTAATCACTTTGTGATTGCAGAACCGGCTGCATTGACTTGTTTGTGTGAACGTTATTCGATAACGTCAGGAACGATAACTCGTGGCGTAACGTCATAAGTCGTGTCAACCTACTGTCAAGACAAACGCTTTTATAGAAAATAAAGGAATATGGAGTAAACATACACGGGACAGTAATCGCACACGAAGTCAATGCTTAACAAAAATACAAATTATCAATGGTCAGCGTTTTTATTCCTGTTCATCTTTTATAGTCGCTAAAGGGTCTTCAACAATAAAAGATTCACTTGTGTACCAGAACAACAAAAAGACACTAGCAAGAAAAGATCTGAGAGTACTTAAGTTACTGACAGCTAGTTCACACTCTTACGCTTGAAGTCTTCCTGTCCATCATCCGCAATCGTTATTTTTGAAGACCATAAATGAATGAATAATTCGATTTTCTGTCTCAGGACCTGCGCATATATGAAATACTTACCACTGAACATTGAACCAAGTAAAATCCAGAGTTTTGCATTTACAAGGACGCGTACGGATGAGGATTAAATATAATCTTTATGATATATTCACTTGTACTTTACCCTTAGGCTGTCTTCGTGTACTGTAATTTATGGTTTAAAGGAATACGAATAAATTATTTCTCATAAAACTTCAATTACTAGTTATCAAGAACATACATAAACATAACTATAAGGTAAAATTATTACATGCACGTGCAAACGATACAATTAAATTAACATGGAGAGCTGACTTTCACATTTATATTTTTTACATAGCTTTTCTTATATTACAATATTTGAAGAGTTAAAATGTTGATCAACTTTAAAGATATATTAGGGTTTGACTAACAGTAGTTCCGTAAACATTTCCTTCTTTCTATAGTTTAAATGTTCTACAATTCACAATGGAATGGAACTCGTCATCAATGTTGTTTGTGTCACAGAGGCGACATATTCTGTCTTCTCTGTAAATCCTACCACCTTCTAGACTCACTGAGCGGCAAGTGGCGACTACCACATATGCGTATTTGCGTAATATATGAATTTAGTAAGGTAAAAATGAAAAGCAGTTTTCAAATTGTTAATTGTTTTTGAAAATACGATAACATGAATTTTTTATGCGATTCTGCAATAAAAACAAAGCATTCTTGTTGAAACTGGTCTTTGGTTTTTTTGTTTAATACATTTTGATACCCATTTATCACAAACATTTAATTCGAAATAGTTATAATTTGCATTTTTTTTTAAGGAGTAGGTCCAGTAAGGGCCGATTTTGGCCTCAATTTTCAAGTTCATCTGACGAAATATTTTAGACACTTTTAAAACACTTAAGTGTCTATTTCAATTGATTCAATTAGTATTTGTGAAAGATTTTAACTGATTTAGTCATTAAAAACGCTCCGATTCAAGCTTGAATATGAAAAATCTATCAAATTTGCCAAAAATCGTCACTTTTCAGATGGTTTTTGTCAAAAATGAAAGTGGCCGCATCCGTGTTCATCCTCAACCTTTATATATATTATGTATTATCATCAAATACAACTTACGTTTCAATATCATGAATGAACACGAATGCGGCCACTTTCATTTTAGACAGAAACCATCTAAAATTTATCTAAAATGCTAAAATTGTGAAGATTTCAGTAATTTAGCATGACTTAATGATGCTAGTACCCGATATATGTGCATTGTATTGTCAAAAACAGCCCATATTTATGTAGCAGAATCATTCTACTTTCCAATAAATAGCTTAACGATTACATTATCACAACTTTCTTAAACTGCTATATTTTGGGGCAAAAAAGGGGTCTTACTGAACCTACTCCTTTGTATTTTATCCTCACCAGGTAGGTGAAATTATGTATAAAATTAAATTTAACGAAATTGCGAAAATGCATTACGAGCATATTCTATAATTTTAAGTTTGAATCAAGAGTCTTAAACTTTTTCAAATATTGAATACGCAACAAAATCTCTGTAAACAAATGGAAGTTTTTAACGACCTTGACTGGCTATACAGCCCTTGCACGGTCGGCTAAAATCTCTGTAATCTTACCCATGCATTATTTATGCTTATGTCAAAGGCGTTTGATTGGGTATTAGTTAAAGGTAGGCGTGGTTTTCGGTAACTTTCCTCCAATCAACTGACCTATTCGACAAACATGTGTGCGCTGATGCGTGTAAACTGGCTATTGTAACGGCACATGTCATACATCAGAATCTATCGTGCGTGACCAATGTTTATTGTAAAATTTCTTGTCATGTGATCAAATTATCAGACATACAAGTTCTAAAGGTTACAACTTAGATTTGCTTTTTGAAAGATTATTTTCGGCAGTGCCCCTGATATACGATGTAAATTGTTATAAGAAAAACAAGACTTTAAATGAAGGATGCATATTAACAAAGAATATAATCTGGGACTATGCCAGATATAATAAATGTATTTTATGGCTCGGATATTAACTATTATAACATATTATGGAAAAAATTAAGTGTCCGATAACTTGAATTACCTGATAATGTTATCTCGATCACTTTCGACAAAATATTATTGCATGAATGGTAAATCGCTGATTTTTATTTCTAGAAATGATTTGTGACTGTTATAAGTAGAGACAACTATATGCATTCTGGTTTACGTTTACAATGAACACACTATACAATTTTCTGAAATATCAATCATTTTTGGACAGACTTGCTTGTTCCTTGTATTTGTAAAAAAATATAAGACGTTTCATAATATTTGAATACTTCAAAAATGCTTCAAAATACTATAGGCCTGTATAGTTTTTTTTAGGGTAAATGACACCCCCCCCATAAAAAAAACCAGTAAAATATTTGTATATTTAATTTGAATAATTGTTTTAAAACGTAATAGAAATTAAGGTCAGCCAAACCCAAACCCAAATTCAGCAATAAGGAGTATCATTCACCGGGTTTAACTTCTTTTAGCGGTTTTGAAATCAGACTTGTTTTGTTCAATAAATAATAGTAAAATTTACTTTCCATATACATGTTTGACTTCCTAAATAACACTAGGAAATAAAATTTGTCACAATTTTGCTTTTGTCGTCTGCTCAAAGTTAGTTTAATTTGGTATTGCAATATGCACATGATATACTTGTCACTGAACGTTGAACAAACAGTAACTATCCACCAATCCATCAGTGATTGCGATACCTCTGTTACATACTCGTCTTTTTGTTACATGTTTGGTACTATTCTTTGAACAAAGTTCGTGTTGTAAGCCAAATTTGTCCTACATTTTAATTGTTCTTGTCAAGTAATACATTCCTTGAACTGGTTTAAATGTTAAACTAAATCCTATGAAATCAATTTGGTGCATTGGTTCTTTGAAACACAATTTTGTTAATTTGAGCGTGTCAACACCTAGTCTAGTAGTGATCTCGGTTAGTATAATCATACAACAAAAGTTTACATTGGTATTATAGTAAGTTATTGTTTCATTTTACATGTTTACCATTGGTGACATCAAATAAAATGTGTTGCAGGTTGAACTAAGCAATACGAAATTTAAATGTCATATCCATAAATATGCAAACTAAAGGATCTAAACTTTAAATTATGTATGTTTAAACTATAATGAATGCGGAGCGGGGGTATTGTACGAAGTCATCCAGACTAGCCGATTTATAAATCCTAGCCTCCGTATGATACTTTGATGTCAAATGGACTACAGTTAAAAAGTTACATTTACTACCAATCCATGCAAAATAGTAAGATGTATGTTCCTGAGCGTATTATGCACAAAGAAAAAGGTTGTGGTGTACTTTTGAACTAAGTATGGTAGTATGGTTGCCATACGCCTTCATGTTACAGAAACGACCAATATACACTACAACAGAATTACGATTTCAGTTGTTATAGTTCACACACAAATTAATTGGGCTAGTTTGAAATCTCCTGCATGGTTTATTCCATTGGCAATCATATATTCAAGAAAAGTTGTAAATCTTGAATATTCTGTAACATCTGTATGAAGCTTGATTGAGACGTAGATTCACACAGATACCGATCATTGTTATCTTTTCTTCATTTACACAAATGAATGTCGGGGATTCGGAATATGGCAGTTATACATGTATTCTCAGTTTATATTTAGTTTGAAGCATTATCGAACTAATACGACTTTCATCTTTAAAATTTACTTTGCACTAAATATCTAGTAAATGACTTTACATAGGAATAACTTGTGGTGTATTCATGTATACTAGTATGTAATAATAATAAAAAGAAACCAACAGCACTATTTGACGAGGACGAAATTAAGGATTGAGTTTTAACGTCCAGTGACATATATTACAATGATGTCGAAACAGAACTTGAAATTGACAATAGGTATTCATAGAACCGTCGCTTTTCCAAAGAATTCACGCTCAGTTGCGATTTCACGTGCTATTTCACAACCTCGGGTTCGCATTATAGTTATATTTGTACAAAATAACTAACAATAACAAAATTGTGATGATTTCTTTAACTGTTCTTGAACGTTCTAGTTTTAATATAAATCTGTGATTTTTCTATTTTCGTACTTTCGTCGAAGCAAAGCAAGTTCGATCTAGACCTGGACATTTATGCATTAAACAATATTCAATCGTTGTACAAATTTTATTGTAGAACATGTAGGAAAATCCGTCTTTTTGGATACAAAAAATCTACTTTGTTAACTTGGATAGAAAACTAACAATATAGTTTATCCTATTGAAACATGAACGCGGACTCCATTGAAAACACCTTGGATTGAAAGATTGCAAATCTACTGACCAATGAAATGCTTAAGATTTAGAACGCGGACCTCAGCGAGAACACCTAGATCGATAACACACTGTAATCTTTAGACCGTCGAACAGATAGCGATAATTCCAGACTTCTTCTTCTTCTTCTTCTTTTTCTTTTAGTTCAAATAAGGTCACAATATAGAAGAATACATGCTGCCAAGGAATTGTAAATAAGGAATTGTATATTTACAATCCCTTGATGCTGATGTACATGCCTGATTGACAAAGATTTAATAAAATTGAATTATTCATAAAAATATGTATTACAATTTAAGTGTTTCTATATTGTGATTAAAAATATGCATTTTATGTACTTGTTTTGGTTTGGATTTGTTTATTCAAAGCTCGCGAGAAAGCTGATCTCTTAAGCCGGTAACAGTAGTGGTAGATATTCACAGATTTTTTTTTACATAAAAACACACTATTACATATACATGTGACAATAATTTTTTAAACCAGTTTAGACTTAGTGTGTATATGTCTCCGCTGATAATAATTCTATGTTAGATAAACATAATCATTTGGAATTAAAAGTTGTATAGTTATCAATAAGTACATTTTCAAAATCATTTATTTATTTAGACTTGATGAAGATCTACATGATTTAACGAATAAATGTAAGAAGATGTGGTGTACTTGCCAATGAATTAGATCACCGTACATCCTTCAACAACGAGCGAAAACCTAACCGCTTAAACATTTATAAAATTTCCCAAAATTACAAATATGAATTAAAACAATTCAAACAAGAAAACTATCGGCCTGATTAATGTACAACACTTATAGAAAAATACAAACAACAACGACAACCACTGGTCACAGAAAAGAGGGGTTTCAAACCATATGTCCCAATTGAAAAATAATTTCGTCAAACAAATGGGAGGTCTTATCTACGGAACAAAACCCGCATCCGCCACTGTACAGTCTCCTGGCTAGTATACCTGTAGGATAGTCAAAGATTTTGGCGTTAAACAAATATTTTCTTTATTTATGTTTTTATTTCATTCAGTTCTTCAATTTATCGATTGATTAATAAAAATATTGAATCAATTATTTTAGTTAATCTACTAGTAATTAAATGTCAGTACGATCTTTTTGATAAGATTGTAAGGCCTATATTGCTATATGGCTGTGAAATTTGGAGATTTAGTTTTATTGATGCAATAGAAAGTGCATTTCAAGTTTTGTAAACTTTTCTTAAACTTGAAAAAAATCAACCCCAAACTTTATGGTTTATGGAGAGCTAGGCTCTTATCCTATGTCAGTATATGTGGAACACCGTATGGTATCTTTTTGGTCTAACATTGTAAACAGTTCCGATAGTAAATTATATAGATATATTTATAAACTCAACGTAGATGGTGGATTTACTTTCGATTGGTTGATTTGTATAAAAAAAATTATGAATAAATATGTATTTTAAAATATTTGGTAACTATAGTTTAATCCAAAAGGGTTAAAGTTGAGCATTAAACAGAGACTTTTTTTACCAATTTCAGCAGACTTGGAAATCAGAAATGGAATATTCTCCAAAAGTATTATGTTAAAAACTGTTTAAAGAAATCTTTGAATTTGCAGAATATTTAGATTTATTACGCTATAAAGATAAGATAACGTTGTATATGTTTAGAACTGGAAATCATCGGTTACCTACAGCAACCGGTAGATGGCGTAGAATTATGAGACAGAAAAGGTACTGTGAACTTTGTAACTCTCAAGAGATAGGTTGATGTATTCTAAACTGCACAACTCTAACAGAAAGTAGAAGACCTTTTCTTAAACCTAACTATGTAAGCCGAGTAAATGTTTCGAAATTGGGCACTTTATTTATTTCAAAACATATTGTGTTTTGAAACATTTGTGTAAATTAATTTGAATTATATATACATAAAAGTATGTTCTCCAGGCTGATCACCAATCTCTCATTCTTGTTGCTCGCTTTGTTCAAACTGGTCATACGTAAAAATCTGTATGTTAATATTATATGTAAAAATATCTTTCTTTTTACCGTTCACTTGGTTTTATAAGAAATAAAGAATCTAAATTAAATAATACAATTAATTTTATTTAGTTTTTCGGATTTAATTACCTTAAATTAAAGGATGCGAAAAGATATATTAACGTAACTTTTGCAAAGTTCAAGTTGATCAATTATTGATTTAAGTGAATAAATCAAATTTATTTTCTCGAGGAATAAATCAAATCAGGAACATATATATTGTTAGGTATACTGTTCCCAGATTGAATAGTATACAAATCCTAGTTCTTACATGTATATTATAGTAATAATTATTTATCGGCGAAAAGGATAGTATAATTGTTGTGTTGGAAGTTTATTGTGTTGGAAGAATCGTAAAAGTGTTTTATTTTCTAAATTCTATTTATTTACTCGGACATCGTAGAGTTTAAAATTCTTTTTTTTACCATATTGGACTTCATATTGTGTATTGAATTGAAACACGAACGCGGACCTCGATGAGAACACCTGGATTGAAAGTTTGCAAATATTCCGACCAATGAAATTCATTTTACTATGTAACGCGAACTTCAACGAAAGCACCTAGTAGATGAAATATTGTGTATTGAATTGAAACATGAACGCGGACCTCGATGAGAACACCTTGATTGAAAGTTTGCAAACATTTTAACCAATGAAATTCATTTTGATATGTAACGCGAACTTCAACGAAAGCATCTAGATGAAATATTTTATGTATACGATAATCAGTTTTTATTAAGACATTACCGCTCAAATATAGTTAATAAAAATTATATCAGAGCAACAATGCATAATTGTTTCTTTTCCATTCTTGTTTATTTTAATAATGTTATGTTGATTTTAATTTGGTAGGTAGACTTATATTAAATGTCCTAAACGTAAATATACGTTTTTTTTTTAAATGCATTAGACGTAAGATAATGTCGACTTAGAGTCAAGGTCGTAAAACTTAAATCAACCAACCCATCGTTATCGCAGACTAAAATTTATCTCATATAAACAGAATATATGTTCATTTATAGCAAGACGTTTTGTACGTCACGGTGCATGACAGCACAATAATCCCTTTACAGAATCGGAACCACAATTCACAATTTTCGTATTGTGCTGCTTTTCCACAATGAACGCCTGTTTCGCGTCAGTGACCGATATTACAATTTGAAACACAGTTTTAAAAGTTTATTGAGCTGTTCCTTCATTTACAAAGTTGTGCAAGACTTAACTGTTTATTAAATTCAACAAATGTCAACATTATCTTCATTAATTTTATTATTTAACACAACATTGCTTTTATTACAAGCTATTTCATATATCAATATACAGCTAGGGAATATTTGTTGTTGACCGAAAATATAAGATACATCGATTTAAACTATTATTAACTAACTAAGTAACTTTAATTTCCGTGTCTATATTTAATTTACGAGTACACTATAGTAAGACAGAAAAAGAGAAACGGAAATATACAAGAATACCTAAAGTTCCGTAAGTCATTGCAATGGACCATACATTACTGACTTGTCACAAGTTTTCATAGCACTCAGCAAGTTTTGAAACGAATATGTGAGATAAAGATCTACTGCATTTGGGCAAATTAAAAATATGTTAAACATCTAACTATTTTATTTTTAACAGATTCACAAGTTTTAAATTTTTTAAACCGTGCATCAATATTTTATTTTTTTATTTAAATTCCTTATATGTTACGTGTATTGATCATTCATTTGTTTAAATTGTGATAAGTATATGACTTTAATAAGAATACACGCATTTATATATATATAAGTCGATAAAGTTTGAAACAAATAAACGAAAGATACATCGATGTTGTTTTGCTTGAGTGATTTACCTGTTAAAAGCTCGGGTCTCAACACGGTTTAAAACGAATTAATACCAGTTTGAAATAGTTTAACGGGGGCGTGGCCTATTTGTTTGACGTAACTTACCGCCAACTTGAATTAAATTGAACGACTGCAAGCGAATCTATTTGACTGGCATTAAAATGATTTGATATGCATTGAAATCAATTAAAAATGATTTTTAATTTTTGTCAATCTTAATCAAATGACGGTTAATTTCATTTAAACAGCGTTAATGCGTTTTTGTCCGATCAAGTTAAATTCGGGTTACTAGTGTTCCCCAATTCCTTTCTCAATTTTATATTTGTAAATATCATTCAATATTGTTTTGCAAATATTTGTGCAATTATAGTAGTTTGTTCTAATTTATATAGTCAGGAGAGTAACTTAAACAAGTGATTTTTTTTTAATTACCTATGAAGGTAATTATTCAATACGCATTGCTTCAAATGGTATGGGTGTCTTTCGCCATCTTGGATTGTAAAAAAACAGACAATCTAAGGTCCAGGTTTCAATCAAATTAGCAACATTTGATGCAGGAACGCAGATAAATAATGTTAATTTGCATTTAGATGAACACATTTATAAAATTAAAATATTAATATTTTTACAAGTGTTGATTAATTCTGCTTGATTTTTTTTTTGAATTAGCATTTTAAGGGGAGGTAAATCTAAAATAGTGCATTTTTCTGCATAGAATTTTGCTATTTTGTATATTAGCCTGGAAAAACGCACGGTGACCCTATTTTTTTTTTTATATTCTCAAACCATTTTTCAAAAAGCTAGCTTTTAATGACATAATGGTGTTTTTTGCTGTATAATTTATACAAAAATGTGTCATTTTGTCACGACCTGTAGCTTGCGAAAATGTGCGGTGAACATATATCATTAAATATTACGCAAAGTATGAACAAAGTATTTCATTTTTAATTTAGACTCCCATACCACCTCAAGCTTAGTAGTTAAAGTTATGTAATGAAAATCTATAATTGTTTTGGGTCTATATAAACTATAAAAGCTATATGAACTAGTTTTTTTCCTTAGGTTTTCTCAAATTCATTACATGTAATCAATCAACCTTAGTAACAAAAGAAGTCTAGATGTTTTGGAAACCCAAATTCAAATGTTTCCTACATTTCCAATGTTGTTGAACCATTTGGTCAGGTGCAAAACTAATGCTAGTATTGATTGAATGTTGAAGCTTCAAATAAGGGCAGAACGAATTATCTTAAATGAACAGTATAAGATGACATTTTTAAACAAGCTTGTAAGAGAGCTACGATTGATGCCCATTCCAGATTATATTGTACAATGAAAAGCGATTAAAGTTTTTAAAGTACTTCACCAAATGACTCCGAAACAACTCAATATGTTTAGATATGTTGATCAGGTTACTTCTAAAATAATCAGACAAAGTATTTGTAATAAGCTTTTTGTTCCAAAAATCTAAAACTGAATACAAGGAACGCTCTTTGTTGATATCTGAAAGCATTTTGTGAAATAAATTGTCTACAAGCATAAAACAAATCAATTAAAAAAAACATAGATTGAAGCATACATGTAAGAATTAAATATTTGTATATTAGTATTTTCATCATTGAATGTTATACTTTAACCAGGTTTAATCTACCAGTTTCTACATAGGAAAAAAAAACAGGAATATTTTTGTGCACCTCTAGTTTCTGATTTTCCTTGTAAACTAAGAATCATATATTCAACTTGAATATGTTAGAAGTATTATTTTGGTAATATTTCTCCAAAACACATTTCACAGATCTTTACAATAGTCAGATTTCCTCTCCGAATCAAACTGTATAATGTTTTCTTTGAAAATAATCTGCAAATTTTGTTAAAAAGATGTTTGTTTTCGAAAATATACTTTTCAATAACAAATTGACATTAATTCATTAATTTACTTTACTTTGATTTATTACTGATATAATATTGATGCAATATTGATTTACACTGCTGTAATAATTTGTATATATACAATGTAAGATATGTCTGTCATTCGAATGTCGATATATGTTTTTTTCATTTATTTATCAGTTATATTACATTTACCTTGAAATCTTCAAAATTGTTGAACCTCTTGAAATTTGTTCAAGATTAAAATAAATATTGACAACATTTGAGATCCATGAAGGTTTACCTAAGCATAATATTGAATATACAAATTATATGATTATACAACTTTTCTTTATATTGTTCATTCTGTAATTTCGCGTACATCTTAGAGCATAACAAGTTTTTTAAATAAAGCTTTAGATAATCCTGAAGCTTTTACTGCATTTTGTTTAGAATATGCCTTCGTCAATTAAGAAAAAAACAACAATTTCTAGTAATTAAAATACAATTGAGATTGACAATGGGGAATGTTTCAAAGAGACAACTATAAACCAATGTTCAAATGATGTGGATGTAAGCAATTGTAGGCATCTGTTTGCCCTATAAAAATGAGATAAATACACACCGTATATTGTTGTTTTTTTAAAGGTCCTGACATGAAAGAAAAAATATGATACAATTTAGTTGAGAAAAACTAACCACCTAATTGATAACAAATCAATTTACGAAAGTCAATTAGGACAGAAATGAACCATCGATACCCGCTAAACTGCAGGCAGTGTCCAAAAACTATAAAATGCCTCTTAGTTGCATCCGCCTCTTTATAATCCGAAATGCAAGGAATGGATGGCACATTTCAATGATCTTGTTCGCGAGTTCGTGTATTTGCTCCATCCGTTCGCCCGAATTTACCTTTGATATTGCCTTGATGTTTGATAGTGTGTATGGAAATTTTTAATACGTATAATAGTTCGGTTTGTCTTTACCTTCGATTTAGGGTTCATATAAAAATATTTTAAGATATGAAGAATTTTACAAAATTAATGTGACCGAACTGTAGTTAAATATTGATTTTGAAAAGTAATTAGAAATTGTCATTGTGGGAAAGACTCAGTTGATTTATGAAGCTGGACCAAACTTTTTTTAATGATATTTAAATGATGTACAACAATAACTGAACACCTGATAAACATGTACTTAAGTTATAGTATCAAAATGAAATAATTTAAGGCTACACACTGTATGAAGTATTTCAATGTTTAATTCATTAAGAAAAAACCATGCTTCTAACAAATGAACAGCATACATTAATAATTACACACAAAATTTTTAAAAAAGAATCTTGTAAAACTCAACTTGGGTGATCGCATTTAAAGAAAGAAACAAGGACTTAAACATCGACATATAGAAAGAAAAAACTGTATTCCCGTACAAGATCAAAATAATTACTGGCAAACAATATGTTACTAGAATGGACGGGAAAACTCGTCTTTGTATTGATTTAACCGCCATCCAGACTAAAATACATACGTTCTACTTTAATAAGAAATCGCTTGTTTAAGATGATTAAATTATAAATAAAGCAGATGTCAAGTTTATTTCCACCTCTATGAGATATGTCTTGCTTATAGGTTAATTCTAAATAAAAGTGCAATCAGTGAGAAATTGTCCTGAAAATTCACCCATTACGCACCCTTTCAAAGGATTTTAAATGTAAATCGTCCCTTGTACCAGTACTAACATGTTTTATATAGCATCAATAAATCGTCAGTACTTAAAATAAATATAGTTTCATATTGGAGAAAAAATATGTTTATTACTTAGAGGAAGTTTAAAGAATACGCGGGGAGAAGTTGTGTTGGAAAAAAACATCTCACATAATTCGAATTAAGTCAAGTAAGATATCTTAGTTGCGCATTTGTACTTTTATTACTAAATAAAACACATAATACTGAAATGAATAAACATTAAGTAAAAATACGCGATATAGCTGTATAACTTACAATTGGTATTATATGCTTGAAGTTTACCCGTTAAACTTTCACTTTCATTTGGTTTCAATATTTTAAAATATGTAATTTTGTATATTTAATTATTATATATTGTTTCTATCTTGTGCTGTAACACAGTCCACTGTCAATGATTAGGGGCAGTCTTTACACCTGTTTAACCTCGCAAAATCATGTAATCTATGTGCCTGTCCTGTGACATTAGTTTGTAATTCGTTGGTTGTCCTTCGTTGTCGTATTATATCAGATAAAGTATTGTGTTTTCTATTTATTGTTTTGTAAATAATTTAGGCCGTAGTAGTAAATGGTAGTTTAAATTGTTTTTCATTTGTTATTTCGACACCTTACTATCAATAGTTAAGCAAGCTATGAAACCAGTTTTGATCCACCATTTTCTACATAAGATTACGCCTGTACTTAGTCAGCAATGTAACAGTATATTGTTCATTCGATGTGTGTAAGTTTTTGATTTTGCCCACAGTTCAGTATGTTTGCTCTTTTCTTTTTAAGACTTGCTATGCGTATATGTTTGCTAATTGGGGTTCGTACGATGACTTTAGCTGTGTAATTCTAGATCATTTTATGTTTGACGATCATTGGCAATCATACCCTATCCACTTAATCTTATATTCAATAAATTTGATAAATGTAATTGTTTAAGATGTTTTTATTATCGTAAATTGGTTTCAAGTATCTCAATAAGGGTTCAGGTTTTATTACATTTTTATTGAACGTCTATTTAAATGCACAGTAAATAATCTGCTAGCAGACTTTCTTTTGATATTTAGAACCAATGTGTATTATGTTCAACTTTATCTATTATATAATATCAAAAACGACTTACAAAATGAGGTATATTATTCAACAAACTGATGAATTTGATCAGTTTTTTTTTTCTTTTAAGTCGCTTCAAATTAAGATTTAGTAAAGGAGTAAGTCCGGTAAGGGCCGATTTTGGCCTCAAATTTCAGGTTCATCTAACGAAAGATTTTAAACACTTTTTAAACACTTAAGTGTCTATTTCAATTGATTCGATTAGTTTATGTTAAAGATATTAACTGATTTAGTCATTAAAAACGCTCCGATTTAAGAAGAAATTTTAAAATCTATCAAATATGCCAAAAAACGTCACTTTTCAGATAGTTTTTGTCAAAAATGAAAGTGGCCGCATCCGTGTTCATCCTCAACCTTTATATATGTTATGTATTATCATCAAATACAACTTACATTTCAATATTATGAATGAACACGAATGCGGCCACTTTCCTTTAAGACGGAAACCATTTAAAATTTAACTAAAATGCTACAATTGTGAAGATTTCTGTGATTTAGCATGTCTTAATGATGCTAGTACCCGATATACGTGCATTGTATTGTCAAAAACAGTCCATAGTTATGTAGCAGAAGCATTCTACTTTCAAATAAATAGCTAAAAGATTACATTTTAACAATTTTGTAAAACTGCTATATTTTGGGGCCAAAAAGGGGTCTTACTGAACCTATTCCTTTGTATTCAATCTTTTTTGTAACCCTTTTGGCGGACTTTAGAAACGCAACACTCGATTGTCTTTGTTTTTTTTTTTACTTTTTTCATTTTAAAATACACATTACGCGTAAAATACCGAATTGAATATAAATAAATTCATTTCTTCATCGTATCAGGTAAGTTTGAAATTCGAAAGTTGATATGATTACGTCATGCTTAAGATGAGATCATGTGGATTGCAATTAAATCGTGATTTGCTCTTCATTATTGGTTGCGTCAATCATCAAACGCAAAGACAGCTGTTTAAAATCTTTAAATGATTGACAGACTGATTAACCAATACTATTGGGCATATTTTATTCAAGTTTTTATCCTTCTGATTTCACAATATCCACCCATTACAGTCTATTTTTGCAATGCTGTTGTGTACGTTTAAACATTTTGACTTTGTAGCCGTTATACTGTGTTGTTCTTGACGTTGCCTTATTTGCTTGATTGAACGTGTCCACATGATGTTACTTACCAGTTATGACTACCTGCTCTGAAGTTTCAGAGACTAAACAGTATTATTATAGCGCAAAATTGTTCTCAAGATACATCTCTTTATTAGTGACTTAATTTCAATTTTCATTTTAAATTAAAACTTTGCAACGGATTCAAGAAGATTTTAACAAATAAAGACTTCTAAAAAAAATCATATAACTATTGGTTTCTGATTTGGTGTACAGAAATTCGTGTGACGTCAAAATTCTACTATGTTTGATTGTCTGAGGAAGTTCAGGTATTATTTTGTCTATTCTAATAGGATTGCGGGAAGCATTGTAAGCAAAGAAATGAATACAAGTCATTATGTGATGAACAAAATAAACAAAACATGTGTTGCGTTTAAAATGTCCGTCAGTAAAGATCTCTGTATTTATTTAAAAAGCTCTTCGTACGCGCAACCTTTATTTTTTTTAAACGTATTGCACAAATCGACAATATAACCGACAATATCAACACCAGTGCCCAATACACAAAACAAAAAGCACAGTATAAAATAAGATACACAACAAATAATAAGCCATATGTGTCAGATATTCAGAACAAAACAGGCACCGAAAAACAACCAACGAAAGATAAAAATATCATAGACACAACAACAAAAAGTAAAGTTAGATCAACGACAATTTATAAATAAAAA
Organism: Mytilus edulis; assembly: GCF_963676685.1. Lineage (NCBI taxonomy): Eukaryota > Metazoa > Mollusca > Bivalvia > Mytilida > Mytilidae > Mytilus > Mytilus edulis. Next base: position 69,779,201 of record NC_092348.1, read on the forward strand.
CAAACAATGATTGAACTCACTTGCTTTTACAGACACACGTTTCTATTCCACTCAAGTAATTCCACTTGAGGTATTCGTCAAATTTCTATTTTTAAGCAAAACTCTCATTTAAATGATTTGAAAGAGATAACTTGACTACACAACAAATGATATTAGCACTTTAGTTTACCTCTTTGTTATCGTTAAGTAATTATGGTTCTAAGGTTCTAACAACAACATGTCTGGATTTATAAGTCATTAATTTGGTATGTGTTTGCTTAATAAGGAGAATTTATCAGTTCGCTCCTATTGGATTCCTCATCATTGGATCACGTTTGTATTTTGTCCAGTTTCTAACTCATATCGATATTATGTATTAAGGATGTATTCTTCTGACGTTTCATACTCGTTGAAATTTCGTTCTGGAGTTATTTTCAAAACATGTGATACAAGTGTAAACTGTCAATGAATTTTAAAAATATTATAATCAAACTTAACTCCGTAAAAAGATTGAGAAATTATAATAAGTATTTTCAGTCAATTAGTCGATTCAGCAAAACTTTTGAGAAAAGGATTTTTTCTTCACCAATCATATATTTTACAGTCATATAAACCCAGAAATCAGGTTGTGAAAAAAGTTAATTTTAAAATTGTTTGACTCCTCAGAGGTTAGATCCTCAAATAAATTAATTCAAATTAAAGAAATCAAGCAAACAAGTTAACTAAGGAATAAACAATCTTATTTTTATTACTGAACCTTCAGCTGTACACTTTTTCTCAATTTGAATAGGTTTATAAATCAGAGATTTGGGAGTCGAGATGACGATTTATATATTATTGAGACTTTTTCTTTGCCAGATTACGTTACGTAAGTAGAACAATTATATTATTCATAACATTATATATGGTGTATTAATGTTACACTTGTCAATATTAAAGTATTAAGTAAAGATAGAAACGTGCCCAGCCACCATGTAACATCGATGCCTTTGACATATTGTTGTAGACAGTTTGATGACTACTAAGTACTTTAAGTTGTTGTTTTATTTTCGTGTGTTGCTGACTCATAAAAAATATAAGATGCATCTTGGATATCTTTATAGCTGTCGAAAAGTATCATTATTTATGCAAGTTCAATTATAATAGAAAAATCAGTTCATACAAAGCCCAAAAAAACAAAATGCCAAAAATCATTGCTTTTAATGCTGTTCTTCATATAACAGTCAGGTCTTCAACTCAGATCAAATTTTGAAACTGCAAGTGTTATACAGTTCCTAACAACGGCTTGAGTGGACTTCTTTGCAAACCGATGATCATGTCACAAATGTAAGTACCCCCAAATGACTGACATTTGCGATTGTGATATAGACATCTATATGTTTTAGCTTTGGATTTAACTTCTTTTATTGGTATTTTCTTCTCAACACATATATATGTATATCTTTAATTTAAAAGTCTTGTTCGAGGTTAGATCTGTTGAGCTCGTCAAATTGACATGTAACATGTTCCCTACGGTATTATGAGGCCGAATTCAGAGTTGATAGACAATGCATTCTCTACTTTTGACCGACACATCATGGTTGGGATACATTGCTCTAAATTTTACTTCGATCCCCTATTTTTTGTTATCCGTTTGTCTCAAAGTTTATAGTTTTCTCTTTATAATTATTTACGGGAAAATTGTAATGATGTTCTAGAAAAAAATGTATGTCGTCGTGCAGGCTAAACATCGCATAGTTTGAACTTTACTCTCAACTTTCACGACGATTGTTTGTAATGCCGTTTTAATCATTAACATTAGCCTTATTATTGAAAAAGAATTCAGCTGCTTATGGAATCAAATTGTTGAAAACAATATACTATGTTAATATTCTGTAGAAAGAGCTCAATACAATTTATTCGTAATACATTTGATTTAACAGTGCATATCATAGGTTCCGTTTTCTGAGTTTTTAATATTTTGTAGCGTAATGCATTATGAGAAGAACAAACATATCTGAATACCAATGCAAGCTGAATATATTGATTATTACCTGCGTTGACAACGGTAAAAAAAAAGTCTAGCACCGGTAAGCCCAAAAGACTTTGGGTAAAAATGTTTTGTCGAACTTCTCTATTAAAGGAATTTTGTATACGTGATACATCTTTTAATTACATACAGAGACCTATTTACACACTTTGTATTAATTTTAATACAAATTAAATGTTTGCTTCGTTCCAAATGTCTTATGATTCTGTTTTCGATATACAAATGTGAATAGATTGAATATTTGAACATTTGTTATGTTTAACACTTTATTGCAGACTTTATTGAAACAGTTGCCATTGTCACAGTTAAAGGTTCGACTGTAAACTTAGTATGTCCGCACACACTAAATGGTACTGGAACACTGGAATGGTTATTCAAATCTACTACAACACCTGTTTATGTCAGTTATACAAAAAATGAATATATATCACCTTATTTAACACATGAATTAACACGGAGACTTAATGTAACTGGTAACCATGGTATAGGAGAATACCATCTGAATATATTTGATATTAGAGATAGTGACCAGGGGACCTATGCATGTTTTGTTAGTCCATATGGTGACATAAATACACAAAATGTGACGGTTATTGGTAAGTACAGCTTTGCTCTAAGACATTACTACTACAGCATGTAGTTATATAATGTCATCTTAACTAACTTATCTTTCAATCCCTTTATAGAGGAACCATATATAAATATCTCATACCATGGATAGATATCAGGAATGTATTAGTATTACAACTTCACAAAATGTAACTATCACATCAGTTAGTGCACTACACAGACTGAAGTATTACCAACATAATCAAAACCGAGAATTTAGCTAAATTGATAACACTTGACAGCTACTTGCTCTATGACCTTATTTATTGCAGTATGAAATGCAAAATTAAATAAAAACTTTAAAAAAGTCTGAACGCCTTGTTGATGGAAAGGAATTCATAATTGAGAGTTATCTTTGCGCTTCTCAACGTTGCGCAGTCATGTGTCATTTTATTTTCCATGAACAAAATTCTCGAAAAATGTTTACCATTCATGTAAACTCATTGGTCCTTTGAATTAACTAGTCCTTATAGAATATAAATTCAAACTCGTAGAAAAGTCTGTGAAGGTTCTTTTATCGATACTAATTTGTTCCATTGGGGGAGGGGATTTATTAAAACGTATGGTCCTACATTGTACACCAATTTTATAGTCTGTATTGGATTTTTATTGCTTAATGTCTTTTCTAAATACTGTTAAGATACTAAGGATTTTCTTATCCCGGGGATAGATTACTTCAGTCGTATTTGGTATTACTAATGAGTCTTACATATATGTAGACGATGACAACAGATGACAACAAATATGATTTTATTGTCGTAACCTCAATTTCAACCTCTTTCTCTTTTATGTTTTATTTCCAAATGATATTGATCATCGAAATGTTAAGTATAAAAAAAGGTGCGATATAAGTTTTCTGCCAATTCCGAATATATCATTTAGTTGTGCTAATATTCATGCATTTTCCGATTTAAATGAGAATTGTCTGAAAGAAAAAAAAAATCAAAACATTAATTAAGATAAAAAGGAAAATATTTTTTTTTCGTTCTACGTATTTCAATTAACACCGTCTAATTAACTTCCTAATATTACCCAGTGAATGCAAAAAATTGAATAAGAAGATATGTGTTTCACCATACTGTTAGGTGCTTTATCGATGATTCTGTACGTATACGTTGATCTGTGATTGCAGTAACTGTATACTATAGGTGAAAGATGATACTGTTGGCTACGAGTCCACTGAAAGTCATAAAAACAGGAATTATCTATTGTATTCCATTTTATTGTAAACTTTACAAATAATATTGTATATATAGCCCAACTGTTCAGTGCCCCAAGGAGAAGAAAGTCAAGTTTACCAGTCCAATGGTTGTATTCCCTGGCATAGCACCAAAGATTCAGAATGTCAGCGGATAAAATATTTTTTGAGCAAACACTAATGAAAGCTTTAATTCATAAATTCCCGTTATTGGGTCGATCTTGAACGATTTTAAGGCCTTTTATAAACGTATTATGAGTAAGTGTACGTACATCAGTCAATAAGTGTTATGATATTAATCACTATAAAACCAAAAATTATATCACAAGAAAGAAAATAAAAAAAAAATTGCAATAACAAACATAGCACATAAGTAACAATTAAAGTCGCAAATACGAAAAAAAAACGACCATTGAACAATATCACAATGAGAGGATGTATGTGTACAGAGACTCACCAAAGGATTTTAGCGAAAATTGACTAAACCGTAAGAGTAAACAATTTACAAAGACAAATAACAGAACACTATAACATGTAATTAGGGTGTACGTATGACCTTTATTTCAAGACCATACAACAAGACAGATTTCTTAAAATTAGAAAAGGGATGGGTTGAGTATGTAATATTCAACATCAATAGTTATTTATCGTAATTATCAAAACTACCTCTCCTTTTTTTCAATCCTTCTTTGTCAAAGTTTAGTTTATCTTTTACACTAAATGCTTCATAATAATAAACTGAAAATGGTTATGAATACAGAACACATTAAAGCCCTTTTCCGAATTTATTTCAGAGCACACATTTTCTACAATGATTTCTTTGATCGATAGTTTTTTTTTTTGACAACTAGGACAATTATTCCTATTTATCAAGATAGAGTCATTCCTTCAGTTGTTTAACCGACATCATTACGATTGAATTGACAAAATACATGTTGCATCTGACCATTGATACTTTCTAATTGAAGTAGCCACACTATCGTAATTTTCTCGGTAGTGACTTCACAAAAAGAGGCTGATGAGCGTATATGCATTAGCTACCTTCCTTCAAATATAATATCAATACCAGTTATTTATTGGTTCTCTTTCGGTCTTAAAGTGCTTTATGAACTAGACTGTCTTTTCATCAATTTGTTTTTATTGCAATGGTATTGGAGTTTTTTTTCTAATCCTTTTCATCGTTGATATCTTCTGGTGCACTATTATGTATTTCATAAATCAGCAAATTTCCGGGTTTTTAATCTTACTGCATTCCAGTTGAATACGGATGTATATATATTTTTTGTATGATAATTGAGGTATTGTCTTTTACAGATGCCCAAACAGCTTCGAATACCGACGTGGTTATTGGTGCCTCAATAGGTGTCTTGGTAGCATTAATGATTGTGTGTATTATAATCATTCTGGTCTTAAAAAGTAAAAAAAGGTAAAAAAATACACAGTGAGACCAAAAGAGACTTACATATTTTCTAGTTATCAGTTTTTGAACTCGTGTTTTGATGGATTACAAATCATGTTGTTGAGTACGTATCCGATGAATATTCTTTTTTGAAATAGGTCAATTTCACTGGGTCAAAAAACACACAACGTTTATTCGTAATTTAACAACCAAATATGAACTCATTTAGAGCAATCAACAGGGATAGTATGAACACATGTGCGATTAGACCTAATCATCGAAGACTTCATCAATACAAATATCTTGATAAAAATACCGGTCACAAGATGTTGAAAATAGAACACAAATCTAAAGAATAACATACGCATGAGATAGTAACAATGGTCGTTTCCTTGCATCATAAAAATGTTAAGATTGGATACTGCATAAGTATTTAAACGTGTGTTCGTTCATTTGTGTGTTCGTTCATTTATGAATAAGTTTATGTTTATTTGCAGAAAACGTACACAATGATAGGTAAGATATATTCGTTTATCATATGTTTAGTAGTAAATACAGTAGTTTTGAATACTTGATAAATAGCCTGCTGTTTAATCCATATCGCACAACTTTGATGCACACCCTTTATCGCATACCCTTTATCACACCCTTTATCACATCCTACTTTATTTTACATAGTCAGTTTTTATTTATGTAAGCTGAAGAAATATTTTTTTCCTTAAAATAGGTCCAATAGAACGGCCATTCGGGCGTGACGCAATTTATTGAATGATGTCATTGTTTGGTATGTGACGTCATGCACGTCAAGTTTTCATATTTTTTGGCACACTAAATGCAACTTTAAAAAATACAAAACACACAAAAAATACAATAATGAACAAAATATTTTTAAAACAACAGCACGCAAATTGTAAGGTAACCCAGGTATTTCGGATAAATAATTGAGCAGTTCTGTTATAGCTTTTAAAACAAGACAAAAGTAGAACTGAAGCGTTCAGTGCTAAGGATCAGAAAACAGTTCATATAATATAATAATATTCCTGTTGAAATATATGATAAAGCGTATAAAACATGGCAAAATCCGTATCACATGCCGTATCACCCTCACTAATATCATACCTCGAGTCTAAATGCCCTTTGGCTGATATTTGTATCTCGGGATGATGCCATGTCTTATTCTCTATATATTTAGGTCATAGATTGAAAAAATAACACTACAAACAAATATCTCTTAAATGAATTCTCCAGACAATACATGTAATACATGGATTCGTTGGTGCTTGATGATTTTAAAACTTGTGTACCAATAACTAAATTGTTGTGAAAAATTAAAAATAAGATCATATCATATATCATAATTTTCAAGCATTTTTATTTCAAACTATTTTTTTATGCATTCTAACTTTTTTTTTAATGATTCAAACATTTTTTATGATTTCGTTGAAATGAATATTCAGAAATAAAAATATAAATTACTTGGTGTGTCTATATGAATTAATAACACTTCGTTATTTATATATAAAAAAAGATAAAAACCGAAATTGAACTGAGAGAAGGTCATTTTAATTGCTTATAGTACAAGTATATCATGTGTAGAAAACAAAAATTTAAACATTTTTTTACTGCCGATGTTTCGAATCTTTCATAAACCTCTCATGTGTTTTGCAGCGGTGAATAATGTTATATTAAACATATTTCATAACTGTTAGCCAATGCGAATAAATATATTATTACAAATTAATGTTTCCCAAATTGCCCAATAATGTATCATTTATATTTCGCATCATAATTATGTGTCAATCTAAATTCTCATTGGTATATAAAACATTAGTAAATATTCTGTTCATTTGAATATTTATTATTTTTCAGGTCAACCAAGCAAACTATTTGCCAATAAAGTATTGTCAATGAAACACTTAGTTTATCAACATGGCTTGATATTGAAAACGAGTCAGAGTTGCATTAATCAAACTGTAAAATACATGGTGTGCACGGTTATATATCTAGTATGCGAAGTGATCATCACTGAAAAAGTCAATAAAATTAAGATTAAATAAAAGGTGTTGATGCAATCTTAAGATCATACATAACCCGTTAATAAGTTAATGCTATATTATTGCTGCGTATGTAGAATTTAGAAACACGGAGTCGTTATCTGTAGGCAATGACGATATTAATTTATATTCAGCTGTATATTTCATGTTTCCGTGCCATCACTTTTGATTATGTTGCCAAGGTTGTTGCCACTTTGATTTGTCTCTATTTAATCGATTTACTTCCATGGCTGAAAAATTTGTAAGGCATGCATACCACAAATTACTAACAATTAAAATGTTTCCTAAATTCTTCAATCGATGAAATGATTTTGTTTGTAATATTTGATGTACATTCTCAAATGGTTACTACTCCAACAGTGCAATTATATCTATAAACATTGTTTTATTGGTATGAGTATTGATTTATTTATCAGTAAATTCAAACCAAACTAATATAATTGCTATAAATATATACATTTGCACATTCACGGTTCGATAGTATATAGATATTATTTCTTTAAATATATACATATACGGATTCACGGTTCTATGGTATGATTTGGGCATTTAACAAGGTCATGTGGGTTTTTTTTTACTGTTAATTACGACTTTACACTAAATAAATTAGATGTTGGATTTCTACTAATTGATATTTTAGTCACAGATACAGCATGGTATAATCCCCCATTTAGTGTATACTAAAATGCATGTACAAAGTCAGGAAAAGTTATTGTCCCATTTGTTTGATAATGTGTTTAAGATTTAATTTAAAGAGGTAGGGCCAATTTGTCGGGGATTTTTTCACAGAAGGGCCAATTTCAAAAAGTGCCGACAGAACGAAATTAACTATAAAAACAAAAAAATAAAATGCTTTTTGATCAATATCTCGATTTAAATATATTATGATATGTGTGATCAATAGTTAATTTAACCCTAAAAAAGGATGAAAGTCCAATATGCGGATTTTCGGGTGTTTTAGGGGGAAAAACAGGGAATCCCCCCAGAAGGACATTTCAAACCATAAAAAAAGTTATGATATGTTCCTTACGTCGTAACTACAATCCCTATCCCTTTCCTGAATAAGACCTACCGAATAAGACTATTTACCGTATTTGTAATCACATAAGCAACACGACAGGTGCCACATGTGGAGCAGGATCTGCTTACCCTTCCGGAGCACCTGAGATCACCCCTAGTTTTTGGTGGGGTTCGTGTTGTTTATTCTTTAGTTTTCTATATTGTGTCATGTGTACTATTGTTTTTTTCTGTTTGTCTTTTTCATTTTTAGCCATGGCGTTGTCAGTTTGTTTTAGATTTATGAGTTTGACTGTCTCTTTGGTATCGTTCGTCCCTCTTTTATGCTTTTTATTACTGTTGTTATTCATACTACTTTTCCCCTCAAAAATGAAATTGGTTTAGTGTGTCCTTATTATATAAAAAACAACTTTTTAAGGAAAAAAATGTAAAATTGATAAATTGTACTGATATAGTTTCTTAATAAGAGATATAATGATAAGCACAGAACTACTAATAAATAATGGTTTTGAAGAAAGGGTTCGAATCTCGCTCAGAATATTTGCATTTTTTTTGTGTTGTTATATTAAATTTTAATGTTTCTATCGTATTTTTGCGGATGTTTGCTTAATTCATCGAGTCATTCTGGTTCATTTTGACTATATAGTTTACTAGTATATCATTTTACATGTATCAACGAAAAAATAATGTATCGCTTATTGTGTGCAATCCTATGACTGTCCATACTCTTGAATTACTTTCTATTCATGTTTACATTTATTACATATGTTCATGGGTCAGCTGCCGTCAGCTGATGTAGGTGCCCATACATAACCAATAACCCAAGAATTAATTCTATAGAAATGAAGCCTACATGTTGCGGGTGTAATAAGGCCAGTGTATACAAGTTTCAAAACAACAAAAACAATTTTTCGAAATCTTTTTGAACATGGTATTATATGTAACAAATTCAGTCAACATCAATGGTGTCGCCAATTCACAAACTGTATAGATACTAGTACTGAAATGTTTACCAACCGTACCTACACCGGTACCTAAGTCATCAGAAAATAAAACAGCACAACAGAACAAATCAGTTACATTACAAATCGTGATTGTATGTAAAACATCAAGGAGCTGTTGCATCTGTATCACAACGAAGAGCCGATTTGTTGAAATGACAGAAAAGGCAATATACTGACATGTGACATGTGTCAGTAACACAGGGTGATCTATTACCAACTGATGTAAGATGTTCTCCGGTGAAAATATATACATGTATTATCTTATCTCATCTTATAGACGATAAAACCTTAAAAGACCAGGACAAATACAGATATACATATATTCAGAATGAGAAAATCACGATTCGAATTTGTTCGATATTATTTGGCTCCTTGACAAGATACGTGGTATGGCACCTTGCACAAAGGATGTTAATAATAAAATAAAATCAATATTAGAAAATCAATAGTCTTGGCCTCGTTTTTGTAGGACTACCTGTTCAAGGTATAAAAATAGATGATGTGACGTATTTTTATGTACTATAATAAGCATCTATCGAGCTATTTAAAACATGATTTTCCTATCTTATCGAATGAAACAAATTGCCGGCAAATTGGCTCTACCTCTTTGATTGTGCCATTTGATCAGTGACTTTCCTATCTGAATTTGTCTTTTGAGTTTAGAATTCTTTGATACTGGACAATGTATATATTATTGTGTAGTAGTTGTTACTGTCATTTAACTAGCTGGTAGTATATGTGAGTACTTTAAGACATGTACTGCGAGTCTTTTTTGTTGCCGAAATGAGTTAATACTCTGACTCGTCTGTTTAGCGTGTCTGTGTCCTGCGTTTTATCGATCTGATGAGCTAAGCCTCTTTTAACCGCTTGTTCTAGTAAATGACTAGGACAGGGTTGAGTATGGCCAAACATGTAAGTCCCCGCAACAATGTCTGTCTGTTTGTCCCAAATCATGATCCTTTAATTCATTAATTGTCGTTGTCGCTGTACATATTTTTTTCCATTCATTATCTTGTTCATATATTGTGCTGTAAGTTTTCTAGTTTGAAATGTTTAACAAGTATCATTTCACAACCTTTCATAGCTGACTATGAGGTATGGGTTTAGGAAATTTGTGAAGGTCTTACAATGACTAAAAGTTGTTAAAGTCTAAGTCATTTGGTCTCTGATTGATAATTAGTTAAGGTGGTACCTCACACTACAGGAAAATAACTCTGTAAAATCAGCTTAACGTTTTAATTACGTTGTGTTGTACAGAATATATTAAACTTCTCAATGATTAAAATCAGTGTTTGTCAAACTACAATTTAACAAGTCTAATGTTTCTGATAAATTGGTTGGTTCCAATGTGTGTAAATACTTTGTCAAAATTTTATTAAATTTAAACTAGCCAAATTATTTTAGTGAAGGTGTTTGGTACCACATAAATTGACATTTATACCACATCATCTTCTCAAAGAGGGACTAAAACACACATACCAAGTTTTCAAGAATACCAAAAACCAGATGCATATTATTGCACTTAGTACAAGAAAAAAGTAAGATCACAAAATTACTGAACTTATAGGAAAATCAATTCGGAAAGTCCATAATCACATGGCAAAATCAAATAACAAAACGCATCCAAAACGAGTGGACAAGAACTGTAATATTCCTGACTTGGTACAGGCATTTTCAAATGTAAAAAATGGTGAATTAAACCTGGTTTTATAGCACTAACTCTCTCACTTTGATGACAGTCTCGTCAAATTCCGTTATATTTACATTGATGCGTAAACTAAACAGACACAATAAATAAAATAGTCAAAATATGGGTACATCAGTCATCATCGTATAACAATTTTAAAAGGCACAATTTAACAGAACACAAAACATCTACAAACACATTCATTGATTTGGATATTTCATTAATTGCTTGTAAAGTTACCTTTGAAAAACCTTATCAGCGCTATTTTAGTAAATAGCCCTAAAAGTGCACATACCACATGTAATGCACAGTGGGTCATTTCTTCGTCTAATCTAAACTTTGATCAATATTGAAATTTTTCCAGACCGTAGATACAAAGCACTGCAAAAGCTCATTCTGTAAAAGTTATTCCATTTGGACCTGATGTGCCTAATTTTTCCCACAAAAAAGGGGAAGATATAGAGTAACCTTTTCTGTATTCCACTCAGGCCTCAGGGTGATGAAGGCAAAATAATTAAGGGAATAAATGACATACACATGATAATAGGGGAGGGGAACGGTGTCCTTTTATGACTTTCAATGATTTATTATGATGCTCAACTTTAACATTGAAGCTCAAAGCCTATATTTTCCCTGGAATATGCAACTTTGCACTAGTGTGGTAATATAGAACATTGATTCATAGCTATATAGCCTATCGGGGTATCTAAATATAGATTTCGTAGGATCAGTGGCGGATCCAGCCATTTCAAAGGGGGGGGGGGTTCCAACCCAGGACAAAAAAGTGGGGGTCCAACTATATGTCCCCATTCAAATGCATTGAGTTGCCAAAAAAAAGGAATGGGTTCGAACCCTCCCCTCCCCCTTTGGATCCGCCAATGAGAACAAATTGTAAGGTCTGTAAGCCGACAAATGTGCACATTTTCCCTTCAAAATTATAAATCCATGATTATTCGATAGACATGCTTCAAAATAGTGATAATTTCTACTCACCGATTGTAATTTCCAGCTAAGATTATTGAACATGTGGTCTAACATCTGTAATAACCTGTGTAAAAATATAGTTTGCCGACCTGAGGTCCAGGGATTTTTGGGTACCGGATTTTTGCCGACAAAAAATTATAGAGGGTTAATCGTTTACGGTGAAGAATTGTTTTCCGTTTTTAATGAAACTTGACAGATTTTGCTAATTATTTATTTTAATCATCGGAAATGCCCTTCTTGGTGTAATTCGAATTAAAACTGTATTATTATGCTGTACAATATTAGTAACTGAGTCATAATAAAATTTATTTCAGGTACACCCTTGTACATTTTTCTATTGCGCAGAATTTATCAAAACTTGGTCAAGTATAAATTTGAATGAATTCATATTCATCTTCTCATTCTTCTGCAATAATATTAAAACTCTATTTTAAACGAAAGCTTCTGGTTTTTAAAACCAGTTATGAACGAAAATGTTATAAAACAGATACAATAAAATAAAAAGTAAGGATATCAGAAGGATTATTTAAAGTCAAACGCACATGACTGCCTAAAATGAACGGACAATGCTACGGCAATAAATGGAAAACGACAAAAGACAAACAACGATCGCAAAATAAATGAATAAACAGAAAAACAAGTTTACAATCGCACATAAGACGATAATAGTATAAGTAATGGACTATTTCACAACAAAATCAAATCTTGAGAGCCGGGTAAGACGTGATTTTTTTTACACTGATGGCCGACTACCGTTACGCTAAAATATTTGTATTAAAACATTTACCGACTGTATCAACAGATGAAGTGTTTGTTTTAAACATTTTTGATCTTTTATAAATTTACATCGTATCGATGTATACTTTGTAAAGAAAATGATATAGAAACACTGTAACAGACAATACAGATACTGACCTAATTTTTCATCCGACATCTTGGGATGACCGTGAATGCAGTTACGGTCATCAGCTTTACCCCAGTGTTGCTTGAGCCGGTAATAGCAATCGAGTTGACATGACCAATTATAATCTGTTTATTGCTATTTCACCTATAAAGACAAAGTTCCCATTGTTACTAGCGATAATTTTCCTGTCACTAAACGCCATTTTCATATCACTTGACTCCGCTGAGGAAGGAAATTATCAGTTAGCAAGATCAAAGAAAAAATGCGTAAAATAGCGATAATATATTGTATCATCTAGCTACGTCGGTATATTTTCACATTTTACAAACGCGTTGGTCAAGTGGCACATTACGAAATCTGTCCTTTTCAAACTCTAAATGTAAAGTTCCGCTTCGCATCCGGGCTATCACTGATCGATGTTGTCTTGTTAAACACTTTTTCAAGTATGGCTCTACATTGTAGTCAGTTTTTATGTTTTTATATGTTCGTAATTTAGGCATATCTTTCAATGTATTTAGCCATTTTTATTGATGCAGTTTAACGAGTTTGTTCTCAACACAAGATACGATTTGAGCCGTTGGTCGTCGTTCTGAGTTTTGATTGAAATACACATCTTGTAGACCACATTTTGCCATTATTGTTTTTACATCATTACTCAATGTTCTTTTATATCTGTTGGAAATGTTCAAATCCCACATAAAAGTTTTGCGACACAGCCTATATTCAGGAATTTACAATTTACACCAATATAACAAAGGTAAAGCTTGTATTGCCTTTTTAACATATACATGTTTACATGTACCTAATTGTTTAACTATTTGATTACTTAAAATACACAAGTGAAAATAAGTATTTGAGTAATCCTAACTAATCGTATACAGAAGTAGGACTACAGAATCCAGGGTTCAGTTTATCGAAGCTGTCCTATACACATCACAAGACACCTAAATTTAAGTGTACATACGAACAAATTCTATGAATATTCATTCAATTCCGTACTTTAAGAATTGATGTAATCATTATTTTAATTATATACTTATAGAAATGATACAATCATTAATTCAATTTCATCGTACATTGACAAAGTATTGTAATTCAATCAATTACATAGAAACTTATTGGACCCATCTCTGCATTTAGTTAGAAAGGTCTTGTGGTATAATTAAAAGCATGTACAATTTAGAAGAGACACGTGATGAAATGCGCTTCCAATTTATAAAAGCTTTCCTTTTTCTGTTAGATATTTTCAATATATTCATGTTCATATTTTATTGGTGCACTTTATTGTGCTATCAGCGTTGTTAAAACATTTGAATTTTTCGAAAAACTAAGGATTTACTCATCCCAGGCATAGATTACCTTAGACGTATTTGGCACAACTTTTTGGAATTTTGGATCATCAATGCTCTTCAACTTTGTACTTGTTTGGCTTTATAAATGTTTTGATATGAGCGTCACTGATGAGTCTTATATAGACGAAACGCGCGTCTGGCGTACCAAATTATAATCCTGGTACCTTTGATAACTATTTACACCACTGGGACGATGCCACTGCTGGTGGACGTTTCGTCCCCGAGGGTATCACCACCCCAGTAGTCAGCACTCTGTTGTTGACATGAATATCAATAATATGGTCATTTTTATAAATTTTCTGTTTACCAAATTTTGAATTTTTCGAAAAACTAAGATTTTTTTTTATCCCAGGCATAGATTACCTTAGACGTATTTGGCACAACTTTTTGGAATTTTGGATCCTCAATGCTCTTCAACTTTGTACTTGTTTGGTTTTATAAATATTTTGATATGAGCGTCACTGATGAGTCTTATATAGACGAAACGCTCGTCTGGCGTACTAAATTATAATCCTGGTACCTTTGATAACTAATCAAACATAAGCCCACTTTATTTCCAGTTTAAAGTTTAATCAACATACAATACGCATCTCTTCTATCTATGTAACACTTTAAGGTTACAAGAGTTGACAATTCTTTAAATAAACAAAATTAATGATCTAAATTAGTATACCTGTAGTAATAAAATGATTTAAGTAAAAGAGGAAGTATAAAAAATATCCGTAGCTGTAATCATATGTTGTTTACTTCCGTGTTCCGTATCCGACCATGTAAGTACACTGAATTATATTATCTTGAAACTTAAAAAGAATATTAATATTCGCTTAACTATTAGGGTGCAATCATTTAAAAAGAGAATACTGTTTATGTTTACAAACTAAAAAAGGGAGACGTCTGTTTACCGATGTATCATAAGACATATGTCAGGACGTACATGAGAATAATCTTACGACAGTCAAACGATATGTTCATGAACACTAAATGACACTTACGATGATCTTTTCTAAAATATTGCAACTGCTAAACACAGTGTAAAAAATAAAAATGTTAATAGGAAAATAAGAAAAAAATGTTACCACCAAGATAAATGTGCATAACAATTAACAAATCAACACTATAATAAGAATAACAAATATACTAATATTATTAGTCATGAGCATAAGTATATTAATTCTGATCATTACCATAATACATCTAAAGATAATACAACATTATTGTATGTATACAACAATCTAAAAAAAACACATTTCAATTGTATATTGTGTTATATTGTTATTTATTTGACCTAAATATTGCACACAATATTCTAAGAAATAACATTAGCAAAATATAGCTTTAAAATATTGAAATCATTACAGATCAACACAATTTTGTTCTACATAGGTTTGTTCAAGCCTTAATATACAGTAAAAGGTACTTTCATGAATTTCGTTGTACACCTCTCATTTTAATTACATTGTGCTCATGGAAGCTCGTGCAATATAAAAAAAACTATTCTACACCAAATATCAAACATTCTAATATGATCTGTCGCTTTGTAAACAACAGCAAGATAAAATTCTCGATATATCTATACTTAGCACAGACTCAGAGATCACAAATTGATTGCTGGTTCTACATTTCCCTATTAAATCCACATGTATCGTAACTTATGTGTAAACGCAATGTTAATTTCGTTGTGTTCACATTCCAATTCAAAAAACGAACTATCGAACAACCGTTTTTCTTATAACCATGAATATTTCGGCTAGCTATTAGTTAAAACATGTCAGCTGTGGATTTGACAGTACATAGGTGCCAATAAAACAATAGTTTGGGTTAAGAATAATAAGGATTGAACACATGTGTCCTACTGATTTTTATGGAAATAATTCATACAAGACTAAGATTTAATTGACATTTATAGCTTTTGTCTTACGGGGGCTTAATTAGAACAGCTATGACCACGACAATTTTTACTTTCTATACAAGATTTGAATGATCGTATGTGTCATCTCAAAATTAAAAAAAATCAACATTAACAATTTCTATTTTATACTGCACTCGTTCTATTTGATCAATGAAGATGCGTTGACTGTATATTTCTTTGTGATATACAGTCACTGACCCGATATCACTTGTCCTTATGAATATTAAAGTAGTTGAGCCGGTACTACTTTTCATTATTTATGAACGTCCTTGTTTAAATGTATAATACGAGGCGTAGAACAACTCAAACTTTTTGTTTCTTACAATTGTTGGAAAAACATATTTTACTTATTAAATTTTGTTTAAAACCTATAAATCATGATGTTTCATGCTTATTGTTGATATTAGTCCATACTCAAACGAACTTGTTCACCATCAAAAGATTTAAACAGGTAATGTACGTACATTTCATTGTGTTGTATATTTTCCCCGACAGATTTGAGTCCCGTTGAAGGGGGATATACATTCAGTACCGACAGGCGATTGGCAAAACAACATTTATGTTTTGCTTACTGAACATAACTATACTACAGTGTCTTCTTTATTACTGCCTCATTCAGTCTGTCACAAAAAGAGGTGGAAGATGAATTCCATTTTATCATAATATGAACAGAACAATGAAAACTTAGTATCAAAATGTTGAATGAAATTTATAATATTAACCCATGTTTAAATCAATGAACAATGAAAACAAATTTGATTTTATATTTTCTTGTGAAAAATGGGATATATAAATATCATTGTTAACAGTACAAGTGAAATGTATTTTGAGAGAAACAACTATAATGTAAATATATGAACTATGAAGGATGGATGACTAATATTATAATGTAATATATAAGCAAGATATTTGAAATGATAACTTTATAGAGAAGACTTGTTATTAAAAACAGTATTGTAACAAATATTGATATATATATTTTTAAAGCTACATGTATTGTCTTCTAATATTTTGTTACTTATATGTTGGTTTTTTTACCTTAAAAACAATCCTATTAATGGATTTTAGACTTATAAAATTCTTATTTTTGTTCTTATTCTTATCAGAAAGCTAGAAATAAAAAGAGGAATTTGTTTGAACTAGTATAAAGATGTGGGTTCAACTCTTTCGCTCCATATGTTTGGTTGGAGTGTTTTTGTCTGTGGTACAAATAGATCGAGGCCAAACATTTATGGATATGATAGCCATTGACAAAATATAGAAACTAGTTTGATTTGATTTTCCAAACAAAAAGTTTGTACGGGATAATCAAATGATAATACAGCTTAGAATTTTGAATTTTTTTCAAACTAGCAACACAAACAAAAATATGATTAATTTCTTCTCATTTGCATTTCAACTTTTGCCAGAAAACTTACTTTACTTCCAAAAACAGCCACTCATAATGAACATCAAGAGGGTGACTCTTATTAGGAATTTTGTCGTGTTATCTTTCTGGCAAAAGAGAGGTAGCGGAGATAGATAAACATATTCTTTTAACAAAAATATCCCCCCGCCCCCACCCACCCACATTGAACAGCAGTTACATTGACAATCCATGTCAATTTATATATCTTATAGAGTGTTTCACTCAGTTTTAATGTGTTACGTATATTTTTTTTTTTTTTTTTGCTTAATGACATAATAGCTTTTAAACAGCGGTATACTGCAGTTGTCTTTATTTATACAACAGAAATAAGGTACAACTATGGATCTTTATCTAACTATAATCTGTCTGAGTCTGATCGTTTGTATCAAACAGGAGTTTGGATTCACGATTGCATTTCTTTTTTAAAGGAAAGTAACTTGTTTATCTAGTTGTAGATACCCCACTGCTCTCAGAAATGAATTCAAACATCTTCTTAATTCTGATATCTTGCGAGTTTCTCGGTCAGATTTTGACTTCTTTGGAAAAAAAGGCTTGTTGGTTTTCCCGTTTGAATGGTTTTACACTAGTAATTTTGGGGCCCTTAATAGCTTGTTGTTCGGTGTGAGCCAAGGCTCCGTGTTGAAGGTCGTACTTTAACCTATAATGGTTTACTTTTTAAATTGTTATTTGTATGGAGAGTTGTCTCATTGGCACTCACACCACATCTTCCTATATCTATTGTGTATCAAGCCATGTTTAATACATTTGTTTTGGTTTGAATATTGAAAATAATGTCACTAATACTAGTCACTCTTCGATATTCGCAATGAAACTAATTTCTCATAATCGATTAAAACATTTTTTGATGTATGATTCAATATGAGAAATATATAATTTGAAGTTTAAAAAATATGTTTAAAATGAATGATGTTACTCTTAACATGAATCCTTACAAAATAATAAAAAAAACCAAAAAACAGCACTATTCTTAAACGTAAAACATGTTAATTTTCAAAAGCACCAAAATAAAGCATATCGATATAATGTATCCTAATGTGAATTTTAGCATACACTGAACCGTTAAAAAGTGTCCTAGTTCAAGAAAAATTATGCAAACAATAAAAAGAATTTAAATAATGATAATTTCCAAATATTTGTGAAACTAAACACTATATTTAAGAAAGTTGTTTTGAAAACAATACTTCACTTATCAATCAAATACCTACCTACCAATCCAGCAAAATATCAGACAAAATGTAGTGACCGCCATTTATGTCAGTCCATCTGTCAGTCTATCTGTGATCTTTTAACATCAGATATACAAACAAATCTTGCATTACAACGTAGTTATTCATTCGCTTATATTTTTATGCTTGGTCGCAGCGTGGGATTGAATGAGCATAACAAAATGAGCGAGTGAGGAGATTTGATTTTAATCATATTGACGTGCTATGTCGTTCCGTTTTTCATAGGTATTATGCATATTTGGCATCAAGGAAATTCTTGGAAAATGAAAGGGTAAAAATATTGAAACGTCAGCTCTAAACGTTTATCTTTTGTTTTCAAAAGGATTTGAAATGACAAATATTGAAGAAAAGATATGACGATGCATGTATTGTTAGTTTGCTGCTCCATTTCTATAATACGTAAGTACAATACATGTTTCTGGCAAACCCGTGTATATTAGATTTGATTTAGGTTTAACTTAGAAAATAATGCCGAGCATACGCTTAAGACAAATTGATCAACATAGAATTGTAGCTTCTATTAAATTAACGTTTTTCATTGTTTTAACTAAGTATTCACTGCCAAATAATAGTCGTTTGCTGTCTATATATAGCCAGACAATGTCAATTCACCTATACAGAACGGAATATCCGCCAAAATAATAATTTGATTAGTTTGTAAAATGCAATTCTATAAGTTTCTCCAGACGTGACAAGCATTTTTTATTCGTTACTTGAATGTCTACATATTTCTTGATTTATGAGATGCATCTCCTCAATGTGAAGATGTCAAATCTTAATTCGCTAACGTCTTTGTTTTGAATTTTTTCGTTGCATTACATTTGAATTTAGTTATCTGTGAATTGATATTACTTTATTTGTTTAATTAAATTTCCTGATTCTAAATCGTTACTACATTTAAGGAATTATTCATTTCGTTATTTGAAAAGGCAAGCTGTGGATTCAGGTTAACTGGAACCTTTGCAAATTGTTATCAACAAGTGCGTATCCAACATTTTCTTCATTCATAGGCATTACAGTTGTCATGTCATTTTATCTAAATAGAGATATACAAATACAATAAAAAACAACTTTTTGATTGCAATCTGATGTATTTTGTTTTCAAATCAGATATATCTAAATCTGGTCATTCTTTGTTAGAGGTAACAGATTATCCGAAACTGTTCGAATAATAATTTGATTGATACAAATACGGAATAATTATGAATGAACGAATTTATGAAAGGTCTTTATTCTCATAAACCACATACATAGTTACAGAGAATATAATTTTACAATGATACCTGTAACAAATATTGTATACAGCGGGTGTAAAATAAAAATGACTTTATAATATTATTATATTTAATATTTATAAAAAAAGATAACAAACTTATAGCTGTTTTTTATCCAGGAGGATAGACATTCACTAAAACAGATGTAATACATTTACAAAGTTTCTAAAACTCGAAGAGTTGAACATACTTGTTTGAATTTTAAGACTTTTTTAAGATTATTTCTACACTTTTATGATAAAAATTTGTTTCTTTTATTCTTGCAATTCAAATAAAGCATAAGAATATGATCTGTGGTGGAATAACCTTGACGGAAACATGCATAGAATATGGGATAGGAATATGTTTTACTTATTTAAAAACCACAAACCTTATGTTTTATGTAATAGAACATAAACACTTTAATGCTTATAAATACTTAAACATTTTGGATATGAGTTGCTTGTGCACCAGTTGGAAATTCACGAGTATAAATGGATCAACTGTGACCTCGTGTGAAATATTGTTAAACTATTCCATTTCTTGATTTAAAAAAACTTCATGATTTGTAACTTCTAGTTTTCTTGAGCTGTCAACGTAACAATGACTTTGACACATTTTCCGAAACCGTGACTTTAACCAAGAACTTCGTTTCACAGATAAAGAGATTTGATGTTTCGATTAAAATAAAGTTAAGTATACGTCCTATACAAACCTTTTAATTCCATTTTACAATTTAGGAAATTTATAATTTCATAGTTACATGTACGATAGAGAATTATGACATTTAATTGAAATAAAGAAATATTATTTCACAAATTGAGAAATGTAGAATTTCATGTAATGAACAAAGACAAAACGTTACTCAAATTAAGACATGATTGCGTTTACACATTAGGAAAACATATTTCATGATCATAAACATAGACATTCACGAAACATTACGGAACAAAAAACGGATGAATATGTTACTTGTTCAGAAAATTACATTTTACAATTAAGATTTTGCATTTGGCAAATGAGAACCCGCTGCATCTGTTTGCACTTTACCTAAAACAGGAACCTGATTCTCAATGGTGTTCGTTTGTTGATGTGGTTCACAAGTGATTCTCGTTTCTCAGTTTTTTTTTATATAGAATACACCGTTAGTTCTCCTTTTTAAATGGTAATTTTTGGTGCCCGCAATTACAAATATGTAAGACATATTTCTGTGGCAACAGGGGTTTTAAACTATAATACGGTACCTAGAAAGAAACTTTAAAAAGAAAAACAATTCCAACACGACAAAAAAGAATTAGTTCACTCGTTTTAATTTGATTTGTCAAGAAATTACAAATTTGACTGATATATTTTGATTTTGCTTGAAAAAATGGGTGATAATAAGAAACTCCATACATAGCAAAATATAACAAGATAAGAAATATCAATAAGCTGAAAGATCTAAAATCGTTGGTACGACTCCTCATTGGAGTAATTGTCCCTAAAAGATGATTTGTTTTGTCAATTTTAGTGTACTTAGTATTTGTTTTATATCTTGAAAACAAAAAACCCACTCACGGCAGGCTTACAATTTTGTATACCAGACTCTAATATCGTCTAAATAAAACTCATAAGTTACGTTCAAATTAAATATATATAATTAAAGGCTTGTTGCAACTTTGTGTAAATGATAAATATCAGGTTACAGATACAGAGCTTGTAGTTTAATTTGTGAAGTGATACTATATATATAATGATAATAAAAGAAGATGTTGTTCTTTGTTAAAGGTCTGTCGGATGCTGATCTAATTTCATTAATTGGATCAACAGTACAGTTAATTTGTCCTTATACAAAAACCAGTTCACAGAACGTTAGATGGTATAAATTGGTTGGAGAAACACCATTGTTGTATACAGAAAATTTGTATATTAATAAAGACACTTTGTCCTCAGAATTATATAATAGATTATCTGTTTCTGGTAATCATGATGCTGGAGAATATCATCTGAATATAGCTAACATCAGGAAAAGTGACGAGGGAAGATATGAATGCATAGTTTCACCAAATACTAAAAGACTAACACTAACTGCAATTAGTAAGTAATCAGTTATTTCTGAAATACCTTAGTCAAAATAAAGTTTGAACTGGTTCTTTTGATAGTCAATATAATTTAATCACTCATTCGAATGAATGTTCCACTTTCAATTATCACTGGCCTATTATAGTTTGTTATTTGTTTATTTAATCTTAATCTGTGTTTTTAATAATCAGATCCTGCATGATCGACATAAGCCAATGAATTGATAAAAGCGGTGAAAAAGACCATCAAACACTTAAAAGTTGAGAAATTGTGTTGTGTTTGGAAGGTATAACGTTGACTTCAGGGTAAAGAACACTAATAAAAGAAGAATTTTCTTTCTTTGAGATTTCTTGTGTGTTTATTTTGTTTGATGGATTGATACTCACTATTCTATAATTACATCATTTTTTCGCAGGTTGAATATATTTTGGTAAAGCTTGTCGCTCGTCTTGATCTAATATGCATCAGTTTGCCAGATTTTGCCAATTATCTAAGTACATGAATCTAGGAGATTTTGCAAGTTTTCTAAAGGCTTGATTTTAGGAAATTAATGTTCAATGTATAAGAGTAATTTGTAATGTCTTGTGAAAATAATGAGACAAAAATCGACAAAATCACGAACTTATTGACCGTTATGCAATACTTTTGTTACAGATGACAAATATCCGTCTTTGTTTTGCATAATTGTGACATCACTTAGTTTGAATATTTCTACTAATCATGAGCTACATAACAGATATCATTAGTGCTGACTAGTTTATTCAAAGAGGGTTGTGTTGCTTTTAGTTTTCATTGATAAAATGTGTGTTTTTTAGCGTAATATTTAATAATCTTCTGGTAACAGTCATGTTTATACTTTTTTTTAAACACGTGTTTTAATTTCAGAATTTCATATTAAAGGTTCGAAAATTTATATTTTACGAACTTGGTTATGTCTTATGCATAGACAAAAGTCATGCCATAACGTGATCCCTTATCACAATATAACATGTTAACGTTACTTTTAGGAGTACCTACACTACTAGTGTTACTATACTATTTCGGAACAAACGTGGTCATCCCAGTTCTTTGATGGAGTTTGTGTTACTCAGTCGTTGTCTGTGTGGTGTTCTGTGAAATTTTGTTGTCAGTTTCTCTCAACTTATTAGTTCTGAATGTCCCCTAGGTATCGTCTCTTTTTCATGCCTGAACTTAAGATATGCCTTGCGTTCTAGTATTTTGTTAAATGGTAGATCACTCTATGTACGAATTAAAAGTATTAAAATGGATTTATCGTAACATAGACACTGCGTCGGAATTTGTTTTTGTGAGAACTTTTCCTTATTATTTGTTTCATACCTTGAATCATTTTTTTTTCAATTTCAGACCAGCTTTTCATGAACAGTCTGATTGTATTGTGACAAAATATCTGTTATTTCCTATATAATTTATAGCTGTGCTTTTGCTGATATTTCTCTTTTTCGTCACAGACAACATGGGTATCGTCAACATTTCTGTTCAGACCTGAATATTTTGAATACAGTACCTCTGTAGATAACGAAGGGAAACATTTAAAGGGTGTGCTGGGTTTTTAAGTATAGGAGAGGTTTTGTCTGCATACTGTATAATGATATATATTCGATCAAATCACTTTTTGTTATAATATCAATCTATAAATTTGACAGAAAATTATGGAATCATGTGAGAGAAGCATATTTTCAGCCCCACCATTTTGATCTGATACAATTTTAATGATGGTTTAACAATAAATGAACAATACATTTTGTTCTGGTGTTTAACGCTTCATGACCTAAATGCCCTTAAACATTGTCAAAAATAATTCTAAAATTTGAAATGTATACAAGTCGTGTTAAGAACCATTGCACTTTAATTAACCATTTAGATGAAAGTTATGAAAGTAAACGACCTTCATCATTGAAAAGGCGAGCCTTATTTCGCTTTATTTTTGTGCAACGAAAAAAATCGAGAAGCATAATTACCTACTATAGGTATGAAATCTTTTTATCATATGCCCCAACAAAGAAAAAAACATTTTAATATGGACAAAATAATTCACCAATATACATAATGAACATTGTTTGGAAAACATTTTTTAAAGTAACTTTTTAAATTATTTTTCAGTTAATCTTTTAAAAAAATAATTTATTTAATAATTTGTTTGGGTTCTTTTTTTCATTATTATTATTTTACACAATATACTTTCCAGTATTCAAATAATTGTTTTTACACTACATGTACCTTGAAACGTTTTTCACTGAAAATGTAGCATTAAGGTTATTTCCTGGAATTTGTCGAGTATAACCGCAATGCCATGTGATAACGTTACGGAAAGGCATGTGATAACAAGCGAAGCATGTGATAAACTTTTCATATCAGCCCGCTAAGCACCAATTAGAAAAATATGGAATATACGTTGATTAAATGCTATTATCATACGGTAAAAATCGTGCGTCATTTAGTCTATAAGTATATGATAAACATTTTCTTTATTGTAGTTCGGAGTTGTAGTATCATTATCAACAGAACAGTTTTATCAATAAAATTGAGAAAGGAAATGGGGAATGTGTCAAAGCGACAACAACCTGACCATAGAGCAGACAACAGCAGAAGGCTACTAATGGGTTTTCAATATAGCGAGAAACTCCCGCACCCGGATGCGTCCTTCGGCTTGTCCTTTAAAATGCATACTAGTACAGTGGAAATGGACGTCATACTTAACTCCGAATTATACACAAGAAACTAGAATTAAAAATCATACAAGACTAACAAGGGCCAGAGACTCCTTACTTGGGTCAAGCGCAAACTTGCGGCGGTGTTAAACATGTTTATGAGATCTTAACCCTCCCCCTATACATTTAGCCAATGTAGAAAAGTAAACGCATAACAATACACATATTAAAATTCAGTTTAAGAGAAGTCCGAGTCCGAAATCAACAAGTTGTACTTGTGTACAAGCTGTTCAATAAACAAAATGCGCTTTGATTTCAGAGTTCATTATTTTAGAAATGAAACAAAAATCTAAGGCTTCATCTCATTTTTTAATTTTTTAATTTAACGTTCTCAGTCGTTCTATTTAATTTATTCATGATTTTTTTATTTGTTGGTTTTTTTTATGTTGAATAAAGACGTGTTTATTAAGTTACTGTTGATTTGAAAGATTTAGGAATATTCATTTTCAAGTAATCAGGTATTGTAATTTGTAGTTGGACCAACATCTGTAACTATAAACAATCTAACTCTAGACAATAAGATACATGGAACAGAAGGCAAGTCTATGACTATTAAATGTACAGCTTCAGGAGGTCAGCCAGCTCCTGACGTACAGCTAACAATATTTGGAATTACTTTTACTGGTAAACAGTCAGCACAGCACACATTTATATCCACCATTCCGAATGATGCATCCACCGTTACATGTCAAGCGGGTTATACAGATATTAACTACTTTCCACTCAATACTACAGCATATATTCATCTTAAGCGTAAGTACATCTCATACAGGTTTTTAAGATAGATGATAGTTTGCTTACAGTTTATTTACAGATGAATCAGCGTTACACATTGTGGTCTTTTTCATTCAAAATATAAAAAAAGATGAAAAAAAACCCCGAAAAAATGAAAATACTTCTACGAATTTAAAAACAAAACACTGGAAGGCATTTAATATAACTAATTCGTGTATATATGTTTAGCCGTGTTCAAAACTCTAGAAGGACCATCAGCCTTATTTTGTTCAGATGGAACAAAACTAAGATGCAAATCAACATTTTGCCTAGCGACCAACTTCAAAAGGCCTTCATAATGCAATTCAAGGCTGGACATTTGCTCCTTTGACTATTCCAGGCTCCTATTACCGCCATGCTCTCAGTTAATACATCAACCCGAGAGTCTAATAAAGATTTACCCAAAGACTGCAATGCCTTCAAAATGGCTTCAGCCTCCTTTTGGTGAATAGGTCTTGTTCATCAGCCGACCAATAATCAGCCATAGTCAAATGCTTCTCACCTAAATTCACAAATGCCCCATATCTATAACCTGAAGAGTCTGTAACCGTCTCAATTTTATTATGCAATTATGGTCCCCATTTTGAGTAGCCTTTCGATTCATCCAAAAATCTCAAATATTCAATCTTATCTTTTAGTTAAGAAGTCAAAATAACCTAACAGGTCTACTACACTTAGTACAAAAAGAAATAGCAGCATTTACCTCCCTGCAAAAAGCTTACAGTCAGGTACAGCTAACTGCACAACAATACACTTTCAAAATTTTTGTAAAGTTCGAAAGTCTACCTCATTAGAAGACAAAATTAATTCACGTAACTCTATAGATTTCTTCCGCTTATCCCCTGGTAGAATAAAAGCTTGTTTTTCCGAATCAACAAAAAAAACAAGAAATTTCTTACAAAATTCTGTAACTAATGAACACTTCTTAAGTGAAAGAGTATACCCTAACCTTGTCAAAACCTCTAGCATAACAAAAATCAACCTCCTACCCTCAAACTCTCTCCTCACTCGACTACAATGGTCCCCTAGAATTACTGAAAACCTGTCATCGTATCATGTACTCAGTACGTTCAATTTCCTTAAATATGATATTACACACATCCCTATTGACTGTTATATGAATGGGCTTGCTTTACAACCAAAGGCCAATGTTGTGTAAGTCATGTAGAATCCCCCAAACTGAATACCAAAATATGTAAACGAATCTGGACTAAGTTTAAGATGGTCGTAACCTGACTTTTCATCACATGTTACTATTAATGTATCTTTTTGTACTAGTCTAGGAATATCTTTCAAAGTTTCAAGATGAAATGGTAAATCTTTTACCCACAAATTTAAAAAACGTTCGTCATGGCATAATAGTTATCAAAGGTACCAGGATTATAATTTAGTACGCCAGACGCGCGTTTCGTCTACATAAGACTCATTAGTGACGCTAATATCAAAATATTTATAAAACCAAACTAGTACAAAGTTGAAGAGCATTGAGGATCCAAAATTCCAAAAAGTTGTGCCAAATACGGCTAAGGTAATCTATGCCTGGGATAAGAACATCCTTAGTTTTTTTTTCGAAAAATTCAAAGTTTTGAAAGCAGGAAATTTATAAAAATGACCACACATTATTGATATTCATGTCAACACCGAAGTGTTGACTACTGGGCTGGTGATACCCTCGGGGACGAAACGTCCACCAGCAGTGGCATCGACCCAGTGGTGTAAATAGTTATTAAAGGTATCAGGATTATAATTTAGTACGCCAGACGCCATAAACGTGGCTTGCTCGGTTCGATTGTAAGTGTCATTACAATTCTATGAGGTTCACATTCACCAACAGCTCCCAACAACTTAACTGATTCCATAGCAATTGTCTCGCATAATTATTTTAAAATACAATCGACATGTTGCTTACAAATTTAGAAATTTTGAAAATATTGATTTGGTGAAATTTCCGAATCATAAAAACGACCCTTTAAATTTCCTTTAAAGTGTCTGAAAAAGTCTGTAGCAAATACCCCATTTATTAACCATTTTAGTATATCTTTATTATCTGTCCCTTCTAGAACAAATGATGATGAGTTTGACCGCTTAAAAAGAGATCAGAATCACGTAACGGCAAAGTCCCATTATCAAAATGAACACTTCATGCAACATTCAGAACTTCTTCAGCCAATGGAACGTGTGTTGTAAGTGAAGGAATTTCACCTCCAAGTGTTACCCATGCTGATTCTTGACCAACTTGTACCTTTTTGGGATTAAAACCACTTTCCATTTCCCCATTCCGGAACATGAATGTTGAATGAATTTAAACTTCCCAGTGTTTTACTACTCTGAAGAGAAAAATAAAAACACTCTCTATATCCAAGAATCAAAATAAGAGCACTTCAAGGAGAAATCTCGTCACCTACAATCCACGTGAAACATGTAAATGAAGACATTTCAACTAAACTAAAATAAAAAAACATAAGAATTCACAATAATTCCCTAATCATTGATAATTAAAAATACAACATTATTTTCCCTTTGCAGCCTTATGACTGTCTATAAACTTATTACAGTAATAGGAAAAGATAAAACATGTCAAACAATGAAATAATGAATAGTACAAACCTGTTGTCTTAGATCATCCATGGATAAATCATTCAATGTATTATCCTTGTGAAAACGAGCAAACTCCTTTAAGCTTTGTGGTTGTCCTCCTCTAATCTATTAACAGCCGCCACTAGCCCTTTTAATGAGTGTCTACGTTTCAAACATGTGGGTAAAACCATCTGAAAAATAAATACACATCTACACTACTGTACACACTAGTCTAGACATCACATGAAGTCGTGCACCTGCTGAGGGAAATCCCCTTTAAGCAGTACATATTTTTCCTCCGCTATTTTAAAGTACCACTACGTAATAAACGAACAAATGTAATTTTTCATTAAAATCTTTTCAAAGAAAAACGAACAACCGTTTGCTTTGTAAATTGTAGATATCACTTTTATCTTAGATGCTCATAAAAAATATCAAGATTGTTATTGGCGGGAAATGGCCACAGCATTTATTAACTGATATGATATATTTAACCGACGCCTGCACTTGACCATACATTACACTTCCCTTTGTTTAATACCGCCATTGCAGTCTTGGCAATAAAACTCGAGACCAAATCAAAGTCGTATCAGGCAATTCATTATGTAACCTTGACATAAATTTAAAAAACTGATAATGTAGGTAACCTAGCTTGTTTGATATATTATATATATTCTTCCCCAATTTGCACTATAATATAGCTGGGAGGATCGTCAAATCTTCGCATTATACTAATGCGATTCTTCATCTTAGATAGAGTTAATCCACCGGTAAAACAAACCTGCCATCAAATTTTCACTCCCAACCTATTCTAAGACTTCAAAGCCAAATAAGCTCCTTCCGGGCGTTGTCGTGCTTCCACAATCACATTCTTAATAATGATAAATTGACGACCTAACAATCCAAACCCTTATAGGAGAATCAGCAATATACAAAAATTAAACGGTAGTTCGTATATGTAACACAAGTATGCACCCACTTTCAAACGACCTAAATCTTTTTATCGGATAATCCATCAACCACACAAGCTGTCTCCATATAAAGATATATGAAGATGTGGTATGAGTGCCAATGAGACAACTCTCCATCCAAGTTCCAATTTATAGAAGTAAACCATTATAGGCCATACATATTTTGAATGAGTTCGACGTACAACGAGAATGTTAAATACCTAAAGCATGTAGAGATTTTTTGAGCATTGCAGAAAATTGGTATTTAGTCAAACTAGCTAACCATCAAAAGAAAAAAATAGCGGTCCACCTACTACAAGTCTATCTCACAAAAAGCAAAGCAATAAAACACCTGGAAGTATACATTTGTCTAATTGCTCAGGAATGTGTATCGTTACCCTCTACCAAACTTATCAGTCTTAGATGAAACCATTAAATGTATACCTATTTCTTGTTAATTTTGACATCGTTCTTGTTTAAAGCATGATTTGTAGAATATGAATTGCTCATATCTTGAACTGTAAACTCCCCAACCATAAAAAGACCATGAAAAGCAAATGAAAACACCGCCTGAATAGCATAGCAGAACTTCATATACAAAATGTACCTGACAATATTGACAAAATAAGAAGCTATATCTCTCATAAAAAGTCAGCCTAGTGTCAACCCTAGGCAACCTTGAACGCTTAAGACCATCGCTTGCGATACATTTTGAGTATAGTCTTCATAATAATTTAGCTTATTGTAGATGTTTAAGCCTGATCAATGTTTACGAATAAATTGTGGAATGAGCAAATCCTAATTTATACATATATGCAATAAAAGCAATAATGTCCTGCAAGGACGTAAGACATACTTTTGCAAGACCAAAATCTTTCCTGAAACTGTTTAACAGAATTTAAAGCCTGGGTATACAACTTTGCTGTACTAGTAGCTATTGAATTGTTAAATTGAAAGTTTATTCCAGTTTCGAAATGACCATGTGAAAGTCCATAGGAATGTCTGATATAATGTGCTTCCGGGGCCAATATACTGGTTTAATCTATTCCTGATAAAACAAATGTTGCTAAATTGAGAGGATAAAATTAACATTTAACAAAAAATTAACCAGATTAAGCATCCGATCCCAGCTCTTGATTAATTTATTTTCACATGATAATACGGTTTTCCGTGCTTAAGAAGTTAAATTTATTTGCGGTAATTTAAAAAACTTAAACATATTGTAACCTTAAGCCAAATGTAGCCCCCTCAAGCCGGAGCTAAGCATCTACACTATTTGTATATAGTACGTTCTTTTATTTATTTATTTTTTAATTCAGTTGTGTTTAATGGAGTCCATCCTTTATCCCATGGATGATACATTAGTTTGGACTCGAGTCAGTACAATCTAAATTCTATACAAAATTGAATACATGTATAAGAAAAATTATATATCACAAAAATTTCTAATCTTGATATCTCTTAAGAATCAACTGTATATAATTGCATTTTGCTAAAAATTCACTTCATATATTGCCCAGTATACGAGATATTTTTGATGGGATACTGCAACGAGTTGCTTACACGTGCAAGAAATCTCGGTCTAAACTGAGGCCTAGGTTACTTAAATCTTACATTTTCGCCTGCATTAGTAGGAAAACAGTCTTGTCTGGGACACAGAATCATAAGTGGGTGCTGATCAAAGCATCTTAAACAAGAATGAGTATAAGCACATGATTGATTCACGCATGAACCTTGGTAGTTGAATGCGTAACATGTAAAGCGCCCCGTGCTTATTGCCATTACCAATATCAGACGGAGGATACATATTGAGCAGTCATAAGTCAGGGCCAATAACAGACCCAAAACCATCGGGATCTTGCGACATTCTGAGACATAATTATTCATCGTACAAAATGTAAGACTTCCACCCTAGTGCGCAAGTAAATCTTGATAAACAATCGAGTGGGCAGTTCAATATATACTAATATAGACTGAAAACGCATCTGTCCAGTTACTTATGGTGTAAAATTATATGTTGTTGTTGTCTTGGTTGTATTCCTGGAGGGCTGGGAGTAACTGACTATATTTTCGGGTATACTGAGCCGATCTTTTCGGGTACAACTGTTCCGACAGCACTTTCCAAATGATACCGTTCTAACCAGAAAACATTTTAAAAAAATACCCTGTTCTAGACATGCTCAGAATTTGAAAATGTTTACCCTGTTCTGGACACGCTCAGAAAATGTATACCTTGTTCTAGACAGAGTCCTTTATGTTCAGAAATATATGGACTTTCACCGATCAATTTATTAATGTAAGCAACAGACATACCTGTGTCAATATCCAGTATCCATACTGTTTGTTTGTTTTTTTGTTGTTTTTTTTATTGCTAAAAATAAACCTGTTCTCGACAGCAGGGCATGAAAGAGTAACCCCGTGTTCTAATCAGCAAGACATAAAAAAGGGACTCTGATCTAACCATCAGGACATAAAAAGCTACCCTGTTTTTGCAGCACATTTGTACCAATAAAAATATAGAAAGTACCCCAGGGGGGTTTGTATCAAAAGTTTCTGTGAAATATTGACTTTCGGATTATCCCCAGAAGAAGCCTGTGAATGATTCAATAGTAAGACCAGCTCAACATATTCTCTTGCAATTATTTTTTGTCGAAAACTTAGTGACATTTCTTGCAAGGTCATCATTAGTCTTACGACACGGAGATGGGGTTTGAAAAACTGGAAAATTACCTGTTTGAGTATCAGTAGAACTAGAAGTAGCGGTCGTGATTACTAGAGCTGTAGTCATAGACATAACCTCTGAACTGTGTAAAGTTGTTGCTACCGGACCCTCTATATCTATAGATCTGTTAAAACCCGAATTTCCATCAAATAAAACCAGTATTCTTAATTCACACAGAAAGTTGATGGCAAAGGCGCAAACCTCAACAGAATCCTGCCAGTCACTAGGAACAGTTGTAAATGTTATCAAACATAACTCGCACAAAGAAAACAATACTCAAAAAGCCAGGTATAATTGAATACTTGTTAAAATTAGATATAAATTTATCTTTTTATTCAGTTTGCAATTTTCAACTATATATTTATTTATTTTATTGCAGGAGTGTTTGAAGAAAAATATTATTGGTTTAAAAGTTTAGTGTGTAAATGAAAAAAAATAAATGACACTTTGAATCTATATACATGATATACTTACCATACTTTTGTTATGCCCCTGCTTTAGGGTGAAAGAAGCATTGTGTGTTACCTTTTACAGTCCATCCATCCATCCCAATTTTTATTTCTGCTCTCTCTAACTTAAGTTTTACTCATCCAATTCTTGTGATACTCATACACAATGATAAGAACCACAGCATGCAGACAATAGCAAAATATGAGAAGGTGTATTTTTGTCCTCAAACATTCCATTTTACTAATTATGTAATTTAAGCTGTTTTCTCTCCTATTGTGGAATAGCTTTTAACATTGTTTATTAATATGTTTAATTGTTCTGAAAAATATAATGCAAGTTTAAGAAAAATGAACATCAAAGAGAAATGTAAATACATTTTTGTTTATCAGATAAGAAAAAAATATATAATGTATTTGTTTTTGATATATATATGCTATTAAAGGAGAATCTTTGAGACCAGTTTAACATGTTAAAAAAAAGATACTTTACAGTTATATTATTTCATATATTAAATATTATATCTGTAGAATATTATATTTTCAGTTGTCTGAAATTTAAACCTAAAACATATCTACCGTAATATGATTGAAACTAAATATTTCTTTTGTAGATTTCTCGAAGCCTCAGGAGTCTTTCATCCTATTCTCCATATATGGGAAAATACCATACATAACTACCGTTCTAAAGGAGTCCCTGTTGAGAATCCAGAATTTAAATTTATTTTTGATCCACCATCCAGCTCAAAATACACATTATATGACCAGTGCAAAATTATTTCCTGCCTACCAAATGACCACTATTGGAATGAGGGAACCCATGCTCATGTTGGCTATGGTAGAATGTTATCTATTCGCGATTCCACTGAGAAATATAAGCCTGCTTCTCTTCGTAATCTGATACTTTACTATCACAGAGAATCCAACTACTCTGCTATTTTCAGATTAGTTGACAAATTTCGTAACCCAGAGTCTTCCCCAGCAAATTCGCGCCAGAACATCAATGACGACAACATCAACATTGGGGAAAATATGCAAAATTCTACTCCGAGACAAGTAAGACCTATCATATTAATATAATTTTTAAACATTTAAATCATAAAGATTATTTTGAGAAACTTTATACTTACTTCGGGTCCCTGTATGCATCCATACTCTACTTCCTCTGCTGTTGAGGCTGCAATCACCTGCTGCAGGGTTGATTTAACCCACAGGTCAGTTTTCTCTTTGAATTCTTCTACAATCTTAGAGAAATATTACAATAATACTATTAGAATAAATATACCTTTCTATAGGCAAAAAAAGAATTAACATTGCCAAGCATAGATAACCCCTTAATGGTAACCTGTGATTTACATTATTTTTTATGCATATCCTTTTGGTTTACATTTGTATACTTATGTGCTACTCTGTTATCATACTACATTATAGTGAAATTGATTGAAGCACCAGATTGTGATCATATGAATGGTTTGTGAATTGCAATTATAAATATTTTTAAATAAACAGGTCTAAATGTTGAATTTTATACTTGCTTTATATTGATTTAACAATTTAAGAGAACTGTTTAGCAAAAAAACGTTTCCAGTCATAAGATTTATGAAGGAGCAACAAACAATTCTATTTTCTATCTGTAATAGAAGGGTATAAAATGAAGGAAAAATAAAAAAAAATATATATTGTATTCTTACATATTTTGGAAATGGTACCATATTATCCACCATTTCAACACTTCAGCCAGTTTCAGAACCACAGCCATATCTTCATTTCTATAGAGGATAATGGACGCTGCATTATAAATGCAACTTTCATTTGCTGTGAACTGGTAAGCTGTTCATTCCCCTATGGAAAGTGGTATACAGTCTTTATACCTAAAAAAAAAAAAAAGACATCTCTAATATTACCCGATTTCCAAAGAATATTAACTATAAACAAAGTAAAATAAACAAGGATGTAGTTCTAATCTTAATGCATGATTTAATGTAGGCTATGAAAAATTATTTTAAAATCTGCAGTTACATGTATGTTATCAACTCAAATTATATGCCTACTAGATGAAGGGATAGATGGACAGACGAACAAACGAACAGACAGACGAAAGAACAGACGGATGGAAGGACGCACAGACCAGAAAACAGAATGCCCCTCTACTATCGTAGGTGGGACATAGAAACATTTCAGACATGTTTCCTTTAATATATTTGTAATTTATGATGTCATCCTGAACATGCATGAATTTTTTCAATCAATCAATCATTTTGTTTTGTGTTAATGGTATTTTTTTTGCATGTACCCAACATTTATGTTTTAACTGGCCAATTTACAGCTTCTTTTTTCTGTACAGTGAACTTAACTTAAAGAAGAAGGCCATGACAGTAGCCTCTGTGTTTTTTGTTTAAAATAAACTTCAATTTGTGCATTCTAAAATATTCAATGTTATTTTTTACCTCTTCCATGAAAATTGAGTGCATATTTTCTCTTTTCTTTTATTTTATAAAATATCCTTCAATCTTAAAATGTTTTCAGTGCATCTACTTTTATATAAAAAGAACACACATATTTGGTAATAAAAACAAAAACATAATAAAAAATAATACTTAATATCTCCTGTTGCTGTAACAGTTAAAGACTTCTTTAAAAATAATTTGACAGTTCATTAGATTTTCTGTATCATGTTGTTAACCAAGCTTTAAACAATTAGGTATGCTCTGAGTAAAGTTATCAATTATTAAATAAACTTATTCTAAAAGGATAAAAATTTAACACTTAAGGAGGCTCGCGGGTACAAAAATTTATACGTGAAAAGGATATACATTATAATTTCTTATTATTGTCATTTGATGAACTTTGGTCAACCACATTCAAAATTGTATGTGAGTAAATCAGTATGTTTTAACACGTCGTGTGTCATATAGCGTAACAACAATTCAGATCAAAATTTTAAATTGTCGTTTGGTACCGACTACTTACATTTAAGATGACATTAGGGAACCAATCTGTTTAGAAATACTCCTTTATTGTGATACAATATATACCTTCTGAATAAACATTCGGCTATATGATGAGGTAACAGCTTCACAACATCATCTTAGGGTATTACCAAATTCCCTTCAAGATCACGATCTATCCTTCCATCTAACTGTAAACCAAAAAAAAAAGAAACTTAATTAAAGTATGACCAGGTTAACTTTAAAGATAATCAAGGGGTCGTCATCACGAAATTTCTATGAAATTGGGTTTGAATTATTAAACTATGATCTCATCTGAAATATTCAATAAAACCGATCACATTTCGCTAAGAAATGTAACGACTGTATTTGGTTAGGAGAAAAAATAAAATTTTATTTTTTTACACTATTAGTTATAACTTTATGATATGGTACAAAATTTAATAAAAATAAATTGATTAGGTTTGGCCCCAGATGACTTTTAATATCTATTTCATTGAAAAAGCTCCAAATAATCTCCCTTTGATGCAAAAATGCATTTTTTGGCAATAAAACTGAAATATATTTTTTTAACTCATCGGTGACCTATATTTTTTATTATTGTTTTCAAATAAGCTGTACACAAACCAAATAATTTAAAAATTTAAGCGATTTATGTAATTAAGTTCTTTTTTTATTTCGATATTACCTCTATTTCTCCTATTAGTACAACAGAAAAAAGGACAAATCCGGTGTAATTCATTGGTTGTCTTCTGATATCATATTTGTATATTGTCTTGTACAGGAATTTTATGTTTATCATTTGTCATTTCAGGGACTTTCATGGCTGGATAAGGGTATGGGTTTTGATCATTGTTGGATATAGAAAAGTGAACTATAGTTGTTAACTACTACATCATTTGGTCTCTTTTAAATATATACAATGAATAACTTTAATTATTTATGAAAAAATAAAAGTTCCTTAACCTAAACAGACATAAAAATCAACCTGTATTGAATTATCTTCATATCGAACATGTGTTTACCCCTCTGGTTCTTGCCCTTTCTCCTGTCCTGTCTTGAAAAATTATGCCCCCTTGTTCTTTATCGGTCTCCTGCATTTCCTTGTCCCCTTCTCATATTTTCTAAGGCTCTATTGGATCATGGTTGACAGTTTCTACACATTCTTCTTCAATACCATTTATATACTAAAAGATATTCAATAGCAATTTGCATTACGACTGATTGATGTGACTACAAAAGTTGATGGTGTAAAAGATGAGTAAAATAATGAGTATTATTTGTAACACTGTATATCAAAAGATTATGCCCATGGAATAAACCAATTCTGAAAGAACAATTAAACCCAAAGAGCCTGTATCTTAAAAAGAAATATGTAAATATCATAAATATAGGCAAAACATTACAAAGGATTAAATACCAAAGGCAAAAGATATGGGTCATTATGTTGATGTTTTCTAAGCCAAAGGCTTTCAATCCTAGAATGTATATAAACTGCAACCAAGTGCAAAAAATGTCATGAAAACAGGCAAGCCAATAAGCTGCATCATATCCTCCTTTATCGAGGTTAAATAGAAAGTTATTACATCCTATCAGTAAGTCATGTAAGTTATAATGGTAAACCATTAAAAATGTGCTATCTAAAAATGTTTACAAGTTACAAGGATATAACAATGAAAACCATACATTATTTTTTTCAAACAGTTGCATGTACATGTAGTGTACCATGAAAACTAGGTAAAGTGCAATGGACAAGTCACTAACAGAAACTTCATAACATAAAGAAGTATCCAGGTCTTTAACTTCTAAAATGTATCTGGTGAAGCTTAAATACAAAAAGTTACGCTGTAGCCACTGCCAGATTGTAATACCTATTTCTTGCATACATGTACTTCAACTTTTGTTGCAGGAGGGATAATAAAATTATACTTTAAAGTACATGCATGGTTTATTTGTTTCAAATACTTGGCCACTAATTAAGATTGTTATTTAATTCTAATTCAGACTTAATTTAAGTACAGCAAGCAGTCATTTGACACTAAACAATTAACACGGACTACACGAGACCCGCATAGGTGGTTAAGATCTTTTTACACACCCTGGACATGCTGGCGGTAGTTAACAATTGCAATGCCAACATAAACTTCAGATGCGATATACATGTACTATTTTGTAAATTTCACTGAAACTAGAAATTCACATTATCCATATTGTTCATGTTGTTATTATATTAAAATGACTGATTATCCACTAATTAAAAGTATTCATGAATTCAGATATGATGCACTATTATTATTAGTATTCACTGAAACTATGAATTTTCATTATTCAAAATTGCTATTTCAAATGAATAATTATCCTGGGTATTCATGGAATTCAGAAACAATGTACATGTATGATTACACTATTAATATGCACTGCAACTACGAAATTTTGTTATTCCAAATTCACTATTGATATAGCAAATTAATAATTATCATGATTATCCAAGGTATTTAGTCCTCCAGCAATGTGGTCCTCCTTTAATACAATTTGTAAGTTTCCTATTTGTACAAGGCACAATTTTCTTCTTGTCCTATTGAATCAGAATATCACATCATCATCATGGAATAATGCTGCGCGCCCTATTCATTATTTCCAAAAACAATAGATACATGTAACTAGCATAAAATAATGAATTAATCAGTTGTTTCACAATTTGCAGCTATAAGAGTGACTCGGTGACATATTTCTTAGCATCAAAGTGCACATGTAGCAGGCTTCATATTCTAAGTGGGAATAATGGTCAAACCAATACATACCCAGTATGATTCTACAAAAAAAATATACATTTAGACTCAAGTACAGTAAATTTTTAACTAATAATAAATATATAATACTACATGTATATACATTGTACAATAAGTAAGTCAATTACAAATATAAATCAATTGCTTTTAAAAAGCAATTGTAAACGGTCTTTCCCCCTTTGAAACATAGATTGATTTGGGGGGGGGGGGGTGTTTGTTTGTTTCTGTAAGGGGTCTATAGTATTGTGTTACCGGAGAAGTTTCATGTTTAGTTTGGAAAGTTTTAATTTTATTTTAGGTCCAGCGCGCGCGCCAGATTGAGGAGACATTGCGTGACGCGGGTATATAATAACGAAAACTTAGTCTTTTTATTTCTCTTTAGGTCGGGACGTTGGACAGACAACATCTATAGAGATGGAATGTACACAATGTAATTTCTTTTGTCATTATAGGAAATTGACATTTTGATCACAGTTCACCAGCAGTGCATGATTTGGATTTAATTGATCCGGTGTAACTTTAAAACACGTTTAAGGATTATTTTCTTAAAATGTACATTTTTCAGCACCAGTTTGTAACAGATAAGTTTTTCAATCCAGGAGCGGACATTTTTATTGTAGGATTTCACTGAGATTTACGGACCTAGCAAGAGTTTTTACGGCATTGCCATTTCTTTTCTCTAGGAAAAGTCTTGAGAGATATCGGCACCACGTTGTTTTATGAACCTTTAGTACATGTATGCCCTGCTGACTGTAAATGTTGGGATCGATTGGACTTGTAGTTTCAGTGTTTAAGTGATAACAAGGAGGTGGATTTTTTTTTTCAGAAGAGATGTAAGATCAATATTAAAAACCAATTGTTCAGAGAACCATTGATGGTCTTTCCACCAGTTATGATTTTTTTATATGAAAATATTAAAATTTGGTTTTAAATGTCAATTTCAGCGTCAAATGACAACTTATTGTACAATGATTCCGAAAATATAAAAAGATATAAATAAGGGAGATAATTTTCTACTTCCGGTTCAAAATATGTTACTTCCGGTATTGTCTTATAGATTACTTGACGCTGATTCCAAAAATATATGGTTTAACATACTTTTACAATAATTTATTACAAAAATTAGCTACTTCCGGTTTGCAAAAGGTCACTTCCGGTTAGCTTTTTCAACGTCATATTGCTTGCAACCTAATGCATAAAGTCTAATAGCTTTAACATGAATACATATGAGATAAAAGCAAAGGTCAAAATCTTGAATGTTAAATTAACATATGACCTTGAGCTCAATTTAAAGGTCATAAATCAAGGACCTCAAATCAAAAGACTTTAGGTCTTTACTTTATATTGTTAATGAGTTATATTACCATACGACTGATATTAGATATAAAAGGGGGAAAACTAACATCAAATGTTTACGTACCCTTTTGACTAAAATTTATGTGTAACTGCATGTCGCAACTAACAATTGTGTGAACATATTTTGTCGATATCTTATTAGATTTCTGAAAATGAGCGATAACAAGCCAAAGTCAAAAATTTTGAACATGACCTTGACCTTTGACCTTGACCTCATTTTCATTTTTTTGAACCAAGGACCTCAAATCAAAAGACCCTAGGCCTATGTCACTTATCGTTTACCAGTTAGAAATGCAAATCAGTTATATCATATACAAAAGGGGGGATAACTCTCATATGGAGTCTCCAGATAGCTTCGACTAAAATTATTCATTTCATCCTGAGGATATAACGAGCAATTTGGTAAAATAAATTTGTCGGTTTCTTATACGGTTGCAACATATACGTGATAACAAGAAAAACAGTGTTCGGGGAGATAACTCTTACATGGAAAAGATTTTTGTTACGCGGTGTCAGTTTCGGAAGAAAAAAAATAATAATTAAACTGTCAATTGTTCTTGAACAATTGAGAGGTCTTTCCTTTTGTAATGTAAAATACATGTTCCAACAGACGTAGAATGTATTGAAGAGGTCAAGGTCAACCTTAAAAAGCTCGAAAACACATTAAAAATCCTTTATATAAGGTTAAAAACACTAAATTCGCTATTTTGGACATGACCTTGACCTTTGACCTTTTGACCTTTGTCAAGGTCATTAGTCCCCAATGCCATTATATCAAGGTCATTAGTCCCCAATGCCATTACTGAAGACCCCAAGGGTCTAGGACCTTTGGTTATATAGTAAAAGCTGATTTTGTCTTTTCAGAAACCTAAAACAGGGGTTATGCCCCTTATAGAAAGGTCAAATCTCTTTGGTCAAAATGTAACAAAGTTGCGCCATAATGACCCAAACATTTTCCACTATTTAAAACTTCTGTAATTATAATGGTTTCTGAGATTATCCCATAACAAGGTGTTAGGTCAAAGGTCAAGGTCAACATACAAATTTGACCTTGAGGTATTTTTTAAAGATACATGAATTGATGATGATTGGTGAAGATCCTAGGTGTCTAAGACTTACGGTTTCTGAGTTTTGGTGGCCAACCGACACCGGTTAATTTTGATAGGGGCATAACCCTACCAATGAGTCGTTGAATCTTTTCGATCCAAATGTAACGAAGAACCGGGGTCTGGTCCTGAACAAATTTCACCCTTCGTTTTTTTTCTACCTATTACGGTTACGGTGTTGGAACGATAACAAGGTTTTTTGGTTTCGGAGGGATTACTCCGAACCGACAAAATATTTCGACTCACAGGGTGAGTTCCGGATAGGTATTCATGAAACCAATACAAAGTTTGAACATGAAAGCGACTTGGTTTACGGTTACGGAGGGAAATTTTGTCAAAGTTTGGCGGAACAAGAAGAATAATAATCAGAAGAAATACAGTAAGGTCTTTCCTTATAGATAAAGGAAAGACCTTAATAATCAGAAGAAAACCAATAGGTCTTTCCAAAAAACTAGCAATCCTCATTTGATTGACCAAAATTTTTTTAGCACTTAAAAAGTTCTATTTTCAAGTCCCTATTAACAAGAAAAATAAATCTTTAAAAGGGGTCTAAATTCTATATATATCATGTATATGGTGTGGTCTTTTTCGTACATTAATGATTTTTTAAGTGTGACTGTGTACTTTCATTGAAGGGTTACTGTCTTAATGAGGCTCACACCATACTTTATTTCATCAATTCTTTAAAGTCAGACATCATGGACATAGTTATAACTCTCTAAAACACAACAAGTTATTTCTTTTGTTCATGTTAATATGAAATATATTGATACTACAAACATGACAAAGAAAAGTTTAATGAATGAAAAAATAAAATAAATAAATAAATGCACTGTTACTATATCATGTATATAGATGCTAGTGACTTTCCCTTTGTCCAGTGCATATAATGAATAAACCTTTGTGATGTAAATATACTGTTCCAAGACTTAACCCTCCCAGTTAATGTTTTAAATCCTTGGGTTTAATAAATTTTACATCTTTTGTGCTACCCTGTATACTTTTTACTTATTACAGTTTGCATTAAATAATGCTTTGCAACTCAGACAACACTTTCTTTATTTAATTTAGTCATTTATCCATTTTTATTTAATAAATCAATATTCAGATAACTTTTAAAATATGCATTTTTATATCCAAAATAATAGTATATCCTGTGGTTTCATATTTTTCTTAGATTATATTTTCTTTTGAAAAAACTATCAAAATTTTGAAGAGGACAATTATAATCATGATGATTTGTGAACATCATTATAAAATCATCTGCAATATACCCATGCCAGATTAAATGTCATCCCCAAGGCAATAAACTATTGTGTCTTAATTTGTATACTAGCTACATCATGTATATAAGAATTTCTGATTATTACCTATCCAGTGTTAACATCCTGATTATTACCTAATATTTTAATTACACATTTGCATGGTCATGTTCAGTAAATACAAATATTTTAATTATTTATTTTGAATTTGAATAAAAAAAATGTTTATACTAAATTAGTAGACATGTACATACAATACAGTTAACACAGTAAAGTCTTACTTGAAAATACTTCATCTATAAAAAAATATTTTGAGCTTCATAAAATACTTTAAAAAAGTTTATACCATGTTTAACAATTATTGTTAACATAAAAAAATATGCATACAGATATATTTTTTTGTTATATTTTCCTGACATATTGAATGTTAACATAAAAAAAATATGTAGAAAATGCAAAAAATCTGCAGTCAGATGTGAATGCACATGATCAAAGGAGATGTGGGATATATATCAATGATGCATCATCCCAACAGTTAGACCAAAATGACACTCATTGGCGGATCCAGGAGGGGTTCTGGGCTTGGAACCCCCTTTTTTTGGCCGATCAATGCATTTGAATGGGGACATATAGTTAGAACCCCCCTTTTTTGTCCTGGGTTGGGACCCCCCCCCTTTTTAAAATGGCTAGATCCGCCCCTGACACAGACATTAACAACTATAGGTCACCGTACGGCCTTCAACAGTGAGCAAAGCCCATACCACATAGTCAGCTATAAAAGGCTCTTATAAGACAATGTAAAACAATTCAAACGTGAAAACTAATGGCCTTGTTTATATAAAAAAATGAACGAAAAACAACATTGTAACACATAAACAAACGATTACCACTGAAATACAGGCTCCTGACTTGGGACAGGCACATACATATATAATGGTGTGCCCTTTATATGCAGATATACGATATGATTTATTTTGTGAATGTAATTATTTAATTGAGAATTTTGAAACAATGCATATGGACGATAAGTTTATATTTATAATGAGATCCGAGCAAATTCAGAAATGTCTATGTAAAATTTTGCAGAAATGTTTTATGAGAAGGAAATTATTTACATTCGATTGAAGAAGTACATTTTTATTTTGATAGCCTAGTTTTTGTCTAAGTTTTAAACATTAAGCATATTTGTTTTTCTCAAATCTTTAAAATAAGGTATTTTTATTTATTGAGATTAATATTTTTATTATATTTATTTCTATTTTAGAAGACAATTAATAATTTTTTAATAAGAACTCTTATAGTGTTTTTCATATAATTAGTACTATCATTTTATATTTTTACAAATAGTTTTTTTTTTTTTTTTTTTTTTTTTTTTTTTTTTTTTTAAGCGATTTTGAAAAAGTAATTTATTAGATTTTTAACTCTAGAAATATTTTATACAAATTTAACATGCAGTTTATTGTAAATATGTACATGTATGCTTTTAAAGTGTCTCATAAGTCAAATGTTTGGCTGGGCATTGATTGAATTTTAAAGATGTTACTTAATTTACTTGTATATATGTACTGTATCAATCGATGTGTGACACTCAAATAAAATATATATTTATTTTATTTATTTTATAATGTGGCGGGGTTAAACATGTAAGCGGGATCCCAAACCCTTGTTCAATATATATGAATCCTCAAGTACATGATAAACCAATTACTAATGGAATTAGCACAATTTGTTTAATCAACTGTGTTTAAATGGGAACTGTTTATGACTCTGTGCATTGTTTCAGGAACATTAATTTAATAATATTGTTTTATTTTGATGATTAATGCTATTTTAAACTATCTAATACCTATTCACTTTCAGTGCCTTATATTATCAAATATATTAATGTTTTGTTTTCCATGATTTGGGAATTATTTAAAATTTGAATGAAAACGCACACTTGCTAAATAAGTCACTATTTATTTTTAAAGTTATTAATTTTCATAACATTTTATGATCGAATCATATGTTTTTTGTAATATGCATTTTTCCAATGGAAATTGTGACGTCACAATGCATTTTAATAGAACGAAAAACTATCAGCTGATAAAGCAAAACCAGGGAATACTAGTAATCCAGTATAAGAAATACATTTATATGGATACGAAGATGTAAAGATTGGTTGGTTGTTGGTTATAAAAAGTCCAGTGACAAGTATCTCATGCAAATTTAGGACCAGAGTAATAGCAATACATGATAACATACAATATGTACACTACAAGATGTATAGGTCACAGTGGCAGATCCAGAACTTTTCATAAGGGAGGGAGCCTGCTGACTGACATAAGGGGGGCGGATCCAGTCATGCTTGAGTGTTTACCTATTTAATCGACCATATTTTTTTCACGAAAGGGGGGGGGGGGGTGATGATCAGCCTATCGGTTATCTAAAAGGCCATCCCATATAATAAAAGTTTACCAATGCCCCACATGTTAGAGTATAACAGTAAGAGGATGAAGATCAAGAGTAACCTTTTTTTCATTTCACTCAGGGTGATGTATGTAAAATAAATAAGGGATAAAATGACATACACATGATAATCGTGATAATAGGGGGAGGGGAACGGTGTCCTTTATGACTTCAATGATGCACTAACTTAACAAGCTCAAAGCCTATATTTTCCCTGGAACATGCAACTATGCACGAGTGTGGTGATATAGAACGTCGATCCATAGTCTATCGGAGTATCTCAACATCTACAAAAAGTAACATATGTATAGGGAAAACAGTAGTATTACATTTTCCCATCATTAGGTTGGCCTTTTGTGTACCCAAGACAGGTGAAGGAAGTCAACTTAGG
This sequence comes from Mytilus edulis, assembly GCF_963676685.1. NCBI lineage: Eukaryota > Metazoa > Mollusca > Bivalvia > Mytilida > Mytilidae > Mytilus > Mytilus edulis. The sequence continues at coordinate 69,823,793 of NC_092348.1, forward strand.
AGCGCTGTGATTGGATGTAAGGGTACAATATATTTTTTTATTTATCTATGAATAACTGCAGTGTGTAAATTTACAATATAAATTTTAAAACCTATTGAAATATTTTCTAGAGAATTATTCGAAAAGGCTTCCAAAATTTCATAAATTTGGTGAAACATGACGGTGGGAACAAGCTCCATTGGAAATTGGTCATGATACTATTTGGCTTCACCTTTTAGAATACAGTAATAAAGTACGAACACCACCCATAACTGTTTTATCCAGGTTTTTATTATAAAAACTGGTAAATTTAAAAAATGTTAGTATTGTCGCCTATGGCAGAATAAATAGTACCGTTTTCCCAAGAACAAACAGTGGACAAATGTGCACATTTTCCCTTCAAAATTATGGATCCATGATTATTCGATAGACATGCTTTAAAATATTGTTAATTTCTACTCACCGATTGTTATTTCCAGCTCAGATTATTGTACATGTGGTCTAACATCTGTAGTTTCCTGTGTAAAAAATATAGTTTGCCCAAGGATTTGTATAGTAAGATACTAAATCCTTGGTTTGCCGACCGTCCGTTTTTTGCCGACAAAAAATTAAAGAGCTCTAGGGTAAATCGTTTACGGTGAAGATTTGTTTTCCGTTTTTAATGAAACTTTACCGATTTGATTAAAAGAGAGTCCAAAATAAAAAAGGAAAATCCAAGAATGTCCTTTTTACAGGTCGAAATTTGCTGTTATTGTGAAAATACCTAATTCTGCAATTTCATATGCTAATATTCTGCTTTTGATGGGTATTTTTTGCAAACAAACAGTGTTAGAAGAAATTTCTTCTCTGGCAAAGGAAACACATGGAGAAAAAAACATCATTAGTTTGACAATTTTATTGGATATATATATTAAATTACTATTCATATTTTACAAAACATTCAAATTACAATGAAATGAAGGAACAGTAACCTATAAATTAATAAAATGGAAAGACATAATTTGTTCAATAAATTTTGTTCATATAAATTTCCCGTCTCCTTGGAAGAAATTTCTTCCAACAAATTAGAAAATTTATTTCATTTCCAATAAAGTATCGTACAATTTTAGTTCATAAACTCAACTTTTTCACTTCATTTTGAATCCCCTCACAAGTTGGAAGAAATTTCTTCCAAGTAAATTTAAATCATCCAAAACTTGTTCCAACAAATATAGAAACATGTAATATTTTTACAAATTATTGTCCATTTGTTCAACACAGATAGTTCACTTATTTAATGTTCCTTCTTGGAAGAAATTTCTTCCAGTTACTTTTACAACAGTAAGAAATTTCTTTAAAGATTAAAAAAAAATATTTCCACAGTGCACTGCAGAAGTTTCAATTGAATTTAGCAAAAAAAAATTGCCAATACATTATTAATTATTCAACATAACTTTCAACATATTAAACAAAGAAACATATTTATATTTGGTATTTATATTATAAAAAAAAATTAGTCACTCCATTTCAAGACTCAATCTTGGAAGAAATTTCTTCCAAGAACTTTTACAGCAGAAAGAAAAAAATCATTCCATTCTGTAAAAAGTCTCCACCACTACTTGGAAGAAATTTCTTCCAAGTTCATTTACACCCGTAAGAATTTTTTTGTGTTTAGTGTACAAATTTGTTGTCAGTGATACTGGTTGGAAGAAATTTCTTCCAAGTGCATTTATAGCCATGTGAAAAATTGTCATTTCGTTTCCTATAAAGGCTTCGTCATTTCTTGGAATATTTTTTTTATTTCGTCATTTTTTCCCCACAGTATATTTTATTCCTCTACATTTATAAAGTTATTTAAAACCTTTTAAGAAATCTAGAAAAAATGAAGTACATTTTAACAAGTATTACATGAAACAGGTTTTTTAGAACTCATGTTAGACTTGAACGCTGAAGTTAATTCATTAAATTTTAAATAGCTAGCACATACATATTACATAAAACAATAATGCAAAACACCAAATACATGTTACTATTTAATATTAATAAGGGGGAGACAATAAGGAGGGGGAATCTGAAGAATTAGTTATTTGCACTTTTTAATGTGCAGTAAACTGAAAGGCCCTATGTACAGTAGAAGGGGTGAACATGCGTCCCTGATTCCTATACCCTAATCCCAGACTAATATTTGGTTAAAGGCATTTTTCGAACATATCTATTCTTATCCTACAAGACTTTTTGCTAATTCTGACACCAACAATGCATATTAAATTTCTATAAAAAGGACAGGACATAGATTTGTGACGTCTACGACACAGTACAATATAGAAAACAGATTTGAGGCTGGCCATAGATTTGAAGCTTACATATTTGTTTGACTTTTTTTAACATAGAGGTTTCAAAAGTAAGAGAATGTGATTGTACAAAATAGGTACTAATTGTTACCTTATGCACTACAACCACTAACTAGAATGTTTAACAGTACACTACTATTAGCTGGTTTTGGCATATTGTTAAACAAAGCAATTCATTTCTCCGGTAATAACAGTAGTAATGAGACTATGTAAAGTCACTTCAAGATGAAATATGATCAATTAATTGAACACAAATAATAATTCTACAACAGATAAATGCATTGCAATACAATATCAACAAAACATAATATTAAGTTCAAAAACCAAAATTAGTTCTAAGAAATTTCTTAGTTTGTCTCTTCCTGCAGTTCTCTGATAATAATATTATTAGTTCACACAAGAATGTACTTTGTTTCTGTTTCTTTGTTGCCTTTATTTTATCTGAAAAAAAAATAGAGTACCGCATAATTATGTTCTCTGTCTAAAACATGAAGATGTATCAATAGCATGAACTTAACTCAAATAATACACCAATATTCATAAAAACAAAATAAATTTATTTTAAGTTATATAATCTGGCTAAGGGATATGACCAAGTCCCATCCTCTCCACTCTTGGCTGTTTAAGATAGAATTTTGTATCAGTGAGGTAATGATTATATTGGTCCCATTTGTAACTTGCAGCATTCAATTAAAATGATTCGAAGGGCCTTTAACATGTTTAATGAGCATGTGTGAATGTAGAAAAAATAATAAACGATTGCCATGTGGTGATTATACATCAAGTCTGAAACCCAAAAACATTATAAGACAACAATGAGTGACAATTTGAAAGTGCTTAATCAACTAATTGAAGTTCCTATATGTTACTTTCACACGCAAATATTTGAATATCAACGTATCCTTCTGGTTCCTGTTTCCAGGAATGTATGTTATACTAGTGGACAAAATCATTTTTAAAACCTCAACACTTCAGAGAGTGCAAGTGTTTCCGTTGGTCAAGAATGTTACAAAAGAACAATATTAAACCTATAATGCAATTCCCATAGGGTACCAGTGGTATATTCTTCATTTTTTCTCATTGAAGACTATACAGGAAAAATGGGTAGCATTTCTTGTTACTAGATATGTCCGTGTTGCATAACAATCAAAACCATATACATGGTATGCAGCAAAAATGGATAGTGTTTTTTGTTGTTGTTGGGATATACAAGTACCCGGCCACGTTCACAGTGTGTTTTTGTTATATGTATTTCTATTTATCCACCTGATGAGTTAGGCTTTTTCAACTGAATTTATAGTTCGTTCTTACAAATGTTTGTTGTACTGTTGTGCCACTTTCCCAGGTTATGAGAGGTTTTGGATCCCGCTAACATGTTTAGGTGAGAGGTTAAGCGCTATAAAACCAAGTTCAATACACCATTTTCTACACTTAAAACGCTTGTACCAGGTTAGAAATAGGACAGTTGTTGTCCATTCGTTTGATGTGTTTTGTCATTTGATTTTGTCATGTGATTAGGGACTTCCCTATTGAATTTTCCTCGGAGTTTTATATTTTTGTGATTTTACTTTTAAACCCCGCCACATTCTGTATGTATGTGCCTGTCCCAAGTCAGAAGCCTGTAATTCAGAGATTGTCGTTTGTTGATGCGATACATATTTTTATTTTGTTTTAGTTCATTTTTTTGTACATGAATTGGGCCGTTGGTTTTCTTGTTAGAATTGATTTAAACTTGTCATTTCGTGGCCTTGTATAGCTGATCGACTATTGGGTATGGGTTTGCTCATTGTTGAAGCCGTATGGTGATATTAAAATGCTGCTTAAAACATCGACTACATGTAATCTTTCACTTAATGAAAAAAGTAAATTTTAATGACCTTGAGGTGAAGATTTTTAAACATATTTTCTATACACCAAATTGGATAAGCTTTCAATAAGAAGTAATTGCAATCCTGTATCGTCCAATTAGAACCTATACAAGATTTTAGTCAGGTACCATCTTAAAATAAATCGCTGTGTAGTTGAAATGGGCATAACATTGTAACCATTGTCAAGCGAAGATGATAAAGTGTAAGAAACAACAGACAAAAATTTCAAAATTATGCATGAATCGAATCATTAATAACACAGTAATGTAAAATGATAATAAATATAGGAAGATGTGGTATAAGTGACAATGAGACAACGCTCCATCCACGTCACAAGTTATAAAAGTAAATCATTATAGGTCAAGGTAAGGTCTTCAACACAGAGCTTAGGCTCACACCGAACAGCAAGGTATAAAGGGCCCAAAAATTACTAGTGTAAAAACATAAACTAGATGCTCCGCAGGGCGCAGCTTTATACGACCGCAAAGGTTGAACCCTGAACAGTTGGGCAAGTATGGACACAACATTCAAGCTTGGTACTGTCTGAAATTGGAATGTGGTCAAATGTTTGAAATAATATAGGTTTTGACACAAAATAAATGTGGTCAAAAATCTTGCAAATCTATAGCTATTGCTCGTTACTGTCAGTGTGCAATTTGACGATTTCATCTGAAACCTTACTGTACAATTTCAGCGCGATCCATATACTTTAACACAAGTTATTGTCTGAAACTAGAAAAATGCTTCTTTTTGGCCCTTTTTGCCCCTAATTCCTTCATGTTTGGGGCAATAAACCCCAAACTCAATCCCATCATTCTCTTTGAGAGATCCATACACCTACACACAAGTTATTATTTGAAAACTAGAAAAGACTGGTTTTGGACCCCTTTTCGGCCCTTCATTCTTAAATGGTTGGTCCCATAACCCCTAAACAGAATCCTAACCTTCTACTTGTGATATTTAACATTTTTGTACAATTTCAAACCAATAGAAATATTCATACACAAGTTATTATCCTGAAACTAGAAAAATGCTTGTTTAGGACCCTTTTGGGCTTCTTATTCCTAAACGGTTGGGACACTCATGCCCAAAGTTTATCACAGGCTTTCTTTTTGTGATATTGAATCTTCTAACAAAAATCATAAAGATCCTTTTACGTAAACTAAAGTTTTTTTTGTCCGGAAACCATTGTGTCTTCGGACGACGACGACCACGTAGACGACAACTTCATAGTATTATACGATCCCATTTTTTTTGTGGTCTTATTAGAAAGAGAAACGAGAAACACTAATGTACCACATACATAAACGACAACCACTGAACATCAGATTCCAGATTCATGGTTTAAACGTTTTAATGGTACCAAACCTTCTCCCTTTTCAGAAACAGTAGCATAACATCACAACCTAGAAACACAGACTATAAAATATCAATCTAAATAAAAACAAGTGTAACTTTTTAATAACAGCAACTGTTGATTTCGTAGGGAATCAATTTACATGAATTTTGTTTGTAGAAATGTATTAGGTAAACCAGCATTTAAGGTGTAAATGAAGTGTGAATTTCCGTTACGGACCAGTTTCTTTGAAGTATTATTGCAAAATATTTCCATGTGCTGAGTCAATACTGCTAAAACAGACAGTATAGAGGACATCTATTGAGGAATCCAACTCAACCAGATGGGTTCGGTTCAGTCGCTCGGAACACTTAGTAAAAGGTGATTGTAAGATAGAACAAGATGCTCCATTGCTCACATTGATATTTTTATTTACAATTGATGCATGAAATAATGCAACCGTTGTAACTTTTGCTTTAATTTCAGAGATACAAGTCAAGAGCTTCATTTCCCCCTATTGTCTATTCTTAGTCATGTCTGCCATGTTGGTTGGTTAGCAGGGTCATCGGACACATTTTTTTTTTTTAACTATATACCAAAATGCTGATTCTGGCCAGTTTGATTAAATTTGTCTCAGTTTTTTCAGGAGAAGACTTTTGTTAAAGACTTCGAAAAAAAAATATATAATTTGATTTTTAAGAGCAATAACTCCTTATGGGGTCAATTAGTCATTTTGGTCATTTGACTCATTTGTAGATCTTACTTTGCTGACCATTATTGCTGTTTACAGTTCTATCTCTATCAATAATAATATTCAAGATAATAACTAAAATGTCCTTAAAATTATTTATTCAGGGACAAAAACCAAACAATTTACAGCTTGTCTGAAATTTCAGGACAGATAGATCTAGACATGAAAACCAATTGTTTCTTGTCAAATTTGCTCTAAATGATTTGGATTCAGAGATGTAAGCCAAAATTTAAATTTGTTCCCCATTTGTTCTATTTTTAGCGATGGTGGTCATCTTGGTTGGTTGTTCGGATCATTGGACATATTTCTTAAACTAGATACCCCAATGTTAATTGTGGCCAAGTTTGCTTAAATTTTGGCTCAGAAGTTTCATCAGGGAAGATTTTTGTAAAAGTTGACGGACGACGGACGAAAGACGCCGGACGACGCACGCCTAGTGATGAGAAAAGATAACTTTGCCCATAGGGCCAGGTGAGCTAAAAATCAGATCATTATATAAAATATAAAAATAAGAATAATTATATTCCTACCAGAATCTTTTCTTGAGCTGCTCGGTTTTTTTCCATTTCTTTTTGATTTAGAAACTATTTTCCTATGCTGATGTGTTGGTTTCTTTCCAAAATCTTTGTTAACTTTTAAAGTACTGTTTTGCTTAGTTTTATTCTTTGAGGATGTTTTTTTTGTGTTTCTTTCCTTCCAGATGAGCATGATGGGCCATTTAAGGCGGCTGGTTTCCGTTTCTCTTGTCAGTGTGCTTTCGTCCTTTTCTTTTCTTCTAGCATTGTCACCTAAACAAAAACATTTTGGTTTTACTTTTAGAGACAAAATATTCTATTTCATTTATTTTTTACGGAAGCCTTTTAGCGTCGTGCTTATTTACTTTTTACAATTTGATATAACAAATTATCTGTTTGATATAATAGATTATCAATTTGATACAACAGATTATAATTATTTGATATAACAATTTATCAATTTGATAAAACAAAAAAGAAAATTTGATATGTCAAATTACTTATGCAGGAATTGGGGTTATATTTTGTCCCATAACACCCATTTATTTTCTCATACAAGACTTTATAGCTCATGAAAGGTCATTTTCCAAAATTTAAGAAGATTCTTGATTTTCTTTCTTTTGTTTTGAGACCCAAATAATACCAATGCAAATGTAAGGTAAAAGTCCGAGTCAGACTTTTCCCGCCATATTTTAAATCTCAAATATCTCGAAAAGGAGGTCCATGACCTATCAATATTTTTTGCTTATTTTCATCCTTCAAGAATGCTCTACCAACTTATAGTATCAATTTTAATTTATTAATTTATTAATTTTCCCCTAACCTCACCTAAGTACATCCTTAAGGTGCTCTATATATGTTACTGTTAATATATTAATAACTACGTATACGAGCATGTACAATATTGCATAACTGATTTTATGAGTGCCCCGTGTGTAAGGGTTAGGGTGCAAATAAGAAGTACGCTTTAGATGCGAAGCTCCTGCTAGAGGAGGGAGATAAAGACTAGGTAACAGGTAACAAGTATAAAAAGGGGAGCCCTCAGGGCCTAAAACACGGAAGTGGAGAACGCGGAAAAAAATGGTATATCTCTGGAACCGCTAAAGATAATATAATAATTAAAACGGATTTTGAAAGCTTATACAATAGACTATCAGATAAAAAAAATCTAGGTATGCATTTTCACCGAAAAAGTTGACCGGAATTAGTCTCTCTTAGCGTGACCATAGCAATTCGTTTCGGAACCTTAAATCTTAATTTCACGAATTTATAAAAGCATATAACTTGATCAAAATCTGGAAAATGATTTTAAAGATAATTTTATGTAAAATAATATGATATAAAGTAATATACAATGTATAATATGTATTTACATTACGTAAAAAGGGTTAAAAATTGACCGGGAGGAATTTGACCGGAAGTCTTCCTTCTTTAATATAAAGATGAAGTCAAATTTTCAACTTTGAATTAAAATTTACCAAAAAAATAAAAAGCCCGGTCAAAATCGTGAATATGTTTTTTTTTAAAGAATTTAATTAAAAAAATATAATCCGACATGAATGACAGGAATAATCGATCTGATGCTTCTTAGTCGAGAATTAAAACTAACGACCATATATCGCATTCAGTTTAGTGAAATGTGATAAATGTTACCAGGAACATATTTATATGTTAGATATATGGTTCCCAGATGTTACGTACACATACAAAATAAACAATACTTTAGATATTATTGGTATCCAATTGTTTTTGAAATTTCTACTCACCGAGTCAGTATATGGTGCAACCACAAGTGCGCTCATAGCCACGTCCAGAAACGATGATATATTCTCCTCAATAAAAAGAAACATCCGATTTTTAACACAAACTTAAAATTTTAAATATTTCTGTTCAAACATATGATGTGTTAATAATTAAATATTGCTTACAAATGGACTGTTTCATACCACCCGACTATTAAATGAAACAAATACAGTTAGGACGCATGTTGTGCACCCAGTGTGATGTGTTTTGCGCACTGTGTGATGCGTTTGATGATAAGACTAGCTTAGGGTCAATTAACATATTAGTTCTGTTAATATGTAACAAAAAAGGGCATGCATTTCCCATCGTTATTAAAAAAATTATTAAGTAATACATGTCCTCATCTCCTTGTTATACTTGACAAATCTGAAAAAATCAAATCCTTATCATCGAAGTAAAACTGTCCATACGGCATAACCAAACTTATGAATTTCATTTATACACATTACGTTGATGTTTTCCGTTGAATAAACGAATCAAAATCTGACTGGCTATATGACAATAGAAGATATATGAAATTTCTTTAATTGGTATAAAGAAACTTAAAGATGCAAGTCAAACATGCCCGTATAAGTGTCATGCATGCACGGATTAACCGACCGTGCAAGGGCTGTTTAGCCAGTCAAGGTCATCAAAAACTTCCATTTGTTTGCATGCACGATGACCGTATTATAAACAACAAATTCTGGATCTTTTGTCTATATATATTCAAAAATAATTAATTTACTCACAAGTAATTAATGGTTTGGCCACAAGTAAATCATATTCATGAGTTTGTTACGATTATCTATTTCATAAAAAGACATGTCTACAAATTATAGATAAGGTCACAATTTAATTTCATGTTGAACTTCTACGGAATTTTTCGACTCCAAAAATTGGGGCGAGCGAGCGAACGATTTGAAATTTTTAATATAATAAAAAATAATTTTGCAAATTTTTTTGAAGCGAAGTTTGAAAGGTAAAGGCGAGCCATTATTTTTATTTGAAAGAATACTTTTGCTATCAGACATTCGGCATTGTACTAAAAGCTTGTCAGCTGCTTGGCCGCACGCAATTATGTATCCGGTATCTGTTTATTTTTTATAAGCTCCTAGACAGATGAAATCTTGTACGTGTTTTCCTAAAGATCCGACGACCTTGAAAGAATGCATTTTGGCTTTTATCTAGACTTTCTCTCATTACATGTTTATAGGTTGGTATCCCGGCCCGATATCTAGCTGCGCGTCGTAAGGACAAGATTAGGCAGGACCGCAGGATATACATGTTTATATCTATTACTTCAGTTATCAAAAAGAAAAAAAGAAAAAATAGGGGAATAATTTTGTAAAGGAGACACATTGTCGCTTCCGATTCCAAACAGTATTTTGCAATGTCAATGTAATACTATGATCGATTTGTTTTAATTACTGTTATTTAAAGATTTCGTCGGAATGAATTCCGTTTAAATATCTCTTAGATTAACACCGAATTTTGTTAATATCTACTGAAAGCAGATAAATAATTCGTAGTTTGCATTAAACAAAAAATAAATTAACCTTACCCGATACCCAGCAATTCTATTTAATTTTTTTGCTGTTCTGATCTCCGTACTCGTCTAATTAAATTAGAAAATAGGTGTATAAAAAACTTTGTACACCCATGGTTAGATTATGTACATCAAAGTCGCATATTGACATGTCGTAAATTATAAAATCTAAGCGTCAAGCTGAGTGATATCTTGAGGCTTGGCCACAGGATTTGGTGTTATGAATAATTGATATATAAGACTTTATAATCAGTTGTGTTATTTGATCATTCACAAGACTTTAGAGAATTTACAATATGGTTTCGTGGAAAATTGAAGGACACTTGGTAAAGAATCAAAACTCTGAAGATAACAATATACAATGTTTGAAGGAATCTTCGAAACTTAGACGTGTAGAGGTATGTAAACACACGTAGCTTTAGAATATATGCATGTAGTCAAACAAATAGTCGTTTAGGTTAAATCAATGATTTAAATAGATGGATAAATTATAGGAGTCAAGCTCCGAGGGGTCAATGATGCCGTTTTTCATATTAAACATTCACATAATCGTAAAAATTATTACGACATGCTATTGTATTTTTGTCTCATTATGACACGAGAACTTATTTATCAATCTAATGATTTTGAAAAGATAAGGAAAAGTTCAAAAGAAAATATTAGATTATTGGAGTAGGCAAAATCACTAGCTTAGAATCTTAGACCTGGAACTTACAATAGATAAAAGTATCAGTCCAAGCTTGGACATTCAGAATATTTTACTTATATAAAGAGTTAAGTCATATTTTCAACTTTCCGTGAATTTCTCTTGACTACCATGACAACATTGCACTGATCGCTGAAACTGTTTAATATACTGTCTTAGTGACTAAGAGTGTAACAAAAGGCACTTAGAATAATTACCAACCCTTAATTAAGACATTTCAGTTTCTTACGGATTTAAGGGAATTCTTTGCATTCCCTTATCAATTCATAATTATATAATAATCATAGTTATCAATAACTCGAAAACATCTTAATTGTTTGGTTTTTAGTAAGAACTCTTCGCATCAACTTAAGCATTTACGAGCGTAACACGATTCTTTCTTAACATGTTTCAATGTAAGTGTGGCTCTACCTATTCCTTAACTACGTACACTTTGAATGAAAATGAAAATTATAATAAGCAGGCGAATAAATCAAGATATCTTTCAATCATTTTTTTTTAACTTCGTGATTGATCGTAATTACGGAATATATCCAAATAACCGGTTGTGTTACATTACTTTATTGTCAAGGGACCATGTCACTAAATGACAATATGTTAATTTTTACAATAACGACCCCTTAACAAAAAAAAAAAACCGGAAGAACATTTATATCAGAAATTTTAATTGTTAACAGAAGTCTAATGGCAAATATTTCATACAATTCAACAACTTTGAAAAAAACAATTCATACCACCCCTCCCCCCCCCCCAAAAAAAAAATCTATCAGATGTCAGTTCGAGCAATCTCGGAATAAAGTGAAAGGTTGAAAGTGGGTTTTAACTTTTCAACTTTTACTGAGTATAATAGTCTCAGATTTTTATTATAACAGGTGTAACAATTCATCTGTCTCGTAACCAGATACACGCTATGAAGAGGTTTAATATCACGTGCATATAATATTATCAACCTTTTAAAATCTCTGAATACGTTTAGAATATTTTCCATGTTTAGACGATAAAAATAACCATATCAAATATTCTTGTAAAATTCGATAATAATTTACAACCTTAATTTTTAACTCAGCGATCCCACGATTCTGTACAGTGTTTTTTGTGTATTGTGTTTATTGGTCCGAGACCACAATTATTTCGTAGTGCATTAAAATTATTTCTTTTAGAAGATAAACGAAAATTAAAAAAAATCCCACCTGCGCTTTCTCAATGAAATTTTTACAGTGTGTTGTACTACGTTTGGGACAAATTATATCAAAATTATAGAAAACTTCATCGGCTCTAACTCAAAATATGGACAATTTTATGTTTAGGGCGTCTTAAAATCTTTTGAAAGCTTCCGAAGTGCTAATTTTCAACCTTTTTCAGCTGGACACTACTTTCCTATAAAATTCTGAACCCATTTTTTTTACAGTGTAATTTCAACCCCCCCCCCCCCCCCCCCCCCTACTTGCAATTTGAGGCATTAAACATGGAGACCTATTGTCAAAAACTATATGTATAAATACTCATAGTAAGTATTAAGTCCATATCGTATATATAGCAAAATCGAGAAGAGTTCATTTGGTTGATATTTTTAATCATTTGACAAACTTATCAGTAAATAATAATGATCGTACAAAAAGAAAAGCTAACCTAGGCAGCATTGATTAGGTAGATAGTTTTACTACGTAAAAAAATACTTGTATAGCCATTTTATTAATAGTGGCAGGGGTTCCAGCAGTCGTACGCTCTTTGTGCACAATGGTTTGTTTTTATATATAAAAAAATCAATTAACAAATTTTCTTTTAGATAATTTTTTAAGGCTACTATATTTACTGGTTTACATTGCATTTTTGTTATTACCTCCACATTTTTTTTTAAATCCCAAATAAAACTATACTTAAATTAAATTTGAACTTTTGAATATATCTATTAATTAGTTATTCCCAAACATCAAATACGTTTGGACATGTTTATAGAATGAAAACAGATGTCGTTATTCATGTGGCGATTCACAAATGACCACGGGAGTTTCCGTGTTTATTTACATTGGTATGTAGATAAGACTAGCTTCAGTTAACAGAACAGGCGAAGGCGGCATCGCAGATACCCCACAAAGGAGTTAGCACGTACTAGAAAAACTTAGTCGAAACCTTAAATTTTCCTAAAGAAAAATGGGGGGGGGGGGGGGGGGGGTGCGAATGTGCCAGTGTTTCGTTGGAGTTCCTGTCAATATAATACTTCCATTCTTTGATTTAGTAATAGAATTATGAAAAATACAAAACAAATGTCGTGCCTAAGTAAAAGAATTTTTCTTAATTATTCTTCTAAATCAATGATCCTGATTAAATTAAGAAAGAATGTAACGGCTCAGTGCATATATAAGATCAAGAAAACAGAGTTTTAAACAAGAGGAACCTCAAGTACGCCCGCCCCCTCGCACATGTCTTTGTGTATGTCTTAAGAGCTGCTGAATCTACTTTTTCCAATTTATACTCTTTAGATATATTCTCTCAAAAATAAGATTATTATGTCATTATACATACATGTATATATAAGAAATTGTATATTTATCAGTGCGTTTCTAAATGATCGCTGATTCCTCTTCATATTAATATTTTATATTATTCTGTATTTATTACTAAAACCCTGGTTTTCTGAGTACATATAATATTTCCCTCTGGACTTGGTAATACTTGCCAACCCTGTTCAATATATATTGTTACATAAGATAGTCAGTCAATTTGGACACACATCTATTTGTGAAGAACAATAAATGTATTTTTTTTAGCCAGATCTCTCCGTCACAGTTTTTCTCTTCTAAGGTTTATGATGACTGATAAGTATGTAAACTTCATTGACAAATATTGCATGAATATGAAAGAATGAGAACATGTTAGAGGTCTTCTATAAAAGCATGCAAAGCAAACCATTGATCAATTTGCTTGCTGTATTTTTTTGGATGTTTGTAAACAACAGGTAGGTAGTGTGTTTACTATATACTGGAATTTGATTGAGCAATAAACATTAAATTCAATTTATGTCCAATCAAATCCCAGTATATATTGAAACTCCACCTACCTATTGTTTACATCCAAGCAAACATAGCAAGCAAGTTGATCAAAGTCTTGTTTTGCATATTTCTATCGAAGAGCTGTTATGATATCTAAATATAAGCAATGCTTTATACTTAACTGGCATGATGAGCCAGATATTTGACATGCTTTTTCACAAGGTAACAGAAGTTAGAAGATATGAATAACTTGCCTTGACACCGTTTGTCTGCTCGAATTGGCGGAAAGGCAGCAACTACCAATTTTCGTGTTTTTAATTTTACATGGGCAAGGATCAAACCATTACCTGCTGCTTTCAATGAACTTGTCTTATGACAAGAGCACTAACACTTGAAACACATCATTTTTTATAGAGCCTGTAACTTCTGTCCCAGAAAGCTTGACATATGGATAAAGTAATCTGGCGGCTTCGGCGGTAGTGATTTGATAAAACTTATCAAAAACTTAATATTTCAGAAGGAAGAACCCTTAATACTTTATATATAGATGCCTTGTGTTATAAAGTGTCCATCTGTCAGTCTTAGATATCTATTGTCCTTGACCTCGTTTTCATGTTTCATTGACTACTTAAAAAAAGTTGAAGACTTAATGTGCCCCTCTTATAATGCTTCACTTAACGCACGTTATTTTTTTTTCGAGTCTGTGTGTCTGTTTGTTCGTCCGTTGGTACGCCCGCCTGTCCCGCTTCAGTTTTTGGTCAAGGTAGCTAAGTATTTTGATGAAGTTGAAGTCTATTCAACTTGAAACTTAGTGCACACGTTCCCTAGTGATTATGCTATGATCTCTCTACTCTAAATGCCAAACAAGTGTTTTAACCCAATTTCACGGTCAACTAAACATCGAAAAATATATTGCGGGTGGGCCATCCGTGTACTATGGACGCATTCTTGGTAGTAATATCATTTTTGTCGAGCCTGCAACTTTTGTTGCAGAAAGCTCGACATAGGGATAGTGATCCGGCGGCGGCGGCGGCGGCGGCGGTGTTAGCTCACTTCTGAAAAGCTATATATTTTAGAAGGTGGAAGACCTGGAGGCTTCATATTTTGTTTTAAGATGCCTCATGTTACGAAGTTTCCGTCAGTCACATGTCCATTGTCCTTGACCTCATTTTCATGGTTAGTGACCACTTGAAAAAAAGTTCAGATTTTTTGTAATGTTAAATTCTCTCTTACTGTAAGTAATAGGATACCTATATTTAGTATGTGCGTACCTTGCAAGGTCCTCATGCCCGTCAGACAGTTTTCACTTGACCTCGACCTCATTTCATGGATCAGTGAACAAGGTTAAGTTTTGGTGGTCAAGTCCATATCTCAGATACTATAAGCAATAGGTCTAGTATATTCGGTGTATGGAAGGACTATAAGGTGTACATGTCCAACTGGCAGGTGTCATCTGACTTTGACCTCATTTTCATGGTTCAGTGGTTATAGTTAAGTTTTTGTGTTTTGGTCTGTTTTTCTCATACTTTATACAATAGGTTTACTTTATTTGTTGTATGGAATGTTTGTAAGGTGTACATGTCTAGCGGGCAGATGTCATCTGACCTTAACCTCATTTTCATGGTTCAGTGGTTATAGTTAAGTTTTTGTGTTTTGGTCTGTTTTTCTCATACTTTATGCAATATGTTTACTATATTTGTTGTATGGAATGATTGTAATGTGTACATGTCTAGCGGGCAGATGTCATCTGACCTTGACCTCATTTTCATGGTTCAGTGGTCAAAGTTAAGTTTTTGAGTTTTGGTCTTTTTATCTAATACTTTATGTCATAGGTCAACTATATTTGGTGTATTGAAATATTTTATGATCTATATGTCAGTCGTGCAGGTTTTATTTGACCTTGACCTGGTTTTCACAGTTCATTGCTCAGTGTTAAGTTTTTGTGTTTTGGTCTTTTTTCTTAAACTATTAGCAATAGGTCAACTCTATTTGTTGTATGGAAGCATTGTTAGCTGTACATGTCTGCCTGGCATATGGTTCAACTGACCTTGACCTTATTATCATGGTTCATGTTAAGTTTATGTGACAGTCGTAATAAAGCTTTATATTTTGGAGTATCAACATAATATCAATAATTAGTAAAGAAGGCGAGACATTTCAGTGTGTGCACTCTTGTATAAATATATAACTATATTTGGTTTATGCATACATTAAAGGTCCTCATGCCCGCCAGACTGTTTTCACTACACGTTTATGTTATTTCATGGATCAGTGAATATGGTTAATTTTTCGTTGTCAAGTCTATTTCTCAGGAACTATGAGCAATGGGTCTACACTATTTCGTGTATCCAATGATTGAAAGGTGTACATCTCTAACTGGCTGGTGTTATTTGATCTTGACCTCTTTTCATGGTTATTTGGTTACATCATCTGACATTCTCTCGGACTTCTCTTGAACTGAATTTTAATGTGCGTATTGGATTGTTATGCGTTTACTTTTCTGCATTAGCTAAAGGTATAGGGGAGGGTTGAGATCTCATATACATGTTAAGCCCCGCCGCATTCATGCGCCTGTCCCAAGTCAGAAGCCTCTTGCTTTTGTTACTCTTGTAATTTTTAATTTTAGTTTCTTGTGTACAATTTGGAGTTAAGTATGGCGTTCATTGTCACTGAACTAGTAATTATTTGTTTAGGGGCCAGTTGAAGGACGCCTCCGAATGCGGGAATTTCTCGCTGCATTGACGACCTGTTGGTGATCTTCTGCTGTTGTCTGCTCTATGATCGGGTTGTTGTTTCTTTGACACATTCCCCATTTCCATTCTCAATTTTATGTATATATTTCTTTTGCAGGTGGCAGTGACAGAGGCAGTGGCAGTTGCAGTGGCAATGGCAGTTTAAGTTTATAATACAATAACTTGACCGTTTATTTGGGAACAATAAGAGAAAAGACCATGACATTAGCTATAGCAAAACTTGGCAAGCTGACCAACCAACTGTGCAAGAAGAAAATGTTAGATTCATCTCTTCAGCTGGACAGCAATGATGTTCTTGAAATATTTAAAATTATTTGATATCCGAATTTAAAGGACATGTTAAAATGGTAAAATATTATTACCCGCGGAGCAGAAATTGTCAATTGTTAATTCCATTACAAATTATTTAGATAAAAGAAAAAAAAAAATAAATTGAACACTCTGAATAACTTTTATATTGTGTTTTTTTTAATAATTACAAGACAGACTGTCATCGTGAAAGAACTTGGAATTTTGTAAATGTAGTGTACAAACGAAATATGATCAACTGGATAATTCATAGCCTGCATCACGGAAAAAAGGAGGGTGACCGCAACAAACTGAAGGATTCATACTCTGCAATCGCATAATAGGGGGGGGGGAGATTCGTAGACTGTAGCATTGATAGAGGATAGGCGGATAAAAAATGAAGTGAACAAGTTTAGATTATTAACTATAATTGCATTAAATTTTATAAGTAATGAATTATATTTTCTTATTTGTTGGAAGAAATTTCTTCTAAGAAGGAACATTAAATGAAGTGAACTTTCTGTGTTCAACAAATGGGAAAAAAATTGTAAATATATTACAAGTTTTAATTTTATATTTGTTGGAAAATTTTTTGAAAGATTTGATATTACTTGGAAGAAATTTCTTCCAACTTGAGAGAGGATGAAAATGAAGTGAACAAGTTGAGTTTATTAACAAAAATTGCCTACTTTATTAGAAATGAGTTTTTTAATTAGTTGGAAGAAAATTCTTCCAAGAAGGAACATTAAATGAAGTGAACTATCTGTGTTAAACAAATTGAAATTAATATGTAGATGTATTAAATGTTTCTATATTTGATAGGAGAAATTTTGAATGTTTGATATTACTTGGAAGAAATTTCTTCCAACTTGAGAGAGGATGAAAATGAAGTGAACAAGTTGAGTTTATTGACTAAAATTGTATATTTTATTGGAATGAGATACATTTTCTAATTTGTTGGAAGAAATTTCTTCCAAGAAGACAGGAAAGTTTTATGAAAAAAATATAGAGAACGAATATTGCTTTCCATTTTATTAATTTATAGGTTACTGTTCTTCATTTCATTGTGATTTGAATGTTTTGTAAAATATGAATGCAAATTTAATATATATATCCAATAAAATAATCATATTAATGATGTTTTTTCTCCATGTGTTCCCTTTGCCAGAGAAGAAATTTCTTCTAACACTGTTTGTTTGCAAAAAATACCCATCAAAAGCAGAATATTAGCATATGAAATTGCAGAATTAGGAATTTTCACATAACAGCAAATTTCGACCTCTAAAAAGGACATTCTTGGATTTTCCTTTTTTATTTTGGACTCTCTTTTAATTATATTTAATCATCAGAAATGTCCCTCAGGGAGTAATTCGAATTAAAACTGTTTTATTATGCTGTACAATATTGGTAACTTAGTCATACTCTTTAAATTTACTTCAGGTACACCCATGGTACATTTTCTATTTCGCAGAATTTATAAAAACTTTTTCAAGTATTTTGAATGAATCCATTTTCATCTTCTCATTCTTCTGCAATAATTTTAAAACTTTATTTTAAACGAAAGCTTCTGGTATTTAAAACCAGTTATGAACGAAAATGTTATAAACAGATATTATAAAATAAAAAGACGACCACCCAAATCGTATGCTCTAGAAGTTTTTCTTTCTATTGATACCAAAATTAGCTGTGTGTTAGATAGGTGCATTAAAAACCTTAACGAGAGGCTTTTTTCTCAAATCGGCGCTCGCCTAAACGTTAACACGGATCTGAACATTGTCTTTCAAAAGAATTTAAATATATATTTATAGTAAAGTAAACTTGGCGTGTTTAAATTTATTTTAAACGGGCACTTTTGGACATAGGTAATTATTTTCCTAATAACAGCCGTATCATTTATTTCACTTACCTTCAAACTAATTTTAAATGGAATATAAATACTCAGTAGCAAACACTGATATCTAATTACTTTATAACATTATTATATTTGTTTATATAGGTTTTGAAATGCATCGCAATATGTGACCCCGACTTCAAAAAAAATCATCTCAATAACGCTTTAAACAAAATATAAAACATCATCAAAAAGTATACAGAAGTTAAGATTTGTATAACTAATAAGTGTGTAAAGTGTGATGCAATAATAATAAATTGTTTTTGAGATATGGCGCGACATGTAAAAAAAAACACACTCCTGTTTTACTAACAAAGTCCTGTAACTCAAAAAGATTTAATTTGATTTTCACTAAAAGGTTTACAGATCGTTTGACCATTATAAGAAATAAATATGTTAAGTTTCATAAAAATTAGATAAGCTGTTCTCAAGTAACGGTGCGACATGTTTACGCTGGACAGAAGGATATACGGATAGATAGACGACGGACGGACAGAATGACTGATAGATGAGGATCGGACGGATGGAAGGAAGGACAGACGGAAGGATGGACGGACAGACGGATGTATAAAATAATACGTCCTGTCAAAATTGTAACGGGCGTGTTAAAACGCAAAGAAATGGAAAAAAACTCGTAATTAAAGGTCCATAAGCATTATAAGGATATCGGCCAAGTCGACTTATTTGTATATCTTACCTTTCTTGTCATTTTTGCTATATTACTTTTAGATATTTGAAAATAATAGATAGAAATTGATAAAAAGAACTTGAAATTCGTCATTTAAGGGCAATGCAATGACTTCTTTAAGAAGAAATGTGAGAATTTTGAAGTAAATGGACAAATGGTATAGAGCTTTTAACATTTCGAAGATAATCATCTGACCCTTTCGAATTTTCTATGTCTACGACTGTTTTTAAATAATTGACATCATGCACTTGCATGTCCCCCTATGTTTATAATAAGGTTTGTTAAATGCAGCCTAGTAATTTAAGATGTGAAAATTAAATTTATGTAAAAAAATATATCAAAGACAATGAACGACGGTCGACTGGTGCCAAGTGATGAAAAAAAAGACTTATCCTGTTGGGGCAAGTGAGCTATAAACAACCAAAAATTCCAAACAAAATTGCACCGTTCTTGAATTTAAAAAAAAATGTGTAACAACGAAATATTTCAAATTTCACAAACGAGATAACTTGATCGGACATAGCAAACAACTTCACTGGCTTTTTTTTTTCAACAAAAATAAATGAGACATATCATTTATACTTAACTGTACGCACTGACATGTCACAAATGCTTATTATAATAAATGATCGCATTTCAATTTATTTTGAAGGTCTATAAGATAAAAAAAAAAAAGGGTCATAGAATCTTATTCTTAACCGATTGTTTATGGAACCATTTAAGTCGAGGTCTAATAAATCCTGCCAGACGGACATGAACACATTCTAATGATTAAAACCAATAACACCAAACTCTTAACATTTACCAATTAATCAAGGAAATAATTTCACGGTCACATAAATCGTCATGTGGCCAAAGGAAAAATAATATAGAAATGAGGTCAAGGACAAGGGCAATGGACATATGACAAATAGAAAAAAAATTGTTAGATCTGTGTTCCATACTTGTATATGTTGCAGTCAAACATTTTAACTTTTGACATATGCAGCTTTATACAAATTGTTCAAAATGCTATGAATTCGAATCACTTGGTCTCGATGGTTTAAAAATATCAATGAGAATTTTTATAATAAACATAATCAAACTCACATAATCCGATTTCGCGCAGGTTGTTTCTGTTTCTTATTACAATATTCGGTATCCACTTTATAAGACAAGTGATGAATCTAGAAGACGTATAGGTTACATGCCCCCGACCCCACCTTTGATTGTCAAAACTATATTGATTCATGTATTTAACGGTTTTTTAAAGCAAAACATAGTGAAAATATTGTTCGACTCGCTACATTCGGCGGTATGTAAAAGCTGTTCGAATTGACCGTGTTTAAACTTAAAACATGTTTTAAACATGTTGTTGGTAAACAGACTTTTTTACGAACGTAGAAAAAAAATACCTCGTTTAATCAGCTTGACGTTAGAAATAAATGCAGCGTTTGCATAGTTTGTCAAAGTTAATGTAAACTTTGCAAACGTATGTTTGAAAGAAATGATCAAAACATGTGCGCGCTTAGCCGTTTGCATCGTTTGTGTTAGAAAGAAATGCACCCTTATAAAGGTGCCTATATCCTATTGTACGAGAAAATCACACAATTGTGTGTTTCGATTTTTAGGGCCGTAAACTCTAATTTCAAGTTTAAACATATCTTCCATAATTTATATTGAAAATGCATATTTAGAGAGCTTTAACCTCAATTTGCGTTATAACCTTCATTTCTATCTATTCTGCTGTTAAAACATTTTTGAATGCAAAGTAAAATTAAAATTATTTGCGTTCTATAAGAGTAGGAATTCAAGTGCTTGCTTATTATTTATTTGAATCTGAGACTCATGAATAATAAGCCGTTGTCCTGTGAAAGAACTTGTTTTCCAACGACCCACAAAACTCTTTTTTAACGCTGAAGTTAAATAATCAATTATAATGTAATGTGATTATGATTTTTTTTTTATTTGACCAAACCGGGTTATGCATACGCTATCCGGAAGCGATGATTTCCAACTGGCTAACAGAACGGTTTGCCTACGGTGACTTTTCTCATCACTTGTTTACTCCTATATCTATTAGTGCTTTGAACATTTTCAAGGTATGTATAGCATCATAAATATCAGTAACTGTAGCAAAAACATGCATTAGAATATAAAATATACGTGTGCATTACACCAACTTGATAGACCAAAAGTGAAATCGATGGACAATTTTGCTCTCGTAGTGCAAAGCAAATAATCTTTTATTGCAAATATTTGCATCAGTTGACAGCTAAATATATACTGTTTCAATATTCGTTTCGTATTTAAGTAGAATATTCGTAGTTCCCATAAAACAATATGTTTTCCTTGAGGATCCCAAAATAAATTATTGTACGATCAGTTTAGAACTTACTGTATTCTAGAAGCGATTTCAGATTTTTTGACTGTATGACCAGTTTCGTGATTTTGAAAAAAATAAAACCGGCAATTTGAAGGTATATGCGTGTCTATGTGATATAACGAACTGTCCAGGGAACTATAACGTGTAATTTCTTTCATCAGACAATACAAATATATTTCTAATGATTTTTATAGACGGCAAACTAATTGTATTTTTGTATCTTATATAAAGAAACCCCATAAAAGATTTTACTAAAATTCGAAATAGACGATGTACAATACAGTCATTATCATTTAAGGAATCCGAGAAAGATTTATTGATTGTTATATCAGTGACGGATAAAAAAAAGGGGGGGATCCCGCGGTTTGCAACCCTTTTTTTTTAACTATCAATGCATTTGTATGGGAACATATATTTGGAATCCCCTTTTCTCCTGGATTGGACCCTCTCTCCATTTAAAAATGGCTGGAACCCCCAATGTATATTAAGTGGTTTATGAGGAGATGCGCTTACAACACCGGCGAAACATATTGTACCGAACGGAAAAACGGACTAAATTATCACTATTAACCCCCGCTTTACAAAGTGGTGTACAATTGAGTGTCAAAGAGCCAGCTCTACATCCAAAACAAAGTGAAGAAACTGTGATGAATTACAGGCTCCAGTACGGCCTCCAATGTGTGTAAATACATGCATTTTTATATAACAATTAAATCTGTGTGTTTGTACAATTTTAAACATTTCTAAAACTGATATAAACAACAAACCTTTCCTCTATTTAAGCAACATTTAAACATCCTTAGTAGTAAGTCGAGTACACCCTATCAACCTAAAACATGTTTCATAAGTTTTCAGGATGTGAATTTATTGAAATATATTTGTGTTATTTAGAAAAAAGCAAGCTCCTAATGTATCGTAAATAACTTTGAAATCACCACTAGAATACAGTGAAATAAAGACTGATCATACACACAGGCGCTTGGGTCTATGATACAGATTTTTTTTTTTTTTTTTTTTATTAAAATATTCAATTTTCTATATTTATAATACATATCTATCACTTCTGTGCATGTCTCACCTAGTTTCGAGTGATTTAAACGACCCAGAGAAAAAACCCAATTTTACTATCCATACTAAGAAACAAAAAGGCAACTAACTCGATGCCATTTTTCTGCTATCTATAAATAAATAGATTGACTACCTGGATTCCCCAACGATTTCTCTAGGGAAACGTGCCTTCCTTGCCGTCAGATCGTACACATCGTTGATATTTATCAAATTGGCATTTTTCCTAACATTTTTAGTCCATCTCCAGCATATAATAAAATGATTTTAACTTTTTTGACTAATTTCAAATTTACGTGCCCGGAAGTTGACTGTTTTTCCCGAACTTTTGTTAAAGGGAAGTAATATTTTCCCGGACTTTTTCGGAACATCTCTCCAAGTACGTATGAAAATAATAATGTGAAAAAAAAATAAAAAAATCTGTATCATAGACCCAAGCGCCTGTGATCATACAGCTTCAAAATATACAATCGAGACTGATCGTACAGTGAGAAATTCAAACAAGTGTAATTTTCTTATTTCTGGTTTCAAAGATCTGGTTCAAACTTTTACCACCACTTGAAATATACTTCATTTAGTTAATTAAGTCTGGTTTTTACGTAAAGCGATCATAATGTAATGATAGAAAAAGGAAGACATTTAAAAATACCTAGAGAAAAAAGACTATGCACATCCTGTAATACAATGGAGGATGAAGCCCATTTTATTTTATACTGCAAAAAAATTGCTAAACTAAGAGATAACTTTATAGGAAATGTAATTAAACATATGCCAGATTTTATGTCCTGGCAAGAAAATGAAAAAATTAAATATCTTCTTTGTCCGTCAACCTCAAAAGAAGTAGAAAGCTTAGGGTCCTATTTTAAACAGGCATTAGAACTGAGGACAGGGGACTCTTGATTTATTTATAAAATATATTTATATATCATATAGATAGATTGTTTTGCTTTTTTGCTTTTTTTGTTTTCATGGTTTTGTTTGTTAAATGTATTTTGTGTATGTTTATATTATTTGCCACAAACTTATTGTTCAGAGTTTATATGACAATAAATATTTGAATTGAATTGTTAATTTTTTCACTAAGAGGGTAAAAAGATTGTTTTTAGGTTCACCGACTCATTTTCCTTAGTGATGCACTTGACAATCTCTCGATTAAGGCAAAGAAACGAATAATGAAATAGCTGAATTTAATTCTAAACCCTTTGAGAATATCGAATTAATCATTAAGGAATGAACAGATGATCAACTTACCGTTTAGTTTAGTATATCCATCAAATTCAAAATATGACCCAACAAGTTTTCGCTTCGAAAATCGCGACTTCCGGATAGCGTACAGAATAGTATCTACACTGTGACAGTGGCGTATTTACCTCGAAATTTTATCTACAATGGTAAACAATAAAAGTATATAACGAAAATGTATGTTTTTATTTATTCTAGACAACAAGCACGGAAAGCATAGTTAAAGCTATCAAATGATTCCTCCGGAAACATTGAACTCAAGCTTAAGGCAACAACAGGTACAATTGTAGGTGTTTTATTCTATAAGAAAACTTAACATATTTCAATAGCATAACTCATTTGTGGATCCTTGTGTAATTCGATTTTTCTATTTATTTAGTTTTAAAAATGATAGTCAGATGATTAAAATTAGATATGACTTGTTCGTTTATCAGTTGTTTTACTTTTATTTCAGGACCATTAGAACAAGTGTATACGAATGAAGTAATATGATGCAACTATAGCCACATACCGTTGAAAATGAAGCATACACGCTATACACGAGATACATTTATATTTACGGTTACCGCATTGTTATGTTCATGAGTATTCTCTCATCATGTTCATTCTTCATTCAAACAAATACAAAAAAACACATCTTACAGGTTCATTTAATACATCAACATCATCAATTATGATTACTGACAATCGCAAAATTTTAAGACAAGAGTTAGCATCCTTAGTAAATAAAAAGTAAGAGACTAAATAGACACCTTGACCTATAATGGTTTACTTTTATGAAATGTGACTTAGATGGAGAGTTGTCTCTTTGGCTCTCATACCACATCTTTTTATATCTACATAATAGAGAAATAAATAAGGTCACGCTAGAATACACAAGGCAGAAGGTATGTAATGGCAACTTTTGGTTTTGTGGATTCGAAAGTAAAATGTACCTACCAACTATTCTTCAAATGTTAGTTGAATATTAGTCTGACAAATAAACATATTCAAAGAGTTTGTTTGTGTACCGTAACTAGTATTTGTATGTTAAAATGTGACAACATATAGTCTAAGGAAAACCTTGGATATTCAAAACCCGGCATAGGCTATAAATGCAGATCATGTTTACTTTAATGTTTTAAGGAGGCTCGCGGGTATAAGATTTTCAGAAAAAAATTAAAACATTTATTTTTCATTACAAATTTTATTAATTACCTTTAATAGTTGTTACTTTATCATATGGTACAAAAATCATTCCAAAAAATCAATTCGTGTTGGCCCCAAGTGACTTTAAAAATGTAGATATCATTGAAAAAGCTCCAAATTATCTCCCTTTGGCGCAAAAAATGTTATTTTTTGGCACTAAAATTGAAATATCTTTTTTAGCTCATCGGTGACCTATATTTTATATTGTTGTTTTCGAATAAGCTGTACATAAACTAAATATTTGTAAATTTTAAGCGATTTCTGTAATTTAGTTCTTTTTTTATTTCGATATTACCGCTTGTTCTCCTATTAGTTCAACAGAAAAAAAGGACATTAAAATAAAAGGTATGCTTCTTTCGAAGGCAGATTGTGAGCGTAAATGAACGGTGAACCCATTTTTTTATTTCATTTTTCTATTAAGTATAAGATAAAGTTCATTTATAGAAAAATATAGCGAATTCCTATATTAAATAAAGAAAAATGATTTTGACTCGCGAGCCCCCTTCAAATATATATATATTTTTTTTATTATTTTGGGTCAAAATACGATTTTTAAATAACAAATATTTCAAAAATAAAAAAAATTACATATTTGCCTTAAATCAATAGTTTTGATTAAAAAAAAAAGATCACACTGTAAATATTTGACCGATTATTTACCTCAGTAGAGCCTATCCAATTCCATTATATA
The DNA here is from genome assembly GCF_963676685.1 of Mytilus edulis. NCBI lineage: Eukaryota > Metazoa > Mollusca > Bivalvia > Mytilida > Mytilidae > Mytilus > Mytilus edulis. Next base: position 69,849,770 of record NC_092348.1, read on the forward strand.
CTGAGTGCCAATGAAAACGCAACACTTGGTTTTTCAAAAATAAAATTTATATTAGAAATGATAATCTTTCAAAATAAATTGTTCTTGAAAATTAACAATTTTAACAATAGATCGATGTCAAACAAAAATGTTTGATTGTCATCTTTCGGGCAACATTGGTAAGCGAAACATCCAATGTCGAATCATCAACTCAAAGTCATAACAAAAAATGTTACAACCCCGTGGTACAGCGCAATCTCGACAGCGCCGTGGAAATGATCATCCCGGACGTTTAATGTGATCCCGAGGAATGTTATTCCACTTGTCCCGCAAAGCAAACTCAAGCTGACTTTAAAATATTGGTGGTGGTTTTCATCGTCTCTGACTCAACCATGTCAAATCTGATGCAAAATTTGCTCGATCGGGCCAAATTCCGGCGAAAAGCATGACTATTGGCCAAGGCGGGTGCCAAATGTCTATGTAACCACCACTGACGGTTTTTGGTACATAATGAATGATTTTTGGTCTACAGAATTCGATGTTTACACGAGACGGGCGTTTAGATGTCACTATGGGAAGACTGTGGTGCGCTTTACTTTCCGCTATATAGAAGGTGTTCTCTCACTCAACTTTGCGCTATATAGATGATGTTCTCTCACTCAACTTTGCGCTATATAGAAGGTGTTCTCTCACTCAACTTTGCGCTATATAGAAGGTGTTCTCTCACTCAACTTTGCGCTATATAGAAGGTGTTCTCTCACTCAACTTTGCGCTATATAGAAGGTGTTCTCTCACTCAACTTTGCGCTATATAGAAGGTGTTCTCTCACTCAACTTTGCGCTATACAGATGATGTTCTCTCACTCAACTTTGCGCTATATAGAAGGTGTTCTCTCACTCAACTTTGCGCTATATAGAAGGTGTTCTCTCACTCAACTTTGCGCTATATAGATGATGTTCTCTCACTCAACTTTGCGTTATATAGAAGGTGTTCTCTCACTCAACTTTGCGCTATATAGAAGGTGTTCTCTCACTCAACTTTGCGCTATACAGATGATGTTCTCTCACTCAACTTTGCGCTATATAGAAGGTGTTCTCTCACTCAACTTTGCGCTATATAGAAGGTGTTCTCTCACTCAACTTTGCGCTATATAGAAGGTGTTCTCTCACTCAACTTTGCGCTATATGGATGATGTTCTCTCACTCAACTTTGCGCTATACAGATGATGTTCTCTCACTCAATATTTCAATAACTGCCATTAACATCAGGAAAGCAGTACAATTGTTTTTTTTTAAGTGATGGCCAAGGCCATGCTCACCGCAGCTGTTAGGGTGACTGTTAAACAGGCAAATGTAAATGCAAAAGATTGAACTTATTGTGTAATTTGAGATGTAGTACTACGTTGTCTTGTGCAAACAAATAGGTTATTTGATCTATTAGGCTTTACTTTTGTTTCCAATATATGCTAGTTTATATGCGACTTTTTGTCATGATTTATCTTTGAAAAGAAGCATATTTTTGCTTTTAATGACTTTGTCACTTTGCACCAGTAGTCCGTATTCAAAATGTAAGTGGCAACAATCTGTTTAGTTAAATTTGCTCAAGGTGTCATGTTAGCTTATGATGTCGTTTGATTGTATTTCGCTATTTTTTTTTGGTCCTTTTTGTCCCATAGCTTTGCACGAACATGATATTTACTAGGCAACCAAAAATAAACTTTAACTTGGTCCGCTTCACATTTTGAATGCCTTTGCAGATAGTTGTTTGCATATTTCTAATCTTCGAAATTAATGGCCGAATTTTGACATCATTTTCCCTAAAATGAATCAACAACTGTATTTTCTTATTTTCCAATTTGGTCAGATTCTTATAATTATAAGCTTTTGCTTATGAATGTTTTTCATTGGATAATTTAACAGTTTTGCTCATTTATTATATTTTATGATATATTTGAGTTCAAACTTGTGTGTCGTTTTTTTTTTTTTTTTTTTTTTTTGTTGTTGACTAGCATATTTTGTATAAATCTTTTATGAAGGCCAATCCACAAAAGTTGTAAAACATGATATATAGAAAGAGCTAGTTTTATTTGTCCAAATTGATACGATATTCCCGGGCTTATATTTCCTATCAAGATTTTCTTGACAGAGGGTTGATGCTCACAAGGAAGCTATTAAACCAAGTGTTCCAAAGGCCAAGTTGAAATCATCCCTTCTTAATTTTTACGAACGCCATCCCAAGTTGATTGACCGTTATGAAATAACCGTTTCACAGATGATAATGGACTAATACGACATTTCAAACAAACTTGACTACAACCCATCATTTGGGTAGCAAGTTAAAAAATGTGTCAGATGACCTTGCCTGCCAAACAACATGTCCGAATGGCAAAAAACATAACATAAGGGTAAACTGGAGTTTTTTGCTTTCTCTCTGAAACTAAACATTTAGAGCAAATCTGACAGAATTAAAATGTTCTAATAATTATATCTTTCTATTTCAAACAAATCAGACAACCAATTATTTGGTTGCTGCCCTTGAATTGGTAATTCAAATGAAATTTTAAGGAATTATTGCCCTTATAGGCAATTTTAAACAATTAAAAAATAAAAAAATGTAATATTTAAATTTATCAAAATCTTCTCGACTTTATCTACGGGGTCAGATAGAATTAAATATAGCCGCAATTTGCAATAGGCTAAATTGAAAAAATGTATCTGATCACCCTGCAACCCAACCAATATGGCCGTCATGGCTAAAATCTAACATAGAAATACTTTAGAAGTGTATGGGAAAATTATAAGAAAAAAACAATTTCAAATGGTCAAAACTTGAAAAATAATTTAAATTATGATAAGGGGTCTTAAGTAAGTTATGTCCACTTCTGTCATATGCATTTTAATAATATCCTTCTTCTACAAATTGACTTGTACTGAACATTTTGTTGAATTTTGTTTCAAAATTTTAGTAGTTTTACAAAATGACTTGTTATTTTTAGTCATTTTGTAAAATGCCTGTCAATGTAAGGCATTTTATAAATTGCCTGAAAATTCCGTCATTTTATAAAATGCCTAAATTTAGAAAATGTCTGTAACATATATGTTAAGTGCCTAGAAAATCAACCTAGCGATGTTAGAGAAGATCTGATTCGTAACTTCCTCCCCGATCGGGGCTGGAACCTGTTCTTTTTATTTCTAATTTCTACGACAACACCGCTTAGCGCAGACACCTTATCCCCTCCTCTTGCTATAGGTTATAAATATATATAATAGAAACGAACATAGAATACATATCGGTACAGCGAACACATAGGGTTTTACTTTTATATATACATAAAAGCAATTATATAGTATACATAAGTAGCAGTCACCTATAGTTAAGATCAATGAGATGAGGATGAAGATTCAAGTTGAAGGTAAAGATTTGTTAGTGTATGTTCGAATCCCTGTATTTTGTTTTATGTCTCTTTTCTGACTTCTGAATAATTTTAAATCTCGGTCCTTTTCTCAAATTAATTCTATCAAAACTTTTGATTTTTCAACCCTGTATATACCACCATTCCCCATGCATTTGCCATTTGAAATTAAAAAATCATTTAAAAGAAATAATCCACAATGCCTTTCAACATAAAAATAGTAGCAAAAATTTATTACTTTGGGATAGCATAAGGCATATGTTTTTATTAGTGAACAAAAGGGTAAAACATGCTACACAGAGGAACAAGTGATCTGTATGCTGGAATTTCTTATCGACAATATATTTGTTGAATTTGGAGTTAAACTTTTTCAACTTATTGTCGGCATTCCTATGGAAACAAACTGAGCGCCTCTCCTTGCCGACATTTTCATACGAATCGGAGTTTCTTCAGACATTTGTCAAAAACAAGAAGATCAAAGAAGCCAGATTACTTTCAGATATATTGATGATGTTCTTTCCATTAACAATCCGAACTTTTCTGGTTGTGTTCCATTAATATATCCCCCAGAACTAGAAATTAAAGAAACAACAGACCCGGCTTCCTTCGCCTTATTTTTAGATTAATACCTCGAATTTGACATACACAGCCATCTCAGTACCAGAATCTATGACAAAGGACAATTTTGTTTTTGAAACTATCAATGTCCCTCACTTTAGTAGCAATATTCCAACTTCACCTGCATATGGGATATACATTTTCCAACTTATTCGATGTTCCAGAGCTTGCAGCTCATATTCAGACTTTGTAAAACGTCACCAGTGTCTGAGCAAAAAGTTGATGAACCAGGGATACGTTAAAAAACGTCTCGTCCATTTTATAACAGTTCATGGGAAGGTGCCAAGACCTTGTTGATGAATATTCTGTATCAATTTCACAAATAATACATGATGGTCTAGGTGTATAGATTATGTGTACTGGCGTGGTTTATCATCTTAATAACGTGTTATATTGTTCTTTTATTTGTCTTTGTTCTGTTATTAAAATTATATTTTATATCAATGAGTTGTTTGTAATATCGTTCATTTTTCCTGGTGTGCTTTGCATTATACGTGCTACTTTTTGTGTTTCTCATGTACTTTTAACATCCCACCATATATGTTATTGTTATATTTTAATGTCATTATATTATTGTTATATTATAATATTGAAAGTACTTTCAACGACAAAATCATTTTATATCTCTTCCTGTGTGATGTAACATTCAGTAACATCAAACGTGCGACTCTCTTCTCGACTTGATGTGAACTTCGCCATGCAGTTATTTGTGTTGATTTTAAATACGTATATAAGTAGCAATGCATTTGATTGTTAAATTTTATATTTCCTTTTTTGTAATTTTTGTTATATATTTGTTTGTTTTTGATCTGATTGAGATTGTTACACTGTGATGATGGCTGTATCCCTGTATTGACAATTTTATTTATTATGTCTGTTTTGTTCACGCATCGTTATAAATATTGCGGAATTTGATGCAACGTTCATACAATTAAGAGGTTAAGCGCTATAAAACCAGGTTCAATTCACCAAGTTCTACAATTGAGAATGCCTGTAACAAGTCAGGAATATGACAGCTTTTTGTACATTCGTTTTATGTGTTTCATCATTTGATTTTGCCATTTTAATAGGGACTTTCCGTTTTGAATTTTCCTCGGAGTTCAGTATGTTCGTTATTTTACTTTTTTTGTATGTTGTTGTAGATGTCTTTGTAATAAGACTTGCAGCTGGGTTTCCTGGTTAGTTTTTGTTTATCATTGGTCAATTCAAATATATGGGGAAAAATGATAACATTCAAACGCCGTTTTTGTTCTATATTTATATAGTATGATTTCATCTGTTTAACTACATATTTTTACAAATGTTTAATCGCAAATACCATAAATAAATTGTAATGTGCCAACAATTAGGTCTCTTGCTAGAAATTTTAGTTACATATTTTTATATATACATGTATAATAAAAGATATATTCGATTTCATGTATGTCTTCTTTTGTAAGTAAAGCTAGGTTCACACTGCCGATCAGATCAACTCGATGATCCCGATTGTCCAAATTCCACGACCAAGCGAAACCAAATTCTTGATCGGGCCTGTTTACAACTTCTACCCGACTGCTATCCGACTGTACACGAACTTAACTCAACTATTCACGACTCCTCCAAGACTCCAACACGACTCCAACCCGAATATTCGATGATTCCAACCAATTCACGATTTCTACCCGATCTTTACTCGAATAGTTAGACGATATCAACTTAACTCGATCTCAGCCTGATTTCAGCCTGATCTCGGCCAGACCAGATCGACTTGATCGTATAGGGGTCGTATGAAAAGTCGGACATTGGTCGGGTATGTACAATTTCAGTATAAAACGTCTGAATTTTTATATCACACGCTGCAGCGGAGGGGCATTAAGTGTTACCCTTGTCCGTCCGTAAGTACGTAATATACGTACGTCCCAACGATTAGTTTCTGTTCTCTAATTTTATTCTGCCTCAATCAAATTCTTTGAAACGTTTGAACAAAGCTTAATACCATAAAACACAGATCAAGTGAGAATTTGGGTGGCGTCACTAGAGTCATTCTTGGGTAATGACTCTTTATAGCGTTATATGAAAACTGGGGCATTATCTGTGTCCCATATGAACACATTCTCCGTTTATATGGTTAGATTCAGTAGTTCACAAAATGTCTGAAAAAAATTATACATTTAAAGTATCTACATGGAAATAAAAGCAGTTGGATAATTTTGCAAATTGGTTAGAGCTCAGATAGACAGATTAATAGCTGTGACGGAGCTTGAAGAGAGCAGAGAAGACGCACAAAAAGAGATAAACAGCAAAGGGTGCCGATAATCTAGATGATGCAGTGGCTGACACGGCGATCACTGTGTGAGCAGTATAAATTGTAATCACAAATATACTGAACTCCGACGAAACTGGAAAGTCCCTAATCAAATGGCAAAATCAAAAGTATGAGAGATTTGCAGGAACTCAACAAAGAGGATCCAAATAGTTATACACTAAAAACTTTCTGAAAGTAAAGTAGGACGCTGATTTGTTATTGGAGTTTTATTGCTCTTTTCTTGAGATTTGTCTCCCGATAAGTACTGATGTTAGATAGCAATATACATTAATTTTACAATCCCCTTTTTTTGCTTTCTCACAAATTAAGCCTTCTGTTTGTGTCATATATGTGCAAACATATGTATGTAATCAGTAATTTCCATAGATCTGATACTCAGTAGTTCAATGGTTCAAGATATTTCTCTTTGGTGTATCCATGGCAACAACCCGCTCGTTTTTACTAATAATATTGCAAAAAGGTGGTTAAGATGTCAAATGTTTCCCAAAATTTTGCCAAAAATAGAATTGCAATCTCCTGGAGGATACCTTTTCTGAAACTGTTTACATATATCTATCACGAATTGAAATAAAAATCATTTGTCTTTCGTCTCATTTTTTTTTATATAAAATTGCGTCAAAAAGCGTATGAAAAAAAGTTTTTAAAAACACCGTATGTTGACATATAACTGTTAATTTCTGTGTCATTTGGTCTCCTGTGGAGAGTTGTTTCATTTGCAATTATACCACATCTTCTAATTTTTATACTAAAACAAATCTGGACATACGGAAAATACGAACAGTCAAACAAAAATAGTCTATTAAACAGGTAAAATATAATATGGATGTTCTTAAAAACTAACTTTGAAAGCTAAAGTGTTATGTAGAGTGCTGTTTGTCTTCTCGTTGGTTTTCGTTATTCGCTATGGCTGTGTTGGTTTGTTTTCGATCTTTAAGTTTGATTGTTCCTTTAGTATCTGTTGTCTCTCTTTTCAAATTTTACACCTCCTTGCAAAAGTAGAGACGCGTACTGTACATGGAGGAATTTGTGTATAGTTAAAAAATAAATAGAGACATAGACTTATATAGTTTTGTGGAAGCAAAGTTACGGGAGTTTATTAAAGCTGCACACAATTAGGGAATCGCGTATGGCCGAGTAGAGATCGAAGAGTAGCCGAATGTGGTTGCGTAGAGATCGGGTATTGGTCGAGTTGGTCTGGGATGAAAAAAATATAGAAGTCGCAGTGATTATGAAGCGATCGGGCATTAATCGAGTTAATATGGACCAAATATCGAACAGATTGTCGTTGATCGGGAAATGATCGGAAATCAGTCGAGCAAAGATCGAAATGATCGAATACTGATCGGTAAACTAGTTGTATTCCGACCCAACTCGATCTCTACACGATCCTTTCCCGATCAATTCAACCACTACTCGACAAATTCTCGATCTCTTCTCGAGTGACTGCCTTCTTGATCCTTACTCGAATGTTTTTGACATGTCAAAAATTCTCGGGTAGAAAGTCAGATCGATGACGACAAAGGTAGACCACCCCGAACATTCTTGTCGATTGAAAAAATGACCAGTCTCCCGATCGCTTAATTTGTCTTCAGGGCCGTAACTACATTGAGGCAAATGAGGCAAATGCCTCGTGTAAAAAATTTAAAAAAAGAAAAAAAAAATGAAACAAAAGGTTGTTTTCATATCAAATTGTTTTCAGGGAAAGTGTCTTGCAAGAAGCAAGTTCTCTTCACTCTCTGGTGTATCCCCTAGATGTTTTTCGTTATCCATGTTTCTATTTTCCTTTTAGTTTTCAGAGTTGATGGTCTATTGTTTGTACTTCTGTGTTCCGGGTTTGTCTTTTGTTCATTTATTGTCTACTTTATGACTATAGTCTGAGTGTTGATTTTCATTTGTAAACGTGGTTTTGCAATGTTGCATGTCCACCGATGTCCAGAATTGTGCGAGAAATATATTTTAAGAACATGCGATGCTACTCAGTGGGCACAAAAATAAATTTGTCCTTTCTGCATGGATAATTGAAATTGATATCAAAGAATACAAAACAGTTCGTTTTATTGTAAATAAAAGTAGATAGCTGACATGGTTTGAATTAAAGTAAGGTCACATATTTCCCGGTATCAAATAATTTGAAGGGAAAAAAAGGTATTGCCATACATGACCTTTTACATTGAAAGGTTAAACTTGCATTAAGTCATTTTGAGACCCTTTAATAGATAATAATTACATTAGATACATGTACGTTTCATTATGGTACTTCCGCGCTTCATACAAAATGTACTTCGGTCAACGCTTTTACACCCCAATGAAGTTACAAAAAGAAGCATTCAATTCTTAAACAAGAGTGCACACGCTGAAATGTCTCGCCTTCTATACTAATCATTGATATTATGTTGATAGTCTTAAGTATCAAGCTAAGCTTTAATACAACTGTCACATAAACTTAACATTAACCAAGATAACTAAACAAAGACCAATGAACCTTGAAAATGAGGTCAAGGTCAGAGGAACCATGCCAGGCAGACATGTACAGCTAACAATGCTGCTATACAACATATATAGTTGACCTATTACTTATAGTTTAAGAAAAATAGACCAAAACACAAAAACTTAACACTGTGCAATGAACCGTGAAAATGAGGTCACGGTCAAATAAAACCTGCGCGACTGACATAAAGATCATAAAATATTTCCATACACCAAATATAGATGACCTATGGCATATAGTATTTAGATAAAAAGACCAAAACTCAAAAACTTAACTTTGACCACTGAACCATGAAAATGAGGTCAAGGTCACATGACATCTGCCCGCTAGATAGGTACACCTTACAATCATTCCATACAACAAATATAGTAGACCTATTGCATATAGTATGAGAAAAACAGACCAAAACACAAAAATTTAACTATAACCACTGAACCATGAAAATGAGGTCAAGGTCAGATGACACCTGCCAGTTGGACATGTACACCTTACAGTCCTTCCATACACCGAATATACTAGCTCTATTGCTTGTAGTATCTGAGATATGGACTTGACCACCAAAACTTAACCTTGTTCACTGATCTATGAAATGAGGTCGAGGTCAAGTGAAAACTGTCTGACAGACATGAGGACCTTTCAAGGTACGCACATATTAAATATAGTTATCCTATTACTTATAATAAGAGAGAATTCAACATTACAAAGAATCTTAACTTGTTTTTCAAGTGGTCACTGAACCATGAAAATGAGGTCAAGGACATTGGACATGTGACTGACGGAAACTTCGTAACATGAGGCATCTATATACAAAGTATGAAGCATCCAGGTCTTCCACCTTCTAAAATATAAAGCTTTTAAGAAGTTAGCTAACACCGCCGCCGCCGCCGGATCACTATCCCTATGTGGAGCTTTTTGCAACAAAAGTTGCAGGCTCGACAATAAAGGAGTATGGAAACATAATCGCACACAAAGTCAATGCATAGAAAAAATACAAATGATCAATGGTCAAAGTTTGTGTTCCTGCTCTTCATCTTGATAGTTGCCGGATGGTCTTCAACAATACTTTTAAAGAATCATTAATACCGTAAAAGATCGTAAAACAAGGTGAAGATGGTCCCTAGTGTGGACTTAAGTAGTACTAGTAATTAAAGTTTAATACTGCAATGTCACTGTATCTAAATCTAATCAAAAAAAAATTACCAATGTCTAATCACAATACAAGACAAGAACAGACGTACAGATACGGTATTAATAATTATGAGAATTACGATGTTTGCTTTATCCTACATATCGGTCTTTTAATGGTGTCTCTAATACCTTAAAGTCATAAATTACAATGAATCTTTGTGTTAGCTTTGGGACTTGATTGTCGAAAAAAAATATCTAAAAATTAATGAAGCCGTTTCAATGCAAGAAAGAGTCTGGGAAACGCTCAGAATGCACGATTTTGCGTTATTTTCTCAGAGCTTCTGAGGGCCTTAAGTGGCCAAAGACCCCTCGCCCAAAATTTTGCCTCACTATTAAAAGAGGCTAGTTACGGCCCTGGTCTTGATCGGGATTGATCGAGATGGTCTGATCGGCAGTGTGAACCTAGCTTTAAGGATAATATTTAGATGCATAATAACTATATATAGACGCGTCATATTATGTTTTGTATTTCTCATACTAATTCATTGTAAACTTCGAATAATTTTATTAATGTATCTTTCAACATGATAACATGATTTTTTAACATTCACTTCCTATGCCGTCTAATAAAGGAAAGGCCCTAATTTCGAAAAGACGTCAACACAATATTAATAGACATGTTACGAAAAGGTATATACTCGACGCTGAGGTTGACAAATTAGACTTTAAATGAGGGTATCGTATCAAAACACAAAAGTGAATTAAATCTTGTGCTGAAACTACATAGTAAGGATGTCCGCGGATATTTATTTCTTATAACAAACGTCCCTTCGAAATCTTTATCATGATAAATAATTTCATTATAAATATTCCTTATAGAACAAATACTTCATAATAATTATATTCCATGAAGAATTCAAATAATAACACCCATAATATTATTTCCTTTTTATATTTTCGAACAGTCATAGGAGGCGAGGGTATAGCAGAAAAGATATGAAACCCATAAGGAAAGCCGAGACAAAAGGATTAATGAGAGAAAGAAGCCCTCGCCAAACTATTTATTTAACTGTAACCTAGTCGTTACAAAAACAAAACACAAAAATGTTTAAACTTCAATTGTGAATTCTCTTGTAAAAGTCTCTGAAAATGTGACTCGCTTTTCGCAGGTTGCACATCATCGACTACGTGGAAGAGTGGCATAAAATACCCGAAACGTTAGCTGTACTTCACAGCAATGTTCTTGGCATTTTTAGACCAGAAAAGAAGCCTCAGGCACAATTTTAACCCAGATAGCGGCATTGCATACCTACGCAGGTTTTTTGTGGACAATAGGAATCATATCAGGTTCACACGCAGTAGTTTCCTAGGACAACATAATGATGCTCTATAGATAAATTGAGAAAACAAATTGCCTTAAAATTGACCAGGCTTGAAATTAGATTTCATCATGATTTTGTCATTTTAGGTCAAATAAAAATAACGCATGTCGTTTTCCGATCAGTTTCTCTATTGGCGCCATTACTTAATTAGAGCTACATGTAGAACAAGATCAGTAAGAATATAATGTAAAAATAAACTTGCAATTATGGTATACTCGTGCGGATGTCAGATATATGTGGAATATGCTATAGGGCGCTTAAAAACTCTCCAAGCCAGGGGAAGCATATGGAGACATCCGAAAAACAAGAATGTATCCATTGTATGTAGTAGCCCCACTCATACTGTCATTTTCAGTGGACCGTGAGATTGGGGTTGAAAACTCTACTATAGCATTCAAATTGAAAGGGAATATCTGAACTAAGTTTCAAGTTGGTTGGACTTCAACTTCATCAAAAACTACATTGACCAAAAACTTTTACCTGAATCGGGACAGACGGACGAATGGACGCACAGACCGAAAACATAATTCCCCTCTACTATCGTAGGTGGGAGCATAAAAAACCACCAGACTGAAGAGCTTTGTGTGGGTTGTGCATGGTTTGATTGAATGCTGTTTGTTTTTCGTCCAGTGACAAATATTTCATACATTTTCAGGAAGAGGTTCAGTAGTGGAGTGACAGATTTATATCGTAATTAATAGAGTAAAAAATCAAACTAGCTAATTAGTTGATTTTTTTTTCAAATCTAGAATTTCATACTGAAAAAAACATTGTCCCCATCTCCCACAAACACGTATACCTTTCCGATCCTATAATTACAAGCAATGATATCAGAAAATGGATACTCTAAATTTTTGTATAATTTCTAATGAACCAAGAATTGTGTAGTATACCTGGTTAACATCACTCAAATTTATTTTTAATCGATAATTAGTGTTTTGACACAGTCCACACATTTAAAGTCTAATTTGTCAACCTCAGTGTCGAGTATATACCTTTTCGTAACATGTCTAATAGTTTAAGTAATAGGTACAAATTAATAGGCGTTTATTCATGAAAAAAAGAAACCGTTCGACCTCCGCGCTCATGTTTTCTATTTTCTAAAATCTACGCGTATTCATTGTATCTATATTACGAAGTTATAGTTTAATATGAATTTATTTGTGTATGTAATAATAAAGGTGTTTAAAGATTTATGAATGTGTATAACATTTCATTCAAGTACATGGAAGTACGTTAAGATATCAATCTCCACCAGGAAGTTTAAATCTCACCTTTCCTGTTTATAAGTTGTACACACATATGTTGATACAGAGTAATGGAACTTCGTCATTACTTGTTAATTGTGTTTTTAAATTTACACAGTAAGTTCTATATATTGATTATATGCATAAGTTTATCGTTTGATTTGAAATTAACACAGTTAATTCATGTCCAGTATAGCGGGTCAGGGATGTTAAGAGCTGTTATTTATCTCTGTTATATGGTGTTTGTTTTAGTTGTTGGTTGTTTGAATAAGTCCGTTCAATTGTTTAGTATTTTCGTTGAAGCGTATGTACCTGTAGTCTTTACGTTTTGTATTGCTCAAACCTCGTTGAAATTTCTAGATTTCCATGGCAAAATTTACAAAAAAATTTCAAACTGTTTGTCTTTCTCAATTATAAGTTCTTCAATTATTATGTTTTGAGTTTGAAATTGTAAATCATCGTTCAAATGGTTATTTTATAGTTTAATTCAGTTGTATGTATTATTTAATAAAAGACTCTCGTTTTACTTTAATAATATAATGCAATTATCTCACTCACCTTCAATGTATTTTCATTTTATGTTTGAAAGAATTATTAACATTGAACTCCAGGCAAAAATTCAAATGGCAAAATCAAAAGCTCAAAAACATCAAACGAATGGGAAACAACTGTCATACTATCGACATTATGTAACAAATAGGTTATTAAACCTGGTTTTAGTGCCATTTAAACCTCTCATGTTGCTGACAGACAACAATGTGTGAACAAAATAAACAGATATAATAGGTAAAAATGGCAGATTTTTTGTTCGTTTTTCTTCTTCTTCTTCTTCTTCTTCTTCTTCTTCTTCTTTTTCTTTTCTTCTTCTTCTTCTTCTTCTTCTTCTTCTTCTTCTTCTTCTTCTTCTTCTTCTTCTTCTTCTTCTTCTTCTTCTTCTTCTTCTTCTTCTTCTTCTTCTTCTTCTTCTTCTTCTTCTTCTTCTTCTTCTTCTTCTTCTTCTTCTTCTTCTTCTTCTTCTTCTTCGGCTTCGGCCACTGGCAGTCAAAATTGTTGATTCAGCAAATTGTGCCTAATCTGTAGATAATACTGTCGAAATGTACCAAGAGAGTACATCTTTATAATATTGATTTAACCTGCAATAGATTTTTAATTATACCTGCTCTCAACAACTTTTCGTAGTGACTGACACATGTGCAACCACTGGAATTAAGACACTTCATATTTTATTTGTCTAGTACATCCAATGACTGTCACCGAAGTGAATAAAGTTATACAGTTATACTAGTTTTCTACAAGTTACATGTGTTGTTCTGTGGTAACATGATACATTTACCAGTGTGAATTTTGTTGAGAGCAGTAAGTGGTTAAGGGGTCCTTTCTTATTTATTAAGCCCCCGTATTTTGCTGAAGTAGAGTTAGGGATTTCTTTACCTTTATAAGATTAAAATTGTTGGACAAAGAATGTAATTCTCATTGTGTGTCAGATAAAAAAGTTTATTTATTTTCTATGTAAATAGCATGTATTGTTTTAATTTTCTGACCCTGAAAAGGACCAAAAATGTAAATTGATAATGTAAGATGACATTATTTAACTAAATACATACATAAGAAAGAGACATACAACCTTCTAAGAGATATATTTAACTCAAGTCAAGAAGATTTTTAAACAAAAGTTTACTGCCATCTAAGGAATTTTGGTATGTTGCCTTCATATATAATCATAATGCTTATAGGACTTTGGGGCATGCTGTAAGGTGTGAAATGGACTTTGCCATACTAAGTCATGATTTGGTACTTATACTCTTTCTTTCAGTTAAATTAAATAAAAAAAAGAGTTGGCAAACCAACAATTCCTCATGAATCATCATGTATTGCGCCTGTGCTTATTCAAAACATAGTATGCTGGTTTTTTGTTAACTTCTTAAGTGAAAGTTGAAAGATGAACAAAAAACAAAAATCTGCCAGGCGCTGCAGGGGTTCAATCTCTTATTTTTTTTTTTTTTCAGTAAGAACTGATTGTTTACTAGTATTGTTTATTGTAATATGTTTCCAAGTAAAAAGTCTATAGATAATAGGGTCATTTTTTTCTGTATAAACCCTGTGAAAGGTAAAATCTTCTATTTTTGGTAGAACCTTTTAAATAAGCAACCTTATCTTAAAATTTGGAAATATACGCTTCTAAAGTCTTGCGCAAGCGATTTGTCTGTACAAATAGAATAGAATAGAGTAGAAGTCCTGGAATAGAAAAACCATCAACACTGTTTTTTTTTCGCGACAAGTCGAAAACAATTTTTTTCTTTCAATTTTAGCATTACATATAGTGGCAGCTGAGGGTGAAACAAACAATTTTTTCTTCTCAGAATCAAAAACAAATTATTTTTTTCTCCAAAAACTGGAAACAAACTTTTTTTCCAAAAAAAACCATAGCCCCCCCCCCCCAGAAAATCAAATGGTTGCTGCCTTATTCCAGAATTTAATTTCGAACTCTAGTTACAGATCTGGGAATAAAGTACCTGTGGAAACCTTGCGCAAACAATAGAAACTATACAATGGTTGTCATAATAACAATACCTCATGGCATCCAAGTTTGCCAACTATAGAAAGTCTGGAAAAGGCCAACCCCTTCCCCTGTATTTTGTCCGATCTTTTGAAATTTCGAGCCTTTGTTTCAAATTTTGAAAAATAGCACCTCTGGAAAATTTCCGCAATTAATGCACCTGTAAATCCTGTATTTTTGGTAGGAAAGTTTCAAATAAACAGTCCTAGATTCAGATTTTTTAACAAACACTTCGGCTCAGGTGGAATTTGTCATGTCCATTCGCCCACGGTACGCAAACAAATGCAGTCCATGCTCTGTCCACGTCCGTTGTCAACCGTGGGCATGGTGCCTACCCTAAGCCGTGGACAGCCGTGGGCGTAGTGTCAACCATACACAGAGGACAGCCGTGGGCGTGGTGTCATCCTATACCAAGGACAGCCGTGGACAAACAATGCCAACGGCATACGTTGGAAAGGAATGTGCAAAGTTCTTGATATATCTCGTGATTTTTGGATAAGTTAGCTTCTTTTTCAGAGTTTTATTCCAATACAATCTTCTTTTTTTCATAGTAGTTTGATATATTTCCGGAACTTTTCATATTTGTTAAAGGAGTAAAAGGGTCTTAACCTTTACCAGGTCTCTGGATAAATCAAAATATGCCAACAGGTGTAAATGAAAACTTTGTGGATTGTGGAAGGCACTCGAAGGGGATTTTCGCTTAACAACAAATGAACATTTATTGTTTTATCATAAGAGAAACAGATTCTCACATAGTTACTTGTGCATGGATTTTCGTATTTTATATTGCCTCTTATATCGGACTTAAAATTGACAATTGAACTATCGCAGACATTTGTACACACGTTACTTGCGTTTTTGACTGATATCCAAAATATATAATATATATATATGATATCCTGGGACTATTATACTAAAATATGTTTTCACAGATATCCTACATCAGTAGTCAATTGACAGAAGATGATGTGTGAAGTTTTCTTAAGCACAAGCTGTGCTCCCATGTGGGACAAGATTTTAAGCGAAACAAAGTGACTGTCAGTCAAATGATAGGGTGTTTTTATGATTTAAAATTTGGCCATTTTAAGAAGAAGAAAAAAGATCGCAGTCCATTGAAACAGCGTTTAGATTCATAACAGAATAATGTACGGCCATACGGTTGCTAGCAATTGCTCGCTCCGCCTCTAGCGGATAGTTGTCTCTTTGACATTCATACCATATATCCATATCTTTTATCAAACTTATATGAAAACAATGCCATTTAACCCTGGAATTTAAGACGAAATTTTAAAGGCACATTTTTGGTGTGTTAAATCAGTGAAATATAATACAGTATTGTCCTTTTTAAATAAAAGAAAACAACAACTGTTAGCCGAAATTTGTTTTCTTATAAATGTGACATTCGTCTGCGATTTTTCACGATGCATTTTATTTGTAAAAGAACGCGGAATATAGTAGGAAAATTGCTTTGAATTCCTACCATAAAAGAGTGATATTCTAGTCAGACAGTAGTAGGAATCCCAATGGAAAATAGCCGAAAAATTTAAATTAGCAGGAATTTCTTAGTAGGAATACAGGAATATGCAAATTAGCAGAAATAATTTGGTAGGAAAATAAAATTCATGCTAAAAAACCTGGTAGGAATTTTTTCAAAATTCCACCCAGAAAAATATTTTCTGGTAGGAATCTAAAAATATATGATGTAAGTGTATATTCACAAATACACAACTGGGTCAATAATTTAAGTTTGAATCCCAACGTTACAAAGAACAAAGGAAAATCATAGAATAAAATCATTTTTTAAAGAATGGACTTTTAAAATGTATTAGGAAACTGCAATATATGCAAGCTAGAAATTGTGTGATACATAAACATGTAGATATGATTTAAAAATTATGAACAAAAAAGAGTAAGAGTATGCACTTTTGTTGAAATATTGATTACTAAATATTTTTGGCAAACAATACAAAAAAATCATATTTGATGTATAAGAATTACCTTCAGTCTTCATAAGCCATGTTTTCTTACATTTCTATATTGTTATGTAGTTGTGTGACCCTAGCTTGCAGCATTGTGTTTCAACACAACTTTTCATTCTTTCCCCTCCAACTTTTGAATTTGTGAACTGGAACTTGCTTGCATTTAACACTGCAAAATGTGTGTCATTAGCAAACAGGAATCCAGTACAAGATATCTTTCAAGGTAGAAAGATTTACTGGTAGGAAGTAATAAAGCCAATTAATTCTGGTAGGAATCTTGAGCATGTAGTAGAAAAATAAATAATCAAATCAGATTTCCAAACAGAAAAAAAATCATATAGACTTTTAAAGTTCCACTTCGGTAGTAGGATTTTGGTAGAAGGAATATTAAAACATTTGTAAAAAATCCAGTCAGAATTTTATGAATTTTCCATGTCTGCCTACTTTCTATATGGAATCTTTGATTCTAGGTAGATTCCTACTTCATTCCTATTAGTGTCTAGGTGGAATCTTACTACTTATTTCGTACGGGTAATTCCTTTCATGTTTTAGTTTTTAAGTTCAGCTTTTCCTCAACGATTCCAAAATGCATTCAAAACAGCATAAATGTGTAATCTCTCGCGACAGTGAAATTCATGCTTACGATGGATGTCTATTGTATCGTTATAGTCCTACAGATAAGAGAGGAGAAAATTCGATTATGTCTTTGTTTTCGTTGCACAGCATATCTAGATAATCTAATCTATCAACAGGGTTATGTTAAAACTGCACTGCTGATAAGTGCAAAATACGGAGTCATACAGTATATAATGCTTGCTAGTTTAGTCTTAGATGCATGATTTTTTTATTAGTTGCTAGTGGCTTTGAACTGGCTGTCAGCTAACTGCGAGTACTATTAGATCTGTTCATTGTGTCTTTTTGTGTCGGGATGTATAAGTACCCGGCCACGTCCACTTGTATTTTTGTCCATCTGATGAGTTAAGCCTTTCCAACTGATTTGTATAGTTCATTCTTATGTTATACTGTTATACCACTGTCCAAGGTTCAGGGGAGGGTTGGGATCCCGCTTATATGTTTAACCCCGACACATTGTTTATGTATGTCCCTGTCCCAAGTCAGGAGCCTGTAATTCAGTGGTTGTCGTTTGATTATGTGTTACATATTTGTTTTTCTTTCATTTTTTATATAAATAAGGCCGTTAGTTTTCTCGTTTGAATTGTTTTACATTGTCTTATCGGGGCCTTTTATAGCTGACTATGCGGTATGGGCTTTGCTCATTGTTGAAGGCCGTACGGTGACCTATAGTTGTTAATGTCTGTGTCTTTGGTCTCGTGTGGACAGTTGTCTCATTGGCAATCATACCACATCTTCTTTTTTATATATTGCTAATCAGAAATATGTTGCACTGTTCAATAGATCAAAATATTGGTCGATCTAAACTACAGACTATACTAAAAATTTCAAGAGCTGAACTCTCGATGGAAAGATTAATTGAGTTATCATTAATTTTGGGTCTATTTACTAGGCATATATATCACAGAAATGGATGCAGCCGGTAACGGTTCAGTATCAGATCCTGTTCAGCAGTATGCTAAACAAGGAGACGAAGCAGTTCTACAGTGTACATATGAAAAGAACAGGCTGGAATGGTACATAAATAATATAATTATAGCCAGTGAAAGTAATGTCGTTGATCCTACAAAATACAAAGTGTCAGTCAATCCTAACACTGGGATGTACTACAGATTACATGTACAGAGCGTTCAACATAACGATGAGGGGGTTTACAGTTGTATTGGAGGGGTAATTGAAAGCTACTACATACAGCTGTTTTTATATGGTAAGAACTTTTATATAAATTATGCAGATACTTTTTTTTAAATTAAATTGATTAAGTCAAGCCGCAGACATTTAGTAACGTTATCGTGTCTAGTCTCTTCCAATTGGATCTCAAGAATCAAAATTATGTCATATTCTGTAAGTAACTTCTGAAAAATAATGAGATGTGTTATGATGATCGATGAGACAACCACAATAGTGGAGTGGCGAATGTTATGTTGAAAAATGCGCTTACCCAACTGCTGATTCGATAGACAAATCTCATAAGTAACCCCTTCTATAAATAATTTGTGACATGTCGAATCCTGGAAAACTGTAACGAAATTCAACATGGCTGCACAACCAAATGTAACAATGATGTGTCTTCACTGAGTTTGGTCATATACTGAGATTCACAGCAATACAGAAATAAATCTACTATTAAAGGGGCGTAGTTAGTGTCCACAGGAATTATACCTCAAACTTGTTGAGTCTTATTAATCTGCAGCTAATCCCCCACCATGATTTGGCACAAACTTAAATGTGATCTTCATTAAATTCAATGCAGAAATAGTCAATTTATAGGAAAACATTTTCAAAAAATCGTAATAAATTCCATCGAGTCTAAAGCTAATTCAAATCAGATTTATTCTTAAATACTAGGGATGTCACCGAGTAATCGAGTCGTACAGTGTATCGATTTTTAAAATGTAATCGTGTTTCTGTTAGAATGTTGGTGCATTCTTGAGCTTACAGTAAAAATGTTTTTATTGAGAGCGCCTCCCTGGAAATTAGATATAAAACAAAATCAATAAAAATTGAAATAAGATTCCAATGTGGGTTTGACTGTCATTTTTTCCTTCAAACAGAGTTACATTGTAGGATATATGAGAAAAAGAACATTTTTTTCCAAAGCTTACACTGTAAGCTTATCTTGGTCACTCCTACCTCTAGGCTGTCAGAGCATTTATTTTCATCAGCAGGACTGTTACAAAAATGTAGTTACCTTACAAATTTGACGAATATCCTCGTCCCCGAAAAAAGTTGACAAGACAATATTTTTAAATAATAATAATTTATTTATACCTTGTGTAGACCCTCGGAAAATTATTAATGGCATCCGTAAATTCTAATCATCAGCCCTTTGTTGATCATTAAATGTGTTTCTTTACGGTTCCCAAATACTGCTGTTTGAGTAATTAATTTTCTATTCAAAAACATTAACTAATTACTAAAAGAATGGAAAGTACATATCATATTGCCAGTTTACATTATTAGTACATGTAGTAAATGAGCTATCGATAAGGCCTTACATTCCTCGGATTATTATCTGGGCCTACAATGTTGGTAATTATATTTACTGTTGAGGGTTTTACAATCATAAGACAACGACCCACGATTTATAAAATGGGTACTACATGTAGCTATAGTTTTGTGTTTCCATTTTGTAAATGTTTTATACCGAGCGATTACTCGAGTATCGCTCAATAAATCTCACGAGTAATCGGTTAGTAAATCTTTACCGAGTTGACTCCCTATAAAATACATTTCTTTTTTGACAGAAATCGTTATTATCTGTTCTCAATGTAAAAAAACTGATTTAAGAGTTTACATTGTATATTTATACAAAATATAATAAAATATTTTATGTTCCAGTTTGGATAAAAAAACTTTCTTTGTTCCTATTTTGAAACTACGATGTTAATCAACTTTGTCGTAAATTCAAGGCAGATAACGGATTCGGGGGTTGGGGTAAATAGGTCGTTCACTCTTGGATTGAACAACTCATGTATATATAATTGATAGGAGTTTAACTAAAAGGAACCAAAAAAAGCAAAAACAAATATATATAGGTCATTGAGCTTGAATTCGAGATATTAGCCTTTGGAAAATGTTCTCTCTTGATTTTTCATTGCTTTATCATTGACAAGTTAAAGCTCTCAAAAACTATTAAAAAATAACAACGATGTTATGCGACTTTTACAAACGACTTATAATCATACATATAAAAGATTTATAAAAGAAAAATGGGGGTCAATGGGCAAATTTTGTTAAGGCATTCAAATGGACAAAACCAGAGCATTCCGAAAATCTGACAAAAATCCCAAAACATGACAAGAGAACATCCTTAAGTCCGAAAAAAGTTATCGCTTACTCATTTTATTACTACTTTAATTTGAAATTAGTGAAGTTTTAATTTAATGATTAAAGAACGTGCATTGTGATAATTTATTTGAATGTCAATTGTCGGTGAAGAATGTTAAGATATTTAATAATAATCAATACCGCTGTAGTATTATTTTCGAGTTACTTGTTTTGGGCGTTAATTATAAGCCTTCAATGACCGCGTACATTTAAATGTCGCTTATAAAAACAAAGTATTGAGTAGGCGCAACAGACAAACGGTAATCCTATCTAATCTAGTCAATTGGAGATTTAGGCGCGCCAAAAATTCGTCTCTTTCTGAAAGACAAAAAATGTCAAAATGTGGTCCATTAATTAGGAAAGAGTTCTGCCGAAAATACGCCGTTTCAAGAAAATCTAAACAATCAAATTGGTTTTGAGTTGCGATACATACAATGTAATAATGAACATGATGAAAGGAAAGTCAATTATAGATCTAAAAAATAACTGGTATAATTTAAAATGTTTCCGTAAGAAATATGAATCCCTGTGTTCAATCGTTTACAGTATCTTTTATATCGACAGGAATTATATTTTTATTAAGTACCACAGCTTTAGTGTTCCATGAAATAAAATAGAGAGAAAACTACATACAACCCGGTTGAAGCATCATCCATCCCAATCTCCAGCTTCTTCGTCAACCAAAATATATACATGTGATACCGTCGATTGAATCGGATAGCACGCGTGTACAATATATACCGTGCATACGAACATAAGACAGACTTGTAGAGTTGTACATTCACAATGGGCGAAGGTCTTCATAATTTCTAGTCTAGACTAGTTAAGTGGTAGTCATGTGGTAACCGAAATGATGCGTACAAATGCTTTGAAGTCACTTGATCAAGTTAATTAATGCTACTAATTAATAATCTTAGCAAGTAAAATAATACAAAAACATAATAAAAAGATAGTAAATAATTTAAAATTCAAAGACTTCGGTGGGACTCCTTCACATAATAAATAGAATATCGTATTAAATAGTATAGGATTAAAACAAAATATAGAAAAATTCAACACGTTATTAAGAATTACAACTAGAAATATTATATGGAATATCAAATATTGAGGAAAAGAACAAAGAGAAAGGATAACAAATACGATCAAATCAAGTTTGCGTAGAAAAAGAAAAAAATAACGTAAATTTCCTAGGTCTTGAAAAATCTAAACAAATAAAGCAAAAATTAAAAGTAAAAACAATAACAGTGAAATTCTAACAGAACAAGATGAAACATCAAAGTTTCAACGATTTTTATGCTGATTTGTACGACACTTAACCAAAAGCGGATATATATAGATGTTTAAAAATAATTTATTGAAACAAAACTTCATTATAAATAATCAGAAGAGGAAAGTGAATGAATGAATGAATTTTATTTCTCATAAACTACAAATTACATAGTTACAGAGAATATATAAACAATTACATTAAATATTGAAGCACATGTGAACAATACAAACATAAACATTAAATTACAAACTAACCAGGAGGAGTGACTTTCACATTTATAATTTTTATAAATCTACAAAGTTTTTCAAGAACAATATAATTATTAGAGCTCATTAATTGTTGATATTTATAAATATTTGGACGAAGAGTACAATAGTATGGTAACAACCTCTTTCTTTCTTGAGTTAGAGCATTACATGACATAACATAATGATATTCATCACCTACGTCTCTTGATTCGCAAAGATGGCACAACCTATCATTTCTTGATATGTTATTCCACCTTCCCGTCTCGATAGGTAATCGGTGACTTCCACATCTAAATTTACACAATAAAAATTGATTATAAAATGACAATTTGGAAAAATAGCTTTCTAATTTAATATCAGTTTTGAAAATTCTATAACATAAGCATTTAGGAGTAGTGTTAATTTCGCTTAGGCAATTCTGCAAAAACTGGTCTTTAAGTTTCAACTCAATACTCTTAATTACCCATTTATCTAACATTTGATTCAACCAGATATTTGACATTCCACATGTATCAAAAACAGTTTTTATAAATGATATCCATTTACAGTTAAGACCATAGTTATGAAAATTAATATACAATAGTTTATATAAAAGACATGAAATTTTACTTTCTTTGCCACATAGTAATCTACATAAGAAACTAACCATACGAACTTTGGCATTAACAATCACAGGATATCTACCCAATTCCGCATAAACAATACAGCTAGGTGTACTCTGTTTTAGATGTAGAACAAGCTTACAAAATTTTAAATGTACACGTTCTATCAAATCAAAATTTTCAAATCCCCAAATTTCCGAACCATAAAGAAGAATAGGTAAAACTATCTTATCAAACATGTCTAACTGACATTCTATAGTCAAACTGTTTTGTCTACACTTTTTTAAAATACCATACATTGCTTTTGTAGCTTGTTCACAAATATATTTTCGGGTCTTTAAAAAAGAACCACTTCTAGCAAAAAATATACCGAGGTATTTATACTCAGTTACAATTTCTAATTCTCTATTCTGTATAACAAGTCTAATATTTTTGGGTTGTCTCCCTTTGGAGAATATAAGAACTTTTGTCTTGTTAACATTTATTTTGAGTTGCCATTTATCACAATAATCATCAAATTCATTTAACATGTTTTGTAAATCTTCACTACTCTCGGAAAACATCACAGTGTCATCCGCATATAATAACATAAATATTTTTTAAAATACTGTTAACTCGTGTTCGAGGTCATCACTAATAGAATTTACACCAAGTACATCTTTGCCTTCAAAAAAGTGCTGTAAATCATTAAAAAATATTGCAAACAGAGCAGGGGAAAGATTTTCTCCCTGTCTTACACCCATTTCACAAGTAAATAACTCTGATTTCTCACCATTAAATATAATGCGTGATTTTACATTTTCGTACATATTTTGTATAATACGGAAAAATTTGCCATTTATATTATTCTCTAAAAGCTTAAATAATAAAAAATTTCTCTGTATAAAATCAAAGGCCTTTTCAAAGTCGACAAAGGCACAGTAAAGTTTCTTCTTTCTCAATCTTAGTAACTCGAATAGTGCATATACTGAAAATAAATGATCAGTAGTTGAGTATCCATGTCTGAAACCTGCTTGATTTTCTAGTAAAATAGAGTACTCATCAAGATAATCACATAATCTAGTGTTTAAAATAGAAGTAAAAATCTTACCAAGACATGACAAAAGAGTGATAGGACGGTAATTCTGTGGTTCGGCAGAACTACCTTTGTTCTTAAAGACTGGTATGACATTACCTATAATCCATGCCTCGGGTAAAATACCCGAATCAAAAATAATATTAAAAATATACACATAAATATCAATCATACAATCAATAGACGAGGAAATGTATTCATTAACAATCATATCGTCACCCGACGATTTTTTATTTTTTATATGTTTTATAACTTTTAATATTTCTTCAGCTGTAATACTTTCATTTAACATAGAATTTGAAGATTCTTGACTAACATCATTGTTAATATCATAAGTATCTCCTTCATACTTATTTTTGTTTATATCTTTAAAAAAAAGTAAACAATGACTCAGTGGTGATATTACAATTGTTTTTATGTTTGACTTTATTCCAAATTTTCCAAAATTCCCTGGGGGTTTTGAATCGCATATTTCTCATCTTAGTGCGCAAGTTTTCGTTATATTTTTTAATATTCTCGTCCATGACTTTTTTGTAATGTTTTTCTGACTGTCAAAGTCTTTCTTTAAATAAATTCGAGCCATAGTGTTTATAAAGTCTTCTACTTTTTCGAAATTCTTGTCTAACCTTTTTACAGTCTTTATTAAACCAATCTTTGTTTGAAAAATTCCCTTCCCCGCCAATGTTTTTTGAATTTTTAGTAAATACCCCAAAAGTGTCTTTTGCTGCACTCAATAATACAGTCGTAATATCACTTACAATACTATCTACAGTACCTTGATCAACTGAACTTATATCATCATATTTAGACATTACATTTAACAATAATTCGTTTACTTTATCAACATCAATGTTGTTTTTGTATTCAATTGTCTTTTCGTGTTTCCATTTACCAATGTATACATTTTTGTCAGTAATTACTTCGCTTTCACCTTGTGTAGCATTACAACCGTTTACAGTTAAAGACAAGCACAAAGGAGCGTGTATATCTGAGAATAAATTACAAAAATCAGAAACTTCAAAATCATCTACTTTACATAAAATATTAGTAGTACATAAAATATAATCTACTACACTAATACTTCGACTTGTTGGTTTACCAAGTACTCGGTCTTTACCGACTCTTCCGTTTAAAATATACATGTTATTATTTTTACAAAATTGAATTAATTTTCTTCCATATGAATTGACAACAGTATCAGAACTATTACGTATTCTTGGTATCTTAAGATCGTCTAAGACATGAATGTCATTAAACTCATTTACATCTATAAATTCGGTTAAATGTTCTTCGAAATCAGATATATTAAAAAAATCTTGTTCATTTGCAGTACGACTATTGAAATCACCAAGAAGAAAAATACAGTTACTATTCTTTTGTAATTCAAGAAATTCAATTTCAATTTCTGACATCGCATTTTCAGACGTATAACGAGTATTTTCAGGCGGGATATACACTATACCCATTATTATATCATCTTCAGTTCTAAATAATATTCTATCTACTATAAACCATAAAACAAAAGGAGAATCGGTTTCTATACAATGAATAAATTTTGCATACTGTGATCTATAGCCTAAAGCTATCCCACCTGATCTAAAGCTAGTAAATTTTTTCCTGTTTTTATAATGAAAAGTAAAATCTTCAAAATTGATTTCATCTAAATCGTCCAATTTTGTTTCAGTAAGACATAATAAATCATTACATTTCAATAAATCTCTAAATTCTTGATACAGTAGTTTCCGTTTTAATCCACAAACATTTAATGACAATAGATGAACAATATCTTTATTTACATCCCAGCTCCTTTGTTCTAACAGGGGTGATCTGAGCCGGATCACACCTACCAGATCACCCCAGTTTAAGTTTCTTTGTTATGCATGCTTTCCTTTGTTCTGTAACATTTTGGCGGGAATGTCAAATCCAGTATAAAACTTATAATTAATTATACGGAATAGACTATCTATCAAAATTCACGTAGAAAAAATCCAGTGTATATGCTGGGATTCGAACTCAAGACCTTTAGCATATCAAGCCACGACACATACCACTTCACCAGGACGACTGGATACGAACTATCAGAAATTTAACATACTTAAAGGAAGCAAGATATTTTTATAACTGGGGCGAGTTGGCAGACCTTTACTCAGTGGGGTTTAAACCCTTTTTGTTAAATAAATGAGTTGTCAGACTGATTGTTCAATTTGATTTTACACCTTTTTAAAGTTGGGCGAGTCGGTTACAAGAGTGGGGCGATTTTTTTCATAAAATGGCGATATAGTGTGGGCCGATTGACCAGTGGGGCGAGTTGACAATGTTTGATATCTACTCATCGTGTTAGGGGGTCATAAAGGGTATACATCATATAGTAATATATAAAGTATATTATAATGGTTGTGTGGCGTTCTAAACTAGATTTTATGAATTGTAAATGGTTTTTCGTCTAATCTAAAACAGCTGGGATGTAAAATAGTTATCCCATTCGGACTTGGTGTGTCAGTGTAAGATCACCCTCTGGCCTCCGGCCATCGGGATGATCTTACACTGACACACCCCGTCCTTATGGGATAACTATTAATTACATGATTATAATTAATACTAGTGTTAATGTGAGAGTTAGTTCCATCTGAATGATTTAAACTGTCAATAAAAGTGTCCGTTAAACCTCCACGGTTTACCTAGCTATGTTTTCCGCGTCTACGAGGGGCTCCACGGGGACGGTCGTTGTTCTGTTGAGGACCTCTGCGGGATGGTTCTTTCTGTCGTGCGCCTTCTGTTTCTATTTGTCTGTTGTCTGTTTCCATGTGACGATCGGTAGATGGTCCAATTTCTTTGCCGTTAATAAACAGCTTGTCTCGTTTGAAGTGCGTCTTCTGTCCTTGTTTTTTTGCCTCCTTATAATATGGCCAGAGAAGTTTGCGGCGGTCATTAACCTCTTTCGGGAACTGTTCATTCACCCCAAATTTGGTATCTTTGAGGTTTCGCGCAAAAGATCTGACTAATTCGCGATCTTTTAAATTTTTAAATCTTCACACTATTGGTCTGGTCATATAAGTGTCTCTGTCGTCTATTTTAATTTGTGTTTTTTTTTCCAAATCTATGTGCGCGCTGAAAGTCCATTACAATATCCATTTTCATATTTGTTTTCATAAAGTCTTTTATAATGTCTTCAGTTTGCTCTGATGGTTCATTTTCGGAAAGTTCTGGTATACCCGAGAACACAAGGTTTTCCCTCATAGACCTTATTTGTAAGTCTACATGTCGCTCATGTAATTCGTCCATATCAGCCCTCAGACAATCGAAACCGTTAATCATTTCACCGTGTTCACTTTTAATTTCCGTGATTGTTGTTTTAAGATATTCACTTTCAGATTTACTACTTTTAAAATTTTGGTTCATATACTCCATACTTTTTTCAACTTCATCAATTCGTTTTGAACCTTTCTCAACAGTTTTTGTCAAACTTTTAACACTGATTTCAAAATTTCCAATCTTTTTGGTTAATTCATCAATACTTGACAGTTTTTTAAATATTTCTTCAACTTTCTGAACCAAAAAGTCTATTTTATCACCGGATTCGCTGCCTTGATTTAAAGTGGATTGCATAATTGGCGGGGGCATCGAGTGACTCGGGCTCTGAGAGGGTACGGGATAATATCTTGACATAGGAGACATCTGTTGAAAAACCGGAGATGCGAAATTTTGTTGAGGCTGAATAAAGTGCTGCATGTTTTGTTTTCCCTGTATCATTTGACAAGAGTCATAAGAGGTCATAGTAGAAGCAGAAGGTAATATAGGATCTATTTTGTTTTGTACTGCTGCCGATTGTTTATTTACATTTTTAACTTTGTGAGTACTACTCTTTTTTGTTTGTTTTTGTTTTTGAGGTTTCTCACCGCTGATATTTTGATCCTTCGAATTCTTCCTTTTTCGAGTCCCATTTCCATCCTTTTTTTAATTCATACAGTATCACAAGTCAGTTCATTCGTATATTCACAAGAATAAAATCTCACAATATAATTTTAAAGTTCATTTCTATTAATTTCGTTAATTTTTTAACGAGCCAAAAAAAGTAAATCATGCCATGAATACGTATTAATCGTAGAAAATAAACAATTGCTGTCAATAATCTAAAATTGAAAGAAGAAATTCGACCAGCATTAAAGATAATCGAAATTTCAGAGCAGATAAATCTTGTCAATGACCTGATGAGCTATTAACTCCATGTCAGGTTTGCACTATTTTTTTTAGTTTCAGAGATATAATCCAAAAAGTGCATTTCCCCACTATGATCTATTTTAAGGATTGGGTTTATTGGTAAAAATAAGAAAATAAAAATCTTAGTAGATGGAGGCACCAACATAATAAAGTCGACAATAGATAAACGATTTTAAAATATCAAAGGTTGAGAAGAGACAGATGCAGATAACAAACAGAAACCGAGAGAATCGCTTGAACTAAGAATGGAGAAGGATCCGGTACTCCGGTGTCAAACAACTATCAAAATAGGTGCAATTTGAGTACCCTCATGTTAAATGTCTTGGCATTCATACGTTTTCAGTTATACGAAAACACAGTCTGTATGCTTATATATAGTTTTCCTTGAAATTTTTGTTTTATAGTTCATTCTTCATTTCCCCCTCGATTTTTTATTTGACCCATTGAATAACTGTTACCACTGCAAAAACCTTTTTTTCAGAAAGTGCTAAGTTATATTATGAAGCATTTTTATATACCAATTATTTTAAGTGTTCTTTACCAAGGTTTCATAGGGGAAACACTATATTACATAATTAGGGATATACATCCTATTATTGGTGAGCTTTAGAATAAGAAAGTTCCAAGTAAGAGTTACAGAAATATGTATTAAAGTTTGGCATATTTGCCTACTATTTCATTTAAAAAAAATATAAAAATTTCTACAATGCAAATATTCATTTACAGTACCTCCGACACTTTTATATTTCCATGGAGTAACAAACAATAAGTTGCAAGGTACAGAAGGAACAGA
Source organism: Mytilus edulis (assembly GCF_963676685.1). Taxonomy (NCBI): domain Eukaryota; kingdom Metazoa; phylum Mollusca; class Bivalvia; order Mytilida; family Mytilidae; genus Mytilus; species Mytilus edulis. The sequence continues at coordinate 69,879,034 of NC_092348.1, forward strand.
TTTACTTATAAGATGTACAGCAGATGGTGGAAAGCCTGCACCTGACGTGTCAATTCTGGACGGCACAAGACCAAATAAAACACAGGAAGTGAGCTATATAGTGCTAACGATTTCCAGAGATTATCATCAGAAGTCAATAGTATGTAAGGCTAATAGTGATGCATTAGACAATCCATTGACAACAACAGTACAGATATATTTAAACTGTAAGTAAAAGTGATCGATTTTTAGTAAAATAGTTGCACTGTTTATCATCAAATGGAAAAATATTTAACGATCCTATGCACTTTTGTAAACTAAATTCAGGTGTTTTTGAACAGAAGTTACTTATAATATTTCTTTCTTTTAATCATGCTTCTTGTTTTGTACGACCTCTTAATAAAAAAATTTACGCAGTTAATCGACCCATTATAAAATTTACCATGCTTAATATAAAATTAAGGAGACGTGGAATGATTGCCAAAAAGACGACTATCCACAAAAAATTGAAATGAAGTGTATGTAAGCGAATTATTATAGGCAACAGTGAGGTCGAGAAAAAACCCATACCGTATGGTCTTCTTTAAAATACCCCGACATGAACAATATGAAACAATTCAGTTGAGAAAACTTAAGGCGTTATTCATAACTAAACAATTTACGAAAAAAGTATATAACAGACATGAACTTATGACAACCACTGAACTACAGGCTCCTGACTTTAAACAGACACAATGAATGTTTGTGAACGCTACCAACCCTTTTTACCCGAAACATTATTGTAACAGTACAACAAACTACATGTATATACATATATTGAAAAAGGCTTAACTCATCAGATGAATACAAATAGAATTACATCTAACAAAAACATCCCATAAAAAAAATAAAAAAACTATTTTCAGATCTGAAAGACATCTTAGACAAGTTCAAAACAAATTTTAACCAGTGAAATAAAATCATGTATCTAATACTAAAATATCAATCAGTGCACATCCTACCTCTAGTTAATTTAGTACAAAGACATCATTTATATCAGAGAAATGCAAGACAATGTGCAACACCAAACTTAAGTATTGAAAATTTTTATTAGTACCGTAGAAGTATATATGTGTATGTTTATGTAAAAACAGCCATAAACACAAATTTTTGGCAGCATGTCACAGTTTGTACAGAGCTGATGATATGACAAATACTATGTATCAATCAGTGGCGTTGTTTGGTCTGCTGCAACAGTATTCATTCCTGATACATGTATACTCTTTAAATGTTATGTTTTTAAACATGTAAGAATGAATTATTACAATTTCAGTAAAACCATTAACACCATTCTTCAATACAAATGGAGTCAGTACAGAAGAGACAGTACCACTGAGAGTATCCTGTACATCATATGGAAGTCTACCGGCTGCTACCTTTACATGGACTATTGGTGGGAATGATGTTACATCCAATTCTACAATACCACAGACAGTTACAGAATCTAATGACACTAACACAGTGATATCTGCATTGACATTGTGTGTAGACAGAAACAATGACAAGCAAAGTATAGTATGTCAGGCATCCAATACCGTGGGCAGTGTCAGTGCGAGTAAAACTTTAGATGTTAAATGTAAGTAAGCTTAGGTATTAATAAGATTTGTGTGTCGATGTGACTGGTAGCAACAGTAAAAATTCAAATTACTTACAAAATTGTATTTTATAAAACTTAGTAATACATGTACATGTGACCAAACAAATCCAAAACAAACAAAATAAAATAAACAGTTATGTGATTATTTTCAGGATATAATATACGCTTCCATGTTATTTGGTCTCTAATGAAGGATTGTCTCATTATCAATCATACAACATTTGTTTTCTAAACGTTTATAAAAGGTATAATATTTTGTACACATATACACATGTCATCATGTCACACCTATTTGTTACATATCAATAACCAGGCATCATTACCATGATGACAGATGTTTTTTTTCAATGGAATTATCAGATAGATTTGATATTATATCTTATTTCATCATCATGTTTGTTATCTGTGTGAGCAGCATTATAAACTTCAGATTAAAAACAAATTGTTCACCGACTTTAAAATTCTACTTTTTTTACCGACCTGTACAACATTGTATAAGTAGTTAAATAAACAGCTGCGCCATGAGCGCATAATACGGCCGACGTCTTGTGTGGAAGTTTTATTCAATAATCATAAATAGTTTCTGAGAAAGTTTTAAGCAATTATAACCATATATTGGTTTTGAGACACGGTGGGACATGTGAAACCACCTGGTTTTTTTTTTTTACAAAAAACTAAATATCACTAAAATAAAATTTTGAATAAAAACCAAAAAGTATACAGATCTTTAGATTAATATAACAAAGTAGTGTGTAAAGTTTTAAGCAATACTCATAAATTATTTTTGAGATACGGCTCGACATGTAAAAAAAACATCCCCTGTTTTACAAAATACTCAATTACTCAAAATAAAATTTTGAATCATCATCAAAAAGTATACAGATCTTTAGAATAATATAACAAAGAAGTGTGTAAAGTTTTAAGCAATAATCATAAATTGTTTTTGAGATACGGCGCGAAACGTAAAAAACCCTCCCCTGTTTTACAAAATACTCAATAACTCAAAATTTTTGTTTGAATCATCACCAAAAAGTATACAGATCTTTAGATTAATATAACAAAGACTTGTGTAAAGTGTTAAGCAATAATCATAAATTATTTTTGAGATACGGCACAACGTGTAAAAAAAACCTCCCCCCTTTTTTTTTACAAAATACTCAATAACTCAAAAATGAAATTTTGAATCATCACCAAAACGTATACAGATATTAAGATTAATATAACTAAAAAGTGTTTAAAGTTTTAAGCCATAATTAAGAATCGTTTTTGAGATACGGTGAGACATGTGAAAAATACACACCCCTGTTTTAGTTACAAAGTGCCGTAACTCAAAAAGTTTTAATCTTATTTTCACCAAAAAGTATACAGATCATTTGACCATCATAAGAAACAACTATATTAAGTTTCATGCAATTTGGATAAGTCGTACTCAAGTTACGGTGCGATATGTTTACGCCGGACAGACAGACGGACAGACGGACGGACACCGGACATTTGTATACCATAATACGTCCCGTCAAAATTTTGACGGGCGTATAACAACAGGTTTTGTCAATTTCAATCACTCTAAATGGGCATTTATATCACGTTAAATTAAAAATAAAAGAATGTGTCGGAGGACACAAATGCCTCTGCTAAAGCTTACTTTAAAAACAAAAATTGGATAGACAGAATAACGGTCATATGAAACACTTAATGGGGAATTCCCGTTGTAGCGAGGAATCAAAAGTGTCCATTCTTCGGTAAAATATTTAGCTACTTTGTTTAGAACTAATTAAATCATTTAACGGCATGAGTTGAGAACATGTTAATGCACGCTCTAGGAATGTTTGTATCGTGTACTCTTGTGTCTTTCCAAATGAAGACCGTCTCGTAAAGCGAAGAAAAGAAAACAAATTGAGAATGGAAATGGGGAATGTGTCAAACAGACAACAACCCGACCAAAGAGCAGACAATAGCCGAAGGCCATCAATGGATATTTAATGCAGCGAGAAACTCCCGCACCCGGAGGCGCTGGCCCCTAAACAAATATGTATACTAGTTCAGTGATAATGGACGTCATATCAAACTCTAAGTTATACACAATAAACTAAAATCAAAAGTCATACAAGACTAACAAAGGACAGAGTCTCCTAACACGGGACAGGCTCCGGGGTTGAACATGTTTTTTTTTCCAACCCTCCCCTATACCTCTGGCCAATGTAGCAAAAAACACACGCACAAAAATACGCACAGAAAAACTCAGTTTAAGAGAAGTGCGAGTCCGATGTCAGAAAAGGAAGCAGAAGAAAATAAACAAAATGACAATAATAAATAAATAAATAACACCAGACAAACTAGCAGTTACTCACATGCCAGCTCCAAACCTCAATTTAAACTGATTGAAAGATTATATCTTTTCATATGAATATCACGCACAATCCCTCTCGCTAAGGGGTTTAGTATAATACCATCATAAAATATATGAGAAGAACATAACCTGTGTCATGCCATATGTTTTACTTGATAACAAACTTCAAAGCAGCCACACTATTTATCTTCACTGAAAACGTATACTTTTTGATTGACCAACTATTTATAGTGATACGTAATTAAACTATTCTTATTCTGTTTTACCAATATGTTTTATATAAATATGCTGTATATTTGTCTTTTTTTTGTCGCTTTGTCGTTTGGTTGCTGTCTCAGTGACATATACCTAATCACTCATGTACTACCGAGTGTAACGGAACCATGATCGTATACATGTTTGTAACAGTAGCAAAGGAAAACATGCATGGTATAAAACTACATGCCACACAAGCAATATGTGCAATAGAATGAAAACAAAGGAAAGTGACGGTCCTACTATATAGTCTTTATCTAGAATTGAGAATGGAAATTGGGAATGTGTCAAAGAGACAACAACCCGACCATAGAAAAAACAACAGCAGAAGGTCACCAACAGGTCTTCAATGTAGCGAGAAATTCCCGCACCCGGAGGCGTCCTTCAGCTGGCCCCTAAACAAATGTATACTAGTTTAGTGATAATGAATATACCAGCTTTGATTATTTGGAATATTTTCTAATTTTCAATTCTGCTGACTACATTTGTATAAACTTCAAGATTTACCTGTATTATTAAAACCGTTTTTTTTTTCGTAAGTGAATATTTTCGAAGGGTTAAATATTTCGCAGTGGTGTCTTGCCATGGCTTTGTTTGGACTTGTTTCTTTGCTTTTTGGCCTTGAATGTTTGTCCCTAATATTTTATTAACTGTGCAGTTGCATTCAGATATCGCAGATCAAATTTATTCGTTCATAGTGTATCAATATACATTTTTTGATTGAGTTAAGCCTGCCAATTGATATTTTACCGTGTGTTTTTCTATGTAGTGATGTTATGCTATTGTTTCAGAAAAAGGGAGAAGGTTTGGATCCATTAAAACGTTTAATCCCGCTTCAAGGCTCCGTGTTGAAGGCCGTACATTGACTTATAATGGTTTACTTTTTTAAATTGTTATTTGGATGGAGAGTTGTCTCATTGGCACTCACACCACATCTTCCTATATCTATTTATAGTCTATTTGCAAAATTACATGGATATCTTCGAAACAATTAAAATCGAAGATCATATCCATACAATGTATGATTATCCGTTTTTAATTTACTGTACATGTACGTGAATTCCTGATAAATTAAGGCTCCATTCTCTTAAGTTTTAAAAGGGAAAATACGACTGTCGTTAGATTTTGATTTTAATTTTTAATATTACATGTATCATATAAATTAGCTAGTTGATAATCAATATGTTTCGCAAGAAACACTTTTTACTTATAACAGTGAGCATCTACGTTACAGTTGGTTTTTCATATTTTATGGTGCTCGCAAACATAACAATAAGCTTTGAACACAACCAATAGGTGTGATTTTACTCTGACTAAGATGACCAAATACTTACAAGGAAGAAAAGAACAATTCTATTTTTGTTCATTATTTTGTTCATAGATTAGGCCGTTAGTTTTCTTGCTTGAATTGTTTGATATTTGTGATTTTGCACCCTTTTATAGCTGACTATATGCGGTATGGGCTTTGAAAGTTGAAGGCCGTACAGTCTATTGTGAAGTGTTGTCTCATTGGCAATCATACCCTACATCTGCAAGTGAAAGGGGTATTCAAAACAGCACATTTTATTGTCGTAATGGTTTATCTACATGTTTCTACTTTTGAGTTACTGTTTGAACTTACTATACGTAACACTTGATTAAAAAAAATTGAAAGTCACCACAGTGTTGCAAAACTGGTGCCTAATTTAGTTTCTACTTTATAGAGACTAGAATATATCTATATGTGCATATTCTTTACAGAAAATACAAAACGCTAAATTACCCAGTATTAAGGTAAATACAAACTATCCAAGTGCTCGAGAAGTAAGTTCGAAACTGTTAAGGTAATGGGATAGAATCGTTTGATAGATGTGGTCATTTTTATAAATTTCCTTAATATAAAACTTTAAATATTTGTAAAACCTAAGGATTTTCTTATCCCAGGAATAGATTACCTTAGCCGTATTTGGCACAACTTTTTGGAATTTTGGATCCTCAATGCTCATCAACTTCGTACTTGTTTGGCTTTATAAATATTTTGATATGAGCGTCACTGATGAGTCTTATGTAGACGAAACGCGCGTCTGGCGTACTAAATTATAATCCTGGTACCTTTGATAACTATTTACACCACTGGGTCGATGCCACTGCTGGTGGACGTTTCGTCCCCGAGGGTATCACCAGCCCAGTAGTCAGCATTTCGGTGTTGACATGAATATCAATTATGTGGTAATTCTTATAAATTTCCTGAATATAAAACTTAAAATATTTGTAAAACCTAAGGATTTTCTTATCCCAGGAATAGATTACCTTAGCCGTATTTGGCACAACTTTTTGGAATTTTGGATCCTCAATGCTCATCAACTTCGTACTTGTTTGGCTTTATAAATATTTTGATATGAGCGTCACTGATGAGTCTTATGAAGACGAAACGCGCGTCTGGCGTACTAAATTATAATCCTGGTACCTTTGATAACTATTTACACCACTGGGTCGATGCCACTGCTGGTGGACGTTTCGTCCCCGAGGGTATTACCAGCCCAGTAGTCAGCACTTCGGTGTTGACATGAATATCAATTATGTGGTCATTTTTATAAATTTCCTTAATATAAAACTTAAAATATTTGTAAAACCTAAGGATTTTCTTATCCCAGGAATAGATTACCTTAGCCGTATTTGGCACAACTTTTTGGAATTTTGGATCCTCAATGCTCATCAACTTCGTACTTCTTTGGCTTTATAAATATTTTGATATGAGCGTCACTGATGAATCTTATGTAGACGAAACGCGCGTCTGGCGTACTAAATTATAATCCTGGTACCTTTGATAACTATTTACACCACTGGGTCGATGCCACTGCTGGTGGACGTTTCGTTCCCGAGGGTATCACCAGCCCAGTAGTCAGCACTTCGGCGTTCACATGAATATCAATTATGTGGTCATTTTTATAAATTTCCTGAATATAAAACTTTAAATATTTGTAAAACCTAAGGATTTTCTTATCCCAGAAAAAGATTAACTTAGCCGTATTTGGCACAACTTTTTGGAATTTTGGATCCTCAATGCTCATCAACTTCATACTTGTTTGGCTTTATAAATATTTTGATATGAGCGTCACTGATGAGTCTTATGTAGACGAAACGCGCGTCTGGCGTACTAAATTATAATCCTGGTACCTTTGATAACTATTTACACCACTGGGTCGATGCCACTGCTGGTGGACGTTTCGTCCCGAGGGTATCACCAGCCCAGTAGTCAGCACTTCGGTGTTGACATGAATATCAATTATGTGGTCATTTTTATAAATTTCCTGAATATAAAACTTTAAATATTTGTAAAACCTAAGGATTTTCTTATCCCAGGAATAGATTACCTTAGCCGTATTTGGCACAACTTTTTGGAATTTTGGATCCTCAATGCTCATCAACTTCGTACTTGTTTGGCTTTATAAATATTTTGATATGAGCGTAACTGATGAGTCTTATGTAGACGAAACGCGCGTCTGGCGTACTAAATTATAATCCTGGTACCTTTGATAACTATTTACACCACTGGGTCGATGCCACTGTTGGTGGACGTTTCGTCCCCGAGGGTATCACCAGCCCAGTAGTCAGCACTTCGGTGTTGACATGAATATCAATTATGTGGTAATTTTTATAAATTTCCTGAATATAAAACTTAAAATATTTGTAAAACCTAAGGATTTTCTTATCCCAGGAATGAATACCTTAGCCGTATTTGGCACAACTTTTTGGAACTTTGGATCCTCAATGCTCATCAACTTCGTACTTCTTTGGCTTTATAAATATTTTGATATGAGCGTCACTGATGAGTCTTATGTAGACGAAACGCGCGTCTGGCGTACTAAATTATAATCCTGGTACCTTTGATAACTATTTACACCACTGGGTCGATGCCACTGCTGGCGGACGTTTCGTCCCCGAGGGTATCACCAGCCCAGTAGTCAGCACTTCGGCGTTGACATGAATATCAATTATGTGGTCATTTTTATAAATTTCCTGAATATAAAACTTTAAATATTTGTAAAACCTAAGGATTTTCTTATCCCAGGAATAGATTACCTTAGCCGTATTTGGCACAACTTTTTGGAATTTTGGATCCTCAATGCTCATCAACTTCGTACTTGTTTGGCTTTATAAATATTTTGATATGAGCGTCACTGATGAGTCTTATGTAGACGAAACGCGCGTCTGGCGTACTAAATTATAATCCTGGTACCTTTGATAACTATTTACACCACTGGGTCGATGCCACTGCTGGTGGACGTTTCGTCCCGAGGGTATCACCAGCCCAGTAGTCAGCACTTCGGTGTTGACATGAATATCAATTATGTGGTCTTTTTTATAAATTTCCTGAATATAAAACTTTAAATATTTGTAAAACCTAAGGATTTTCTTATCCCAGGAATAGATTACCTTAGCCGTATTTGGTACAACTTTTTGGAATTTTGGATCCTCAATGCTCATCAACTTCGTACTTGTTTGGCTTTATAAATATTTTTTGATATGAGCGTCACTGATGAGTCTTATGTAGACGAAACGCGCGTCTGGCGTACTAAATTATAATCCTGGTACCTTTGATAACTATTTACACCACTGGGTCGATGCCACTTCTGGTGGACGTTTCGTCCCCGAGGGTATCACCAGCCCAGTAGTCAGCACTTCGATGTTGACATGAATATCAATTATGTGGTCATTTTTATAAATTTCCTGAAAAAAAAACTTTAAATATTTGTAAAACCTAAGGATTGTCTTATCCCAGGAATAGATTACCTTAGCCGTATTTGGCACAACTTTTTGGAATTTCGGATCCTCAATGCTCATCAACTTCTTACTTGTTTGGCTTTATAAATATTTTGATATGAGCGTCACTGATGAGACTTATGTAGACGAAACGCGCGTCTGGCTTACTAAATTATAATCATAGTACCTTTGATAACTATTTGTATGGATAAACATTGTTCAAATGAATATGTATACCCTTCTTATCTTTATTTGTAACTCATTTTAAAATTACAATTCATATATGCACATATGTAACTTTACAATATATAACGGTAGAAAATAATTTGTAGTTAGGTAATCCTTTTTAATCATCTGTGAAGATTTTGAATATACCAAATCCATTTAGGGACTACCTAGTAAACGCATGGCTTATTCACAACGTTTAAATATCTCGTACACATAGTGTTATTCAATGTGTTGGTGTATGTAGAGGCTGCGACGTATGTCACTGAGAGCGCGACATAGGGATAGTGATTAGATAGAGGCGGCGACAGAAGGTGGAAAACATGGATACATCATACTTTGTATAGATGCCTTGTCTATCGTAATGTATGTCTATTGTCCTTGGTCATATTTTCATGTTGTAGTGATTACTTGCAAACATATTAAGATATTTTGTAATGTTCAATTTCTCTCGTATAATTAGTACTAGATTAACTATATTTTGCATGTGCTTTCCATGCTGTTTTCATCTGACCTCAACCTTATTTCATGGATCAGTCAACGGGATTAACTTAAGTTTTTATGGTAAAGTCCATATATCAGACATTCTAAAATTTTTATTTGAATGGTTACATGATAAACAATATTGGCTTCCACATATAAACACGGTAGAGGTTATGATGTTATTTATTCATGTATCGTTTGTTACAGATGCTCCTGACATTACAGTAAACAGTCCTACATTTACACAGAAAGATGATATCAGAACAGTTACATGCAATCCGAGTGGTAACCCAGACAGTTATATTTATCATAAATGGCAGCACAAGTCTAAATATGGAATGATTATACGAGAGTTTGGTGGAAATAAAACTCTGAAGTTACCTAAAGTCCCAGTGTTGTTAAGATATCAGGACAGCGGAGAATATGTGTGTATAGCAAGTAATGGCATTAAGAACAAATTAAATAAGCTTGAACAGACAGGATATGGATTAGTTACTGTGAACGGTAATCTGAGTTATTTATTTATAAGAATATATCAAGCTGATTTGATAGTATTCACTTGTTCATATCCAATTTTTATAAAACTTTTAGGCTTGGATGGATTATTTGTCATCATATTTTCTAAAGTGCATGACGTCACAGTTTTTATGAAAGGTATGACTTCATTGTACCAAGACACCTTGTGATTGCAACTTCTGTATCTTCTTGCATTTAACAGAAAAACTTTCAAACTTTGTAGGATTGTTTGCCATCATGAGTAGTTGATCATATTGTACTCAAACCATTGAATCATGCAAATTAATCACAACTGCTTAAATAATTCTTCGCACAATTACAGTTTTATGTTTAGAACAAAACTCAATGGCCTCAGAGCTTAATTAGAAATACTGTGCTAATAAGACCATTTATAATTGTATATACTAAATGAGTTCCTACATATTTTGTTTACATTTAACTAAAGTCAACACATATTTTAATAGATTTAATGTGTTGACTTGGCTTAATAGATGACATTATAACCATTAAATCAGAATTATCTAAAACCAGGTTCAATCTACCATTTTCTACATTTGAAAATGCATGTACCAAGTCAGGAATATGACAGTTGTTGTCCATTAGTTTGATGTGTTTTCTAATTTGATTTAGCCATTTGATTAGGGACTTTCCTTTTTGAATTTTCAGAATGAGTTCAGGATTTTTGTGATTTTACTTTTTAAAAATTCGAATTCTCCTTCTAAGCTTCAACTCAAATGCCTTCTGTCAAACTGAAATAAGAAACTCAGGATATGTTATTAGTTCATGCAAAACCAAATGAACAACCAAAGCATTTTGTCGTTGCATCATTGAGGATGTGCCAATTTTGCAAGCTCTGCTAATATGATCACCAGTTTGTCAATATCTTCATTATATAAAAATATTATCTTTAGAATAACATTAACGGTACCAATTTTCCTGGACCAGATGCGCATTTCGACAATACATGTCTCTTCAGTGATGCTCGTGGCCAAAATGTCATGTCTATATCAAACTATTAAATTTTAGATTCAGTTTGTCAAAATGCTCATCTTTATAAAGAATTACAGTAAAGAAACTATATTTTATTGTGCTTTTTTTTATTGACAAAACTTCAATTAAGGAATTTATAATTTCAGGTCAGCCAGTGTTTACGTCAGACACCATTGACAGAGTCAAACAGTTCGGTGAAATTGCTGAAGCAGTAGATATATATGTCAATGTGTATAGTGTTCCAAAATTTACCAGTTTTGTATGGACTCGCGACGGAAAACTAATAACAACACAAAATTTAGCAAAATATCTATCATCCAGTTCTCCTACTACTGTTAAGGATTTGATTCATGAGAAGGAAGTACAACTAGATGGTTATAACGTATCGCTAACAATACATGATTTGAAAGTAGAGGACTTTGTTAATTATACTGTAACACTTAGAAATGAATTTTCAGATGTAAAGTTTACTATTGTATTGGAATCTGCCAGTAAGTAGCAAAATAAGAAGATAATGTGTGATTGTAAAATTCTCTATTTTTCTTAAGTTTGACAGTTAGTTCAGAACAGAAAACAAATACAAATTCAATGTTGTCTATAATAGTTCATATATATCTCTCGCTATTTTCTCAAATCTATTTTTTGTTTATCACAGCTTCCATTTAGGATATTATACAATTATTCGCTTGACAAAATTTCTCTCAGTTCTACTTCCCTTCCGAAAGTAAAGCTTGATCTGATACATGTGACACCCATTCATATAACTATTAAGATATATGATTTATTTTAGATAAACATCAAGTATGTCAATATATATTATTCAAATGAGTTTAAAGAGACTATTGTACACACAACTATCTAAATGCCCAAAGTATTCATTCAGCGGGATATGGGATATACATGTATAACATCTAAAAATTACGTTTTTAAAAATAACCTACAGAAATACAAAATAATGGAAAAGAAAAATAAGTCAGTAAAATCTGAAAATTACGTTTAACAAACAAAATGTTACTCAAAATGGAATGTCGTTGCAGATTTTCTTGTTTAACATGTTAAACGTTTTAATAATTAAAAAAAAACATTACTGATATTAAATACTTCCCATTTCTCTGACTGAATGATCTAAATAATTTTATTTTAGAATAAGCAATATTGAAAATCCGAAACAAAATCAGTTTTTTTTTTCTTTTTTAGTTGGATGTGATGTTTAGCTAAATGTTCAGCAAATATGAGAAACTTTCATTTCAGATAAAACTAAATTAATCGTTTTGATTTGAAAACGCAAATTATTTTTTGTATGTGGGATCTCTTACCTTACATGTTATAGAAGTATTTGATTTCGACCAAGAAAAGTCTTCTTCAAAAATGTAAAATCTTGTAAAATTGTCGCTTATAAAAAACGAATATCGTAAAAGATGAGATTTTGTGGAAAACCTCGTTTTACTAAAGCCTATATTTAAAGTTACTAGAAGAGAGACAATATATTCAGTATATAAAAAAAACATGCCCCGATTGGTGGACCATTATAAAAAAAAAACATAATAGTGTGTATTATAACTACAAATTCCCATTGCAATCCACATTTTCATGTTTAAATACCTTCTCTATCTAATACCGTTCGATATATTTTACTACATATGACTAATCAGTGTGCGTTAACCCTCTTACTGCGGGAAGGACATATGTGTCCTCCCCTGGCTTACTGCGGGAAGGACATATATGTCCTTTGTGTATTAAAACACGGCCGTTTTTCATAGCATGCGTTAAGCTATATAACCCTTCCCTCTTTTATTGTATAGATTAAAAATATTAGAATTATAAAATATTTGTTTTTGTTTACTCTTCTTTTTCGTAAAACGTCATGATTACGTCATAACTTATATGACGTCATAAGACATAGCGTTCGAGTTGACCATTTTGACGGTAAAATAGAGCTAACAAAAACAGCAATGAGCGATTTTGAATCTATAGAATACGATTCAGAAATATCAGAAATAGATATGGATATAGCATCAGATTTAGAAAATGAAACGTTGAATCCTGGTCCATGGTTCCCCGTATTTGACACTGGAGAGTTTTACATGCCAGAAATGCAGGAATTTCGGGGAAATCGTCTGGGACCAGTTGATTTTCGGCCGGATGATAAGCCTCATGAATTGTTCCTATCAATGGTGACGGACCCGGAAAATGTAGACAACAATGTGGTGGACCTTCTAGTAAAAGAAACCAACAGATACGCAGAAGATCGGAAAGCAGTGGGAAATTTGAAACCACGATCAAGGCTCCATATGTGGCGTCCAGTCAGTAATGAAGAGATGAAAGCTTTTCTGGGACTCCTGCTGCTAATGGGAATAATACAGAAGCCAACATTAGCTTCGTATTGGGAAACAGAAGACAAGCTGTGGTTGAGACGAACGCCTTCTTTCCGTTCCGTGATGACAAAGGACCGATTTTTAGCCATTTTGTCTAATCTACACATAAATAATAACCAGACAGCACTGCCAAGGGATCATCCACAGTATGATCTAATGCATAAAGTGAGACCAGCTATCGATGTATGCAACACGGCATTTAGGAAGAATTACAGGTACAGCATTAATGTTTTCTATAATATGATTTCATTGTCATCCAATGAAAAAGTATGTTACAAGTTATAAATTTCCAGTGGCTAATATTACATACAAACTCGGACAAAAGTCAATTGTAAAGATTTACATAAACAAACAAGTAAATAGATTGGTTAAATTACTACACGAACAAATAAAAAAAAAACAGTAGCTATACAAGTAAATTGATTACTAATTGACATTAATTACCCCGTGTTACCAACATACATGTTGACGTTTTTCCATGCAGAAACGTTAAATTGTAAGAATACAAGAAGGATAGTTTTATCCGATGTGTATTTTATTTTTTTGTTATCGAATAAGCAACACGACGGATGCCACATGTGGAGCAGGATCTGCTTACCCTTCCGGAGCACCTGAGATCACCCCTAGTTTTTTGGGGGGTTCGTGTTGTTTATTCTTTAGTTTTGTATGTTGTGTCATGTGTGCTGTTTTTTGTTTGTCTTTTTCATTTTTAGCCATGGCGTTGTCACTTTGGTTAAGATTTATGAGTTTGACTGTCCTTTTGATATCTTTCGTCCCTCTTTTTCTAAATGACAAATTTGCCATAGAATTAAGGTTGATTCGGTCAATAAATTTATTTTTGTCAAATACGTGTGTATCATGTATATTAAAATACTATCCTCTTTTCTAATTCTTTGTTGTTTTATAAAGATTTTAATTAATTAGACCGCGACAACATATTTAAAAAAAAGAAAAAAAAATCGATGAAAAATAAAGTGATTTTCATTAGAAATCTTTTCTCCCTCAGGTTAGGAAGAGACATTTGTGTAGATGAAAGAATAGTCGGATTTAAAGGTAGACATAATATCGTCCAGTACATTTCAAAGAAAAAGTCCCATCAGTGGGGAGCCAAGGTATGAGTTCTAAGTGAATCTGATAAGGTTATACTGAGCACGTACAGTTGTACTTTGGGAGACGTAACCGTCAGCAGCCATACCATAATGGAGTTGGCTATTCAGTTGTTACAGAGTTAGTGGAGCCACATTATAATAAGTTTCATCGTGTAACAACAGACAGTCTCATTACCAGTCCTAAACTAACACATGACTTGCTGGATAATGGTAAAAGTTTTAAAACATTAAAAACCCCTAAAGGAACGGTTAATGCTTAGAAGCAGGGAAATATACTGGCAATTCATTGGTCTGATCGTCGACAGGTGCGATTTCTTACATCATCTGATCATTGCAGGTTTGTTATTTTCATTTAAGCTGTATATAGATAAGATGTCTAAGAACCTTCATATTTTCAGAATAATGAAGTTTAAATAATTTTGTAATTCGATGTATAGAGTGTTCCGAAAATAGTAATAATAATTTTAATAAGAACAATATTAATGATAACAGTAATAGTTATAAAAATAAAAGTAAACAACAACAACAACACCACAACAACAATTATGATAATTGGCGATGATAACAATAGATAAAAATTGTGATGGATGATAATTTTCTGCTGTAGCAAATATAGGAAAATCTATAATATGAAATTAGAGTTATATTCTATTATAAATCTGATTTGATAGTTATTTTTATTGCAAGGTTGGAAACTGCATCAAATTCTAAGGGAAAGGAAAAGGTCGCTCCGGGAGTTGTCCATACTTACAATGAAAACATGGGAGGAGTAGATTAAGGAGATCAACTTATATCAGTGTATGATCCAGACATACGTTCTGTGAAACTATGGAAAAAGATTCTTGTTAATCTTTTATTGACTGCTTGTGGTTAGTATTAAAGTGATTTATAATACAATAATAAAATTATTTATTGTTCAAACGTATATAAATTGATTCAAATGATATAAAGAATATCAACGTCCGTCTGATTAGCAAACAATTCAACGTGCATATGCTATTATATTCGTTATTTTTATCATATTAAAGTAGTATCTAAGGGACGACATCAAAAGTTCAATGTAGGATACAAAACTTAATTCACATAGTTTTTTCACTGACCTCCAATCCCCCTCTCTTAACATAATTTGGGAAAAATTGATTTACGAATAGGGATATTTGTAAAAATCTATTTTAGATATACAAAACTTGCAGAATTTTAACCCCCACCCCCAAACTATTTGATTTAAGTTTGTTTTTTTTTATCCTACATCGATCTTTTGATGTCGTCCCTAAATTAGCTGAGTTCAGGATGTCAAAAATATAACGTACACGTAACTGTATAATATACAAATAAGGAGATATGGTATGATTACCTGAGAAACAACTAACCACAAAAGTTTAAATGAAGTGGATGAACTAAGCAATTATAAACAATCGTAATTCCTTCAACTATAAGAAAAAAAACGTACCGCAAAATCGGTTATAAAAGACCTCGACATGAAAATATGAAACAATTCAATTGAGAAAAATATCGGCATAATTTATAAAAAAACAGTTTACTAAAAACAAATATGAAAAACATGAACCAATGACAACCACTGAACTACCGGCACTGGTTTGGGACAGGCACAGGAAGAATGTTGATCGGTTAAACAAGTTTTAAGGCGCGTTTTATAATGTAAAATAATTGACAACTGAGATACATGTCATGTACAAAAGTACAATGTTGTTCTGGCTCATAAAGTCCAAATGTCACTGTACGACAGCAACACAATGACGTAATCGCTGAAACGATCTTTGGCCGGGTTTTTTCACAGTTAAAACATAATTATGTAAAATATTTCCAAAGAATTCAAAACAACTATTTATGTTACTATATATATTTTATACTATTCCTGCTTACAGTGAATGCATACATTTGCCACAAGAGATCATTCCTCTTGGGTAGAAAGTTGACCCATCTTCAGTTTCAACAGGAAATTGTGACTGGCTTAGTTGGGGACCATACAATTCAGCGTAGAGTTTTGGGTACGAATGGAGAAGGTATGACTAGTAGAGCAACGTCAGAACATTACCTCTTTGAAATTCTGGGAAGAAAGAGAAGGGATTGTGTTTCCTGTCACAACCGGAAGGTTAGAACTTGGTGCCAACAGTACAGAGAAGGTCTCTGTCTAGGAAAATGTTTCAAGGACTTCCACAAACAAAAGCAACGTCAAGACGTGCACGAAGAGTAAATTAACTTATCAAATTCATTACCACTGTGTACGTCGCTGTACAACTACATATATATATATATATATACGATTTGTAATGATTTGTGAGGTGAACTGTTTTTGAACAGAATTAAAAAATTGGAAATATGTATGTTTTATTTCTGTTGACCAAATAAAGATACAGTTTTATGTCTCAAACTTAAATTAATGACATAAGAAAGACCAATTGTATAGGGTTCAAATAGTTCTCGTTAGTTTTTTGTGGTTGTATTACACTTCGGTGAAAAAAAAACTTTTTCTGTTTAGCATTACAAAGTGCTTGACGTTATTTAATTGAATAGCGCCAAACTTGCTGAAGACGTGACGTTCTAACCTTATGACGTTATGCAATGACATGTAAATGACGTTATTTTTTGAAAAAAATTAACATCTTGACTTTATATCCCAGTAATTCCTCAATTATTTAAGTTAACATGCTGTTATTCAAGACTAAGTAACAATTTAATATTTTTGGTATTTTTTACTGAAATTGTCCCGTTTCTGGACAATGTTTTGAAATTTAGCTACGCACTAAGAGGGTTTAATCTTTGAAATTGAGAATGAATGTAGTGTTGTTGTTGTATCTTAACCTATTTGAACTCTTAATTTCTAAGTGGGCGTGTTTTATTACGCATGCCTTCTTAAATATAAATGAATTGGACATAAAGTTAAAGAACTACACTGGGTAAATAAGTTCGGAGTACCCTAAATGAAAAGAGAGATTTTTTATGACGTGAGATCGTCCAAAATTATGTCAGTTAATTATTTAGCGTTCAAAAGCAAGGACACATCGAACATACAAGAAAAGGTTGTTAACCATTTATACGTAGTATGTGGTATATTTGAGACAATATGATGTGTGCTGATTTATATTTTGTATTCACAGCAGATAACAAAAAACGAATTTTAAAAGTTTAAGTTATCTATACATTATTAAAAAATATTGATAAAATTACACCAACGCATTGTTTGAGAAACTTCTTATGAAAATTTGCAGTTAACAAATACACTTCATCTTAGTATATGTGCAATATATGACGACAATTTCCCTAAAAAAACACAAAAAAACAACCCATGAAAAAAAAACCAACAGAAAAGATGAAATAAATCGCAGTGTAGTTGATAGGAAGATACAAATTCGATATAGATGACTACAATGTAACTTAACATTATTAATAATTCAACTAGTCGCCCAATTTGTGCAAAAACGCGTTATTATTTTATAGGCTTCTAAAGGAATGAACAATCCGACTTTTTGGTCATTAATTGTATGCATATATCTTTCAACAAATATAAATTTACTTGAAGATTGACAACAATGTGACATTGTATAGAAGTCTATTAAAAAAAAAATTTTGAAAATAAGCAGAAAACTAAAATTTCATTCGCATTCATATCTTATTAATATTGGCAAAAAGTTCAAAACGTTTGTTGTGATTAAACGGATTGTACGTTATGCAACTTAATTATGTAGTTAAGACTGTCTGGAATTGTGTTACTCGTTATAACGGATCCTCGATTGTTTGAGAAAAAAGGCTTTCAAAATATATGTGAAATTTTGGTTCCTACAAGTTAAGATCAGTTTCCTGAAACCACCAAATTCCCATTCAAGGGTATATCAGCCAACAGCGTAAAAAATTGCAGGAATAATTTATAGACCATTAAATATTATCTTTTTTGTTTCTTGTTATGTTTTAGACAAATATGTTGATCATTATTAAATAACTGTAACACAAAGCGAATTTTAATCGCATTGAGTATATTGAAAAATTGCACTTATAGAATGAATCCAAATCAAAATATTGCTTTATCTATCCTTCAAATTCTGTACATGTGCTTTTATTCCTTAGTCAACCGTGTTGTTATCTTATATAACAAGACGATACTTATGCTATATAGTTAAACGGATTTATATTATTCTTTCGTCAGCTAAGGCTACGCTCGAAAGTGTACCTTTATATCATTATAAAACAGGATATAATTCAATATCATATATTAACGTCTGTGTGTCTTTTTAACAATAATCAACAGTTTTTATCAAATGTTAGTGTTTATTTCGTTAAAACAATTCGACCCTCATATTTTTTTAGTTGCAAAAAAATATATCTTTGATATTAGTGAGCAAAAAAGAAACTAACAAAAACAAGAGTCAAGAGCGACAATATACTACACTACCAAGTTATCGTTGTTTCTCACATTGAAGAAAAGGGAATTTATTCAGATTCAGAACAGATTTGTTTATATTATGATCATAAATATAACAGTATCTGCTTTGAATTGATTTTCATGAACAGTTGGAGAAGTCAACATAGGCTATAATCCAATTTCAAATAATAATTTATAAATTTAATTGACAAGCATGGTTTAGATTGATTCTTCATTATAATCGAACAATTAGAGTTTTGGTTTACAGAATAAATGTTGTTTTGTTTTGTCATTTTGGTTTATATTTGCATGTTTAAAACATTTTAACACATAATCATTAGGTATACCAGAAACACCAGGAAATTTTAGTTAAAGAGATTCAGCATTTACAAGTTTAACAGTCCAATGGGATCCAGGTTTTAGTGGAGGTTATAAACAATTATTTTACATACAATACAAGGTCCAAGGATCATTGGAATGGATTATAGTATCAGCTGGGGAGGAAGATATAAATGATCAAAAGAGACGTAAAACATATGAAGTAACAAACTTAAAGGAAGGGAGAGCCTACGAACTGAAAATGTATGCTGTGAATACAGCAATGAAAAGAAGTGATTTCACAGATGTGCTTATTGTCTTTACTAAAAGTTCAGGTACAAAAGGTATATTTTTTAAAATGTTCCTATGAATCTATTTTCCCTTATTTATTTTCATGCTGTCCACACCTTTTTCATATTATATTAGATTCTGTAATCCTTAAACTTGAGATAAACCTTACAAGCTTCCAAAGTCTGAACATTTCATAAATGTTGACTTCCTTACTCAAGAAAAGCATATTTTATTGAACAATAGACATTGATTACTATGTAAATCTCGTACAAACCAGTAGACCAGAGGCAGATGCAAAATTATGACGATATCTATCTGTTTTTTTTTCTGTACATTTTCGGTTTCTATCTGAATGACACAGAGGTGAAAGTGTGACGTGCATCATTGGAATATACCCTTTAATTTCGTCCATTTAACTTGAAAACTAATTGTAACTTTGCAGCTGTAGTACATACTGTTTCATCTGACACACAAATGTTGTAAATATAATGTACTTTAAAAGGCAAGCGTTTATTAATATATGTACATGTAAATAGCATCGGATATATTTCATAGCATGTCTACGTTTTGCTATATTAATTCATTATATTTCTGTGTTTTCAATCTAAATATGTTCCACACGTAACATTTTCATATGTCATCATGCTCATAGTTTCTTTGGCGATTGACGGCATACATCTTTGCGTTTGACTTATGACTGAATTTAAAGTTACTTCATTAAAATAAACATACTTGAAAAAAAACAAAGGAAATACATTAATTTATATATTAATGCATACATTGCAAGTACTTTACTTGAAGCATCGGAGAAAATGATAATCTGGAGTCACTGAAAAATTATTGAAACAATGAATCAATATTATTTTATTATGTCAAATAGTTTTGTTTGCAGAACACAAGCCAGTTAAAATCTTCAATTATCAGATTTGATCTACTTAAAATCAAACGACGTAGTATGATTACAAATGCGAAAAATATTAAAGTTTTGACAAAATCAAGACATAAATGTTGCATATACAATTATATATTTAACATGGCAGTTATACATGGCAGTAAATTCGAAAGGATCTGTTATGTTATTTTAAGGTTTGCATCGATCACTACCAGTAATGTAGTCAGTGCTACTAAAATTTAATATTCATATATTTATTACAGTTTTTTTATTTTTGTTACAGTATCTACGACATCAAGTGCAGTTACTGGTGCTGTAGTAGGTGTTGTTGTCACTTTCGTGATTGTATGCGCCTCTTTTATAGTGATACTATTCATCAAAAGGAATCAAGGTAAACTGTTAAGCAAAGCTAAAATCGGTTAACCATCATAATAAACGACGATTTGTTATGGCTGACACCGCATAATATTTAATTGGAAAGAGATTAAAGTAAACAACACGGTTGTCATGTTCTATATTTCTTGTATTGAATATACCTTTATTTTGATAAACTATACAACTGGTACCTTGATTTTAATTCCATGAAAAGTAAATAATAGATTAATATATGAGACAACTAATACTTTTATATACTGGGAATACCGAAGTTAAACATGGCTTGTGAACTTGAAGCAATTTTTTTATTTTGTCAATTTACCATGCAAACGTAAATCAAGAATCAATCCTGTAAGACCGTAAAAAGTTGAAATTATTGCTTTAAGTAAAAATTACTGATATTTATTTAATCAAAATGAGGTACCGTAGTAAATGACTATTGTCCAACCAATTTCAGTAAACACTCATGTCTATAACATGCCAATATAAGACGTTACAGAAGCATTGTCTTTGTAACGTATACCCGGGGCATCCAAAAGCTAAAATTCATAATCATTTTAATCTCATTATTTCAACGTGTTCTTCATCTAATGTGTTTTCATGTCTTAAGTATTATTAGATATGGATAATCTCACACGGTTAAGTATTTATACTTGCAGTGAAAGATAAAAAAGAAAAGTAAGTTGACTATTTTCTATTCAATTATAAAAAACTAGTAGTAAAGATAGCATTGCAACCGTATTGAACATACTTTTATATGTGGGAAGGTAAATAGTCCAGCGTTAGTGGTTTTTTTTTGTAGTCTGAACAAAAAAAAATTATAATAAAAAAAATTATAAAAAATTAAATTTACTTGTTTTTGTTCTTTGTTCTCTGTTAAGGGCATCCGATACAGTTTCAAGGGAGTTAACTCTTGGCGCGACATTAAGCGTTTGAATTCCCGCAAAACGTCACTTTTTGCGGGACGTAATGCGTGTCATTTTCCGTAATACGAAATGTAATGTGGAATTTCCATGCTCCAATTTCTGTTTCTCCCGCATGCTAATTAATACGCCATTTATATTAGTCAGTGCATTTGATTATACCAGGATAACAGTCTAATAACATAATAAGAAATAAAACACATTACTGTTTCTTTAAGATCTTCAACAAATATCGTATAGTGAGCAATCTCAAGACGACTGACCCTTTTGGTGTTACTAATATCATGCATGTCAATCAAAATTTTATTATCATGCATCATCCACGATTTGGTCCGGATCCGTTTTCTTTTTACAGCACAGAAAACCAATGATATTTAAAAAGTAATATCGAAAATGAATGTACACGAAGAAGTCAATTTCCTTTCTGAAATTTTTTTTTAATTTATTTATGTAAACAAAAAATAATGGTATGCCGCTAATACAAACAATATGATACAACTTTTATAAAAGAACAAAGTTTCTATTTCCTTCATGTTGCACGTAGTTTATCTAACAAAAGGCAATAGCAAACAATATGTTTATGCACCCGTAAATTTTTTTACGGGACGTAAAATGGTATAGAAATGCCTGCGTCCGTCTGTCCGTCGTAAATATGGTACACCATATTATCATTAAACTGAACATGGTTGTTTTTTCAGTCATGATGGTCAAACGGTCTGTATCATTTTTGGTGAACTTTATAAGTTACAGGACTTTGTAACTAGAACAGTTTTTTTTACAGTTCGCGCTGCATCTAGAAAACGTTTTATGACTATTGCTCTAAACTTTACGCAGTTATATTAGTTATATAATTCTGATGAACTTGTATATACTTTTGAGAATGATTCAGAATTTGATTTTAGAGTTATTGAGTTAATGACAAAAAGGGGCTGGGGGTTCACATGTCGCGCCGTATCTCAGAAACTATCTATAATAATTGCATAGAACTTCACATACTTTTTAGTTAAATTATTCTTAAGATCTGTATACTTTTTCGCGATGATTCTTTAATTCATTTTTGAGTTCTTGAATTTTTATTGAGCTTCAATTTGGGGATCATATAAAACATGTTGTGATATATAAACTTGTTATTGAGCAAGAATAATGAATGAGTCAGGATATACCTAGCATGACTTCCGTGCAACCCCCGTGTTATTTTAAAAACATATATTATGTTGGTTTTTTTTTCATGAGACGAAGGGCGTATCATGCGCTCGAAGCGCAGCTGTTTATTTTTTCTTCATTTTTTTATAGATATATTAGAGAAATGACGGAATGACAGAAAATACAATGCAATTTTCAATATAATTAATATTTCAAAATGGCATAACTCTTTTAAAGAATAGTTGATATGCACTGATTTTCGAACGTGTCCATACGATATCAGTTTTATAGAAAGTTGGCAAGAATTGTACATTTGAAAAATCTAATTAACCAGAAGTCCGGAAGGACAGACAGGGGAATGGACATGCAGTATTTTATGAACGCGCTGTGGTGAAAAAAATATATAGTTATTTACCAATAAAATTACGCTATGAGAGAATGATTTTAATTGCAACTAATCGTAATATACCCAGTCCTCTCGCTATAAATTCAGTCATTTTTTTGCCAAATCAAAAATTTCAAAATTATAGTTTCTCTGTCTGGACAAAAGCATCCATTAGCAAATTGAAGATTCTCCTTTGTAAGATTTTGCTTCTATTTTCTGACCACATCAAACAGAAGATGTGGTATAATTGCCAATTAGACAACTCTCATCAAGAGACAAACATGACACAGAAATTAACAACTATAGGTCTTCAACAATGAGCAAAGCCCATACCGCATAGTCAGCTATAAAAGGTCCCGAAATGACAAGGTAAAACAACTCAAACGAGATAAGTAACGGCAAATTTGATTACTGTCCAAACGACGCTAAATTTTTTAAAATTCGTATCAACAAAAACGGATTTTCTCAGTGATAAAAACTTGAATTAAAGGATATTAAGGAGTATGTGTAATGAAACAGCAGCCAACCAAACAAAACAAAACAAAGAACAACATCTAGAGGTCATCATACAGTATGAAATAATATACGAGTGTGTACAGTAAATGTACCTGTATGTCATGTTCGTTCTAAATTGCCGAGTCTTAAATTTTTGAAAGCCGTAAAAATTATCAACAATCTGTAATAAATTTTCTTGAGAAGTTTCTCACTTAGACCAAAAACACAGAGAGGTATTTGTTATTCACATGATTTTACTTCCGAGAACAATGTTACCAATTTATAGATAGTACTTTACAAGTAATATTTATACATCTGAAAAATGTCGCCGGTGTTATATAGCCATTCTTCCCCCATGCCAGTTTTTCCCCCGGGGGAAAGACTGGCATGAGCCAATGTTTCTCCCGGGGAGATTTTGGATCATTGTCATTCTTCCCCTGCGGAAAGTTGACAATACGTATACATATAGTAACTTTTCCCCCATGCCAATCTTTCCCCCCATGATATAGATTTCAATATATGTATATGCATGTCTGGAAATTAAACCGAACAGTGTTAGAATTATATTTAGTTGTATACAAATTTGTTGTCCATTCAAAGGAGTAGGTCCGGTAAGGACCGATTTTGGCCTCAAATTTCAGGTTCATCTGACGAAAGATTTTGACCACTTTTTAAACAATTAAGTGTCTATTTTATTTGAATTAATTAGTTTATGTGAAAGATTTTAACAGATTTAGTCATTAAAAACGATCCGATTTAAGCTCAAATATGAAAAATCTACCTAATATGCCGGAAAATGTCACTTTTCAGATGGTTTTTGGTAAAAATGAAAGTGGCCGCATCCGTGTTTATCCTCAACCTTTATATATGTTATGTATTATCATAAAATACAACTTACATTTCAATATTAAGGATGAACACGAATGCGGCCACTTTCGTTTTACACGAAAACCGTCTAAAATTTAACTAAAATGCCCGGAAAATTTGGCATGGGGGAAGAATGGCTATAAGACACCGGTAATTTGAAGCAATAACGTCGAAATTGTCTGCCAGCGACGTCGAGCACTTTAGCGCTAACGTCGGGGTTACAAAGGGGTGACGCAATTTTTAAGGATAAATCGTGATTATCATGGAATCCAGCACGGTGACCTATATTTTTTATTTGAGATTTAGAGAAAGCATGGCAAAATGCAGTTTATGCAGAAAAATGATAAAAATGACATTTTCAGAAACAGTTTTTTTTCCATTTTTTTAGGTTTAGAAAAATACAACTTTGAGCATCTGGTCCGCAATGTCAAGCAAAACTTGAATAATTTTATAGTTATTCGTATAGTGATTTATTTTTTTCCTTGTTGCCACTTATCACAGCTTCAGATTGAACCCGATCTTAATAATTTACGACGAAGAATATCTGCTCCAAAAATTTTATAACATTGCCTAATTTTTTTTACAAAATTGCACAAATCCCCAATTTTCAGCCTCAATTTTTCTCGAAAACAAGCACGGTGACCTATGTTTTATTTTGTGTTTTATTTTATAACTCGCCAAGGCCTACAACATATTTCAAAATTATAAAAATGACATTATATCGAGAAACTGTATCGGATGCCCTTAAGTGAGCCCGTTTTCAACTGATTTTAAAAGTTTGTATTATGATGTGCTGTTACGTTACTACACTGTACCAGTTTAGGGATAATGTAATTGTTCAAAATCAGGGGCCTGTTAGTTTGTTGCCGTTTATGTTTTGTACATACATTGGGCCTTTATTGTTATATTTAAATTATTTTAAACGTTTTACTTCTGTGCCTTTTATACCTTATTTTACGATCTGTGTTTTGCTCTTGTCACAGGTCATAGGATGACACATAGCGGCTTAATATATACGTTGTGTGGTCGCTGATGAAGAGTTTTTGTTTATACATTGACAATCATACCACATTGTTTTATTTTCATATCAAATATATTATAAAAATATTAATGATAATAACAAGATATAAATGATGTATTTACGGCATCAAACACATGTAAAAATAAATTGAAAGTCAGCTTAAAATGGAACTGAAGATAACCGTATTGTATTTAAAGCTTGGCTCTATTGTCAAAAAATTGATGTATGAATTTGAAGGGCGTAACGCGGAATAGCCAATTGTGTGTATCTATGCGTCTGTGATAAATGTAAATATACTGTGATTATATGTCATCATATTAGAATTTATTATATCACACGGAAACGCTGCTTGAACATTACACACAAGTTCAAATAGACGTACATTAAAATTGAATGTCACAATGATAACGCTAAATATGTCAAAATGGATAAACATAATTAACAAAAATTGACTACATTTAAAACAGCAGGGGAAGTGTTAATCTTTATATGATCTTAAGATGATCTTTGTTGATTTTTATTTCCTTTTCTGGGCTGCTGGTTATAATAATCTATCATCATTGTCAGGCGCCCTATATTTGCCTTACTTTCCAAATCATTATTTTATAATGTACCAAATTTATTCATATCAAAGAGATGCACCATTCTCATTAAACCCGGCAATTTTGTTATATTTGCTTAAAAGAGGATCAAAATTAAAACAAAAAGATCTTTTTACTGTCCGTATGACATACATTTTAAGTGTTTGAAATTTTGCCCAACGGAGTACAGTATCTATAATACTAAAATTACGAGGTCCAATTTGTCAGCCGTCATCACATAAAAACGACGAATCACAGAATTAAACTTTATATATAACTAATATAGTACAAAGGTGTAGATTAAAAATTACACCACTCCAGGCCCTTTTGTTTTCCATGTAATTAATATTGCCAATAATTAAGAAGTTCCGGGTCGAGTCCGCTACCGATACCAATAGTATATTCACCTGTTACCTATTACCTTATCTGTACGTTCCGCATCTGCCAGGCGCACCACCAAACGTTGTATTCAGGATTAATATGCTATATACACGGGTCATAACCACAGGGTTGACACTACTAAATTGTCAAATTGTTACCTATTGCAGGATTTTAATCAGTAAGACTTTCTAAGATAACAATACGAATACTAAAAGTCTGGACTAAAAATAAGGCGTATAGGTACAGTTTTCAATTTGTTAGTGGGCATGACGTAAAACAGCGAAGCAAAGAATTCAACTTTATTTATAACTTATATAGGACAATGCTGTTGATTAAAAAATACTCCAATTCAGGACCTTTTGTTTTCCAAATAATTAATATTATTGTTTCAGTTCGACGGGTTCAAACAGAAAGACTTGAAAGCAGAGAACAACTGTGTATCTTATAATCGGCATGACTTTATCAGATGACAATACTAATACTAAAATAAGGCTTGCGCATAGTTATATACTTTAATTCAGTCACGGACCCGTGATATCACGGGTGTGTTCTAGTGTCAATGAAAGACGATCAAAGATACACCACATGTAAAAATTACTACTAGTATTTACATTTTCTTCCAATTTATCACTAAACTTTAAAATAGCATAAATATTGTAAAATACTAGACACTTTCTATATAACTTATGTGTTGACATATTGCTATACTCAAGACAATATTTTGAATACTCAAAGTAAATCGATGATTGAAACTTATTTTTTACATCAATTTTTACCTCTTTTTTAAAGAAATGATAAATTGTATGTAAACCCCGGCTTCCAGAATATTCAAAATGGAGATGAATACGAAGAAGTGGAAAATAAATTTGGTAAGTAAGCTTTATAATATGAAATAGTCGAAAGATACAAAGGTGACGTGACATTCAAAACCAATAACGGATAACATAATTAAAAAAAAGCGGAACACAACGACAAAGACGGACAAGTACAAACAGCATCTATCTTAAAAAAAAAGAAGAAAGACTAAGCAACACGAAATATACCAAAAGCAATAATCAGGTACTCTGCAAGGCTAAGCAGCTCCTGTTTCACATGCGGCACGGAAATGCTACTGGTGTAATTAAAATTTGGCTATATATTATTTTCGGTCACACTATCATCGTGGAAGTTATCACTAGTAACCCGAATTTAGCTTGAACGGACAAAAACGTGTTAACGCTATTTAAATGAGATTAATTGTCATTTGATAAAGATTGACAAAAGTTAAAAAATATTTTTAATTCATTTCAATTCATTTCAATTCATTTTAATGCCAGTCAAATAGATTTCTTTGCGGTGAATCAATTGAAAT
The DNA here is from genome assembly GCF_963676685.1 of Mytilus edulis. Classification (NCBI taxonomy): domain Eukaryota; kingdom Metazoa; phylum Mollusca; class Bivalvia; order Mytilida; family Mytilidae; genus Mytilus; species Mytilus edulis. Next base: position 69,907,096 of record NC_092348.1, read on the forward strand.
CAAGTTGCTGGTAATGTACGCCAAACTATTAGGCCACGCCCCCGTTAAACTATTTCAAACTGGAATCAATTCGTTTTAAACATCGTTGAGACCCGAGCTTTGTACAGGTAAATCACTCAAGCAAGACAAACTTTATTTATTTATCGTTTTTTTTTTCATCAAATTTTATCGAATTCAGTTAAATGTGTGTATTCTTAGTAAAGTCGCATGCTTCACAATTTTTAACAAATGAATGAACAATACATGTGACATTAAAGAAATTTAAATAAAAACATTAAAATATTGATGCACGGTTTAAGAAATGTGAATCTGTTGAAAATAAAATAGTAAACTTGCAAACTTTCAATCCATTTGTTCTCATCGAGGTCCGCGTTCATGTTTCAACGCGATACGTAATATGAAAGTCCAATATGTTACAAATGTATAGACTCTACGATGTCCGAGTTCTGTCCGAAATGAATAATTGATAGCACTTACAAGACATAATGTTGGAATATTTGTCTTTTGTTGAAGTCGACACGTCTCCCTTTAGATGGCTTTCGGTTATTTCCGTAGTTCGGTTGCTGTCTCATTGGCGTATCTTACATCTCCTTTTTTTTCGTGCATCACTTATTTATCATGTGCACTGATGGCTGAAAAAAATATGATCATATACATCTGATAGCACTGCCTGTCACATTTCCTTTGCATCAAATAGAGCGGTTTGATTTGGATTTGAATGGGTTTTACTAAACGTCTAGTGGCAAATATTTCACCCATTATACAGCCATTATGTCAGTGGCACTTCTGACGAAAATTCAAACCACAGATTACAAATTGCGTCTTTTTTTCTGAAGTTTATTAACGAATGATATGCTGCCTTATACTCTAATATCAGTTACCCATTCGTGAACGTAATGGACGTATGATGAATGGAGTTCCATATTTTATCTTTTATATAAAATTTAAAAGGTTAAACCGGGTTGAATTATTACATTTACAAAAAAACATTATTTTATTTTTTAAATAAATACAACAACAATATAAGTATATTTAAAAAATTTAATTGACAGTTTATATTGACCATTATATACATATAAAGACCGATGTCGATAACTCCATTGATCTTTTTTATCGTTATTTTTTTAGCACGAAATAAATACAGGAGTTAATCATATCATAGAAAAAATATCAAACAACGTTAGTTAAGACACGATTGATAAAATCTAATGGTTTATATTTCAGTTTCGAATCAGATTTTTTTTAGGCACCAGTGTTACTACTCATTTTGATAAACAGTGAGACGCTTACTTGCAATTCGGAATTGACGAAATAACGTAGCGAAATGACCGTACTTATAGATTATGGTTTTGTTTTCCATTTCAATTGTATTGTCATTTTAGGGACCGTTATAGCTTGCTGTTCAATGAGGACCAAAGCTCCGTGTTGAGGCTGTACTTTTGACCTCTAATTAAATTATACCATGTGACTTGACGGAGAGTTGTTTCATTGGCACACATACCACATCTTCTTATTTATATTAAACGGGAGCAGTTTGTTACATTCAAAAAAATTCAGTGAATCAAATGAATTTGTAGCATATTGTTACATTCAATTTTATTTCGATTGATAGTATACATTATTTGTATTGCATTGGTCCACAAATAATGTCCAGTGTCAAATATTACACATCGATGACCACTTAGATTAGTTACTTTAATTAAACTCATTTCCTTGGCTGGAAGTACACGCTTGTATTTGTCCTTTAAAGTTAGTCTGTCGGTTTAATCATGGAAGTAATATTAAATAATAATGAATCACAGTTTAAGGAGAATTCTTCGTCATTTGCAAATAGATAAAAAAAAAAGTATGAAAATTTGCTTACGACTAAATTCAGGCCGAGAGAAATATGTTTTGTTTTATTTCAGATTACGATTGAATTCAGGCCGAGAGAAATATGTTTTGTTTTATTTCAGATTATTTAGAACATATACAAACATATTCTTAATCTTTTACAATTTACAAATAAAATTTGATAGTGCTTTTTATGCACATGGTTGATGAAACCTGTATGAACTTATTTTTTCAGAGGTCTGTGAAATATTGAAAATAGTACGTTCCGGAAAACACAAGTCGCTATATAAAATGCCTGTAAAATTCCGTTACATGTGGTACACTCATATTTAAATACTTTCCTATAAGAAAGTGAAAAAAATAGTTTTTGAAATTCACCTAAAAAAGATTAAACGAATAGTTTAACTTATTTTTCAATTATCGAATACACAAATAAATCTCTAATTTATCCACGCTTGAAATTTGTTTTTACTGACAGGTGTCTGCTGGTATTCGATTGGACACCAGTATCAATGTAGGCGTAACAGCCTATCATATTTATCCAATCAGCTGCCTTGTATGCGATGACATACGGTGCACTTAGTTTAGTTTTCCTTGTAATACATTATAAATTGATTGTAATAAAAATTATCCAATACACTATAAAGCAAACAATGTCTAGCCCAAAAATGACTTATACGACGCTATATATATACTATACATATTATACTTAATAATTATTTACAAATTAAGACAGCGTAAATAATAACATTAATAATAATTACTATTTAACGGTAGAGCTCTGATTGAACGGGGACTATTATGCTATTAGTATGATAGTCCCAGCAATTTAAAAAAAATGATCATCAAAAGAACGGTTGAGCTATTGTGGGTCAGGGACTTGCCGGTACGTCTAAAACCCACCCAGGCCGCTTTGATGCACTAAGCTCTAAGACATTTATGGAACACTACAGCGAACTTTCTAGACGAATTTAAAATCCATGTGTGAACTTGTCAGATAAAAATAGCCAACGCTTATATTGAAGAATAAACAAGTCATGAAAAGAAATATTACTATACATTGTACGGACATTTTGACTAATTCACTAGCTTTGATACAGCGGAAGCAAAAACATCGAGCGTAGCAAAGATAAAAAAAAAATAATAATGCTAAAATTATGTATTTTCAAATCAAAGGACAAAGCGTACGCAATGTCACCCGGAATCCGAATCTGACTGACTATCAAATTACTACAAAATTAAACAAAAAAAGGAACAACGTATGTTAGAATCACGAAAAAATTGGATTTAGATTAGATTTGTGATCATTGGAATTTATTAAGACTTTTTAAAATATCTATTTCTAGGAACTTTTTTAGATCGAAATTAATAAAGCTCATATATAAGTATGTGGTACAGCTCACACCGATAAATATATTACGGCATATTCATATAGAATTGCAAATAAACCTTTCAATAATGAATTCTTATAAGCTGATTTTAAAGCTCATAATATAGGAGATATGGGATATAATTCAATTTGACGGCAACCAAACGACAAAAACACTATAGGTAAATCAAGACCGCATGTTTAGTCTTCAACAAGAAACATGTGTCTACACGAAATGCCAAGCCTCTAGATCGTCATGAACTTGTAGATACAATATTCATAAAACAACAATATTAAAGTCTAAACAATATAAATATTCATTGTTCACACATATTCTAGATTTTCTAAATCGTTTGAGACACGTATGCAAAGCCCATGTATTTTTCGTTCACATAATGTTTTGACGGTTTTCCTTTTTTATTTATAACGTCCTACAAATATAATAAAAAATATTCATATAATTCATGTATATATACTTAACAAATAAATATTTAAAATAATATGGAACAAAATAAAACTCTAATATCCTCTTTTAGTTTGAAATAATTATATTAAACTAAATATAAATGTTATATTTATATATATATCTTATGTTAATAAAACTTTTTCATTCCCAAATTTATTTATTTTTTAATAAATAGTAACAAAAATCATTTTTCTTTTATCTTTTGATTCATAATTATTTAACCCTTAAATTTTGCTAGTTTTCTTATCAAAATGTGATAAAATGTTACAATTTCATCAAGTTCACTAATTATTTTTAAAGTTAAATACTTATAAAAACAGAAATATTTTTGTTGGCATTCAAGGAATATGTAACATATAAAATGTTCGCATTCGAGGAAGACATCAGCATACACACAGTGGTTTTTTTTAACAAATCGATAATTTCGTTGCCCAGGGATATGAATTTGACATTAAAAGTCCCTCAAACCTTTACATTACCCGGCCGTGTCATTTCCGTTTGAACAAATCGAGAACACTACCTTTTAGGATATGCATGAATTACCATACGCATGTCCGAGCATTTGTTATAATGTATTAACGTGTGACTCTTTTTTTTTGGGCGCTTTTTTTTACCAATCCACTAAACAAGAAACAATGCATGATGGGCTACAACATGTTACAACCAAACGAAAACAAGTGTTATTTACTGAAATACAACACATTTTTTCATGCTTTGCGGTTTTATCAATTTCGCTTAGATTTTTTGTATCCATATTTATAGCTTGTGATATGAAGTGTTCTTTCAATGCTCAGATTAACGAAGAATTATTTGTATGCAAAGAACGATAGTCATTTCTGTATGATTGCTGATGACACAGAGATTTCGGGTATTCGTCTGCAAGACAGCAACGTAACGACAGTTTTAACACAAAGCCAATTATCTTTAAGACAAACTTACTAGTGTAAAGCTAACCGTCGGTGCTAACTTTCATAAAGACAGTTAAAAAAATTAGGGATCCTTGAATTTTGTGCTCGTAAACACAGGAAAGATTAAGAGGGGTTCAAATTTATATTGGGGTCACTAAATTTTCATCGTTTTTCACAAAATTGATTTTATGATATTGTACCCTTTTTTATGATGTAAGAAATAATTTAAATCGAAAATTTATTTCTCTATAGGAAACAACGACGTATAATCATCAAGCGGGACAATTTAAAGCCGATTATACGTTATGTATTCTTCTCATTGTTGAAGGCATTGCGGTTGCCTATCATTACTTACATCCATGCACTTCATTTGAAACTTTAAAAAAATTTATTCACACAGAAATCACAGCTTATTAGTGTGGGTGTAAGGGACACGAATGAAGAAACCTATCTGGGAATTTATATAAAATAAAAAACTATTAAACCGTTGGTTTTCCCGTTTGAATCGTTTAACACTAGTAATTTTGGGGCCCTGTATAGCTTGTTCGTTGCGAGCCAAGGCTCCGTGTTGAAACCGTACATAAGCCTACAATGGTTTTTCATCAATTGTAATTTGGATGGAGAATTGTCTCATTGACACTCACACCACATTACCTATATAGATATAGGAAGATGTGGTGTGAGTGCCAATGAGACAACTCTCCATACAAATAACAATTTAAAAAGTAAACCATTATAGGTTAAAGTACGGCCTTCAACACGGAGCCTTAGCTCACACCGAACAACAAGCTATAAAGGGCCCCAAAATTACTAGTGTAAAACCATTCAAACGGGAAAACCAACGGTCTAATCTATATCTATATTCTATACACCTCAAGGGCGTTAGCCTGAATGTGTGCGTCTTTCTTACGCCAAAATAATGCAGAACGACAAAGGGATTGATTGAATGATTGATTGATTGTTTGTTGCTTAACGTCCAGTGGCAAATATTTCATGCATATTCAGGACGAGAACAAGTTCACAATAAATACACTAGGTAGGTTGATACGATAGAGGCTATCTGGGATGATGGTGAGGGAAATATGGACTGCCACTGGAAAATGAGGATATCTTGTATAGGAACAGAAATTTTGCCTTGCAACAGGCCACCTACGGACCCCTCAAAAGAGTTATCTTAACGTGCAAGGAGCGTTGCAGTCTTTTTACACGAGGCATCGGATTTCACGTCCCCCTAGCTTCTGACCGGACGCGACTGCTAACTTGATACATCCCGCACAGCCAAACGGACGCCCCATTTCGACAAGCGTTTTACTGCCGGTCGGGAGAAGACCAAGTGACCATATTTCTATACCCCATTCACCCTAAAGGTCAGGGGGTTTCAATACTAACGGATTCCCTGTTACGAAAATGTAGGTGATCTTTCAGCAATTTGATAATATGCTATTGAAATGCAGGGTATCCAATTTATTTATCGACAACTTTATGTCAAAAAAAGTAAATCATTTTGACAGAAAACAAAGACACTTTTCCTTGCATAATTTAATGTTAACAAAAAATATTTGAAAATTGTTATAATAAATGGGTATTTTGATCACAGCCAAATTTTGTACGGTGTGTAGAAATACCACAAAGGACTCCTAGTGCACTGAAGGACTATACAAATCCTTGGTGCATTAAGAACAAAGTTTTTGCACTAAGGACATTAAAACGATGTTATTAGACCACAAACATGGATATGAGAAAATATAAGTATATAACTCATAAATATAAATTTGGGTATCAATATATATCATAATTTTGAAATTGACTTACTTTTTTATCAGCGCATCCCATGTGCCAGGCACGTGACCGAAGGCTTATTGCAAATTCCCAAGCATTAATGTTCAGTCAACCTTATCCAATAAACAATTGTCATTTGATCGTTACTAATTGATAAGTTTATGATAGTTGTAAAATAAACTTAATGATTTATCGTAGTTTATTTTCAACTTGATGAAAGAATAATTTAAAAAAAATATTTTGTGTGGGTGTCAGAGTTTTTATTTTGTTTTAAGGGAAATTGTAAGATTACTTTTAAGAAAGAAATTTTGATTGATTATAATTTGAGGAAAAAATACTTCCGATATTTCATGTCCTTCTTAACAACACAGGAGTTTACATTTGTACATACTTTCATAAGAGATTCACGATAGAGATAAAGATGGGGAAATGTGGCATCCGTGGGAATCTCAAAAACCCGATTACATCATTATTATATTGTGTGGGAACGAAACTGTACGGTTTCTACATTTTCGACATTCGAAAATATAACAAGTTGCAACATGGAAAGTTTTCCAATGATGAATCAAATAATACTATATAACGTTTCTTTTAGACATTCTGAAAACATTCTATATGTATATATGAACCAATCAAATAATAAACGACGTATGCATACAAACGTTTTTCTTCGAATGGAGGAGCTTTTAATATATCGATCAGAACTGTCACACAACAGCGATAAAAATGTCCACAACCATTGAAATACACATCGTTGAGTCCAGAAATTTTAAAAGTACTATTTCTGTTGTAAGGTCTTATCTGTCTGAAAGTGTAAAAGCCATTGCACCAGTAAATATTCACAAATAATATTTTTTCAATATCGGATAAATTAATTGACTGTACATTCGCTTACGAGTTTATTGTACTATCACTTGGGCCTTTCCTGTACAATCGCTTGTCCAAATTTTCAATTAAAAAAAATTAAGGAGATGTGATATGATTAGCATTTATACAACTATCCATCAAATTAATTGGATGTACACATGTAAGCTATATTAGGCGACCATACCTTATAATCGGCTATATATATATATATAAAAGGTCCCAACATAAACAAATTTTGAACAATTAAATTCGAAAACTAACGGCCTTATCTAGAAAAAACAAGAATTTACAAAAACAAAAATAAAATAATATGCCAGACATGAACCAACGGAAACCACTGAACTACAAGCCACTGACTTGGGATTTTCACAGAAAGAAGATGACGTGATAAGCATGCATGTGTGTGTACGCTCAACCTCCTAAACTGAAGTGGATGTAAGCAATTATAGGCAACAATCCGGCCTTTAATAACGAGAAAACCCTTCCATATAGTCGACCGATCACTAAAAGGCCCCGACGGGAAAATGTGATTTTTTTTAAACTCTAACCAGAGTGCATGTATATCAGCTTACAGAACTTGAAAACCAAAAAAAATCAGTTATAAATAAAAATACGGATAAACATTTTTGTAAGCTATCTTAATCATAAACAAGCTTCTGTCCTAGTTTATTAGAAATCCAGGATAGTTAAGAAAGTAATTAAAGTTTCTAACACTTTACCCACAGAGTATTTTTTTGTGGTTTGTAGATAGCTATTGCAACAAAAGCCGGAAGGCTCAACAAAAATGTAATACATTATTATACTTTGCGAAATATGTTTATATCTTCTATTATATCAGTATGTGTTGGTAAAAATAAAATCTCTATACATTTTTTACTATACTTTCAAAATATCTTTATAAAACATTTCTACAGAACTTAAAAAAGTGAACTTACGGAACAAGCAAACGAAATTAAAAGAAACAAAAATAAGAAGAAAATACACTCTTACATAGAAGTAAAAACTATAACAGTTAGAAAAGCAAAATAGATATGGCAGTAATAACTATACCATAAAAAAACCAAGAACAACATGAAATAACATACTATATACATTCTTAATAAGTATACTAGTGTATTCAAAACGGATCAAGGTTGAACGAACATGAATTTCTATATATTACTGTCAACTGAGTGTGGCGCGTGTCGATAAAATATAAATTAACTTTCTAAATGTGATTTTAAAATTTGAAATTGTTTATTTTTAAAACGTTGACTTATTTATGCAATGTCTTTTGTGTCAATTGTATCATTCCATCAGGTCCTTTAGTGCAATTTTGTGTTCTTAATGCACTAAGGGGGACTTTTGCGGTATTTTAACGGACACCCCAAAAAAGAATTAAAGGACAAAACGTTATTATGTGGATTTTTTTTTTCGGAAAATATTTCTTTTGTCTAATATTTGAGAACAGATCTATTCTTTTTCAATTCAATACATTTTAGGTAAACACTTAAGAGTTACAAATACACGACCCTACATTTTTGATAGAAAAAAATGCATTTTCAATATTGTATAATCTTTTTAACTAAATTAAATTTGCGGTTTTGTGATATGTGCATGTAGTTTAAACAACGTCGTCAATAGTGTTTGAAAGAAGCTATAAAAACATGATTTAGAACCTTATACACCACATACGGAGGTACATGTATGATACCATTACGAGTGAACGTAACTATGATATAACTATGGCAAGCCGTTCTCGTCAAAACTATGTTTAAACCATTTTTCGAAAAATTTACACACTGAGAATTACAACAAAGCACACTGAGATTTTAAAACTTCAAAACGCACACTGAGAATTGAAAATTACACACTGAGAATTGAAAATTACACACTGAGAATTGAAAATTACACACTGAGATTTCATAAAGACGCACTGAGATTACAAAAATGAAAACGCACACTGAGAATTGAAAATTACACACTGAGAATTGAAAATTACACACTGAGATTTCAAAAAGACACACTGAGAATAAATAAACTGAAAACACACACTGAGAATTTGAAATTACACACTGAGAATTTAAAATTACACACTGAGAATTTAAAATTACACACTGAGAATTTAAAATTACACACTGAGATTTATGCGCACTTTTTATGCGCACATATCTAATTAGCATACTTAATCTGAATCTATTACAAGCTAAAACAACAAGGGGACAGAACTCGTTAGTCCTTCGATTTGGTCCCAAATTATTAATAAAAAAAACTTTAGAAATACAAGAACAAGAAAAATACCCATTTACTCTTATTACAAAATATAACCAAATGGTGAAAAACTTTATTAAAATCATAAGAAAACATTGGAACAATCTGCAAAAGAATGCAGTGAAATTTTTACCCAAGTGTCTATTATAGCATATAAACGTAACAAAAATATAAAAGATTAACTAGCGAAACCAGGGAAACAGTTGGAACACTTTTGAAAAGGGACTTACGGTTTTAAGTAAAAAAAAATCATCCCGATACACTGGTAGTAATGATCTGAATTATAGGCAACAAACTTATGAATATGAGCGATGTTAAGTCTTGAAATTTATTACGAATGTTGCCGGTTGAAGGAATCGCATTTCATTATAATGACAAGAGTTCTTGAGATCAAGATATTAATCTGTTGAATTATTCATCTCATGAATATTCATTAGTAATTTACATATTAATCTCAGTGTGTATTTTTGAAATCTCAGTGTGTAATTAAAAATTCTCAGTGTGTGTTTTTCAATTTATTTCATCTCAGTGTGTCTTTTTAAAATCTCAGTGTGTAATTTTGAATTCTCAATGTGTGTTTTTCATTTTTTTAAATCTCAGTGTGTAATTTCGATTTCTCAGTGTGTTATTTTAGGTTTTTAAATCTCAGTGTGTATTTTTTTCGAAAAAAGGATTTAAACATAGTTTTGACGAGAACGGCTTGCCATATATAACTGTGAAATAGCCATTGTAATTGCCACGTTATTTTATGGATCGTTCATTTTATTACCTTTAGATTATTAACAAGTACCATCGAACTAAATCTTTATAGACCGTATATTTAACGCATACATACGCTAATTTTACAGTTTAGAGGTAGAAGACGAAGAAGAATTATATATAATAGTGCAACTTGAACAAACAAATAAATACATATTTATATTAAATAAGTTTTTTATTCAAATGAAAGATAGGATAAGCACATTTACAAACAAATGTACTAAGAGACTAAGACTTATAATCAATGCTTCACTTAAATTTAGGTCATACATATGTATTGTTTTATTCTATGAGGATCTTGACGGGGTCCTTCACGGCTTCATTACTGTTTTTATTATAGTTTTATCACTCTCACTTCACGGCCTAAGAGCAGTTTCAGAAGCTTAGTTCAAACGGAGACACGGTTCCCTGATGCGGCCTAAAGAGGATAACGAAATTAACTATATAAATGATCTTACATATAAAATATTTGTATTTTGCGTGATTGATTGTTCCTGATGAAGTAAAATCCAGAAACGTGAATTGGACGTATGAAATTTATTAGATGTTGTTGTCACTCTTTTATTAGTGTTACGTTTAACATTTTCAATTCCTTTTTTTTTTTTAAATAATATCAACGAATGATTTTATGTTTCATAATTAAAAATAATATACTTTTTTTATTTTAGCATTTATAATACAATGTATCATCCACATGAAAGGGCGTAACTCCTAATATCATTCTGACACACTAAACGGATCTTGACCCGATCTGAAATTTTTAAACGTTACTTTTTATGATTGGTCTAGATTTGTCCAAAACAGTCTTAACAGACTTGATTTAACGCTAGAGCATATTAAAAGGCGTAAGAGAATGCCGACTAATAGCCAGTCAAGATCGTTTAACTAAACCTACCCGTTGTTATCGAAAACTAAAATTTATCTCATATATACTCAATATGCTCGTCCACTATATGCTCTTCCACAATTTGCGCCTGTTTTGCTCCAGCGACCGGTATTACAATTTAACACAGTTTAAAAGCTCATTGATCTGTTACTTCATTTACAATTTTGAGCAAGACTTAACTGTTTATTATTAAAATTCAACAAATGTCGACATTATCTTCATCAATTTTATTATTTAACAAAACATTGTTTTTCATTACAAGCAATTTCATATATTAATATACAGCTAGTGAATATTTGTTGTGTACCGAAAATATAAGATTTAAATTATATACGCAATGAATAATATCTGTGAAGTTACTATTATTTCCGTTACATATCTAATTTACGAGTACAATATAGTAAAACAGAAAAACAGAAACGATAAATATTCAGGAATACCTAATGTTTCGTAAGCAATTGCAAGGTACGACACGTTACTTAGATTCCACGAGTTTTCTTAGCACTTAGCAATTTTTAAAACGAATATGTGAGATAAAGATCTACTGCATTTTGGCAAATTCAAGTTATGTTATACATCTTACTATTTTATTTTCAACAGATTCACATTTCTTAAACCGTGCATCAATATTTTAATGTTTTTATCTAAATTTCTTTAATGTCACATGTATTGTTCATTCATTTGTTAAAATGAATGAAGCCATGCGACTTAACTGAGAATACACGCATATAACTAAATTCGATAAAAATTGATGAAAAAAAAACGATAAATAAACCAAGTTTGTCTTGCTTGAGTGATTTACCTGTACAAAGCTCGGGTCAACGATGTTTAAAACGAATTGATGAAAGTTTGAAATAGTTTAACGGGGGCGTGGCCTAATAGTTTGACGTACATTACCAGCAACTTGATTTCAATTGATTCACCGCAAAGAAATCTATTTGACTGGCGTTAAAATGAATTGAAATGAATTGAAATGAATTAAAAATATTTTTCAATTTTTGTCAATCTTTATCAAATAACAATTAATCTCATTAAATAGCGTTAACACGTTTTTGTCCGTTCAAGCTAAATTCGGGTTACTAGTGTATGGAAATGAACAAAAGAACATCAGTAATTATTTGTACACAGCTATTATATAGCAGTTAACCCACTCCGGAAGACGTCACTGAAACTAAGGAAGGGATGACAACAGCTCACAATTCAGAACCCTTTGTTCGAAACCATTTATGTAAGGAGCATTCCTTTATCATTGAAACTATATTAAAAATCAAAACCCCTGAATTATCGAATCATCTGATGGATATGTATGCCATATGAAGAAGCCTCTATAATGTTGCAAATGCAATACGTTACAAGATGCAGCATAAAGTAAAAACAGGTCTGAATTATGTTCTCTCTTATAACTCAATTCGTTTGAAACTCTGTCCTGATAAAATCAGTATAACTTTATATATGGTTCAACAAACATGAAAAACAACTTATATCCACAGTCCTGCTATTTTTGGTATTATACATGTATAACATGTCTCCTTATTGAACATTATTGTATTGATATTGTATTGTTTCAGATGTCGAGCATCCACAGTGAGTATATAAGGATTCTTTGACATTTACATCCTCAGATAATAATGATATAACATAGATTTCACTATATTTGAATGTTCATTTTGGTCAATAAGCTCTTCAAAATTTTGACAAAGCTTACACATATTTGTTTCAGAGTGTTTTTGATGAAAGTAGATTCAGCAAAATGCAATGAAAGAATACAAGTTATCAAGAATTGCATTCAAATTCATTCGTTTTGAAAACAAACCACCATACACGTTCATTAAAGTACAACACATGTTTAAAAAAAAAAGTATTCTATATTTGATATGATTGTGTGGTTTAAAAAAAGCATTCTAAAATTGGTATAATTGCAAGGTGTTTTCATATATTTTGTATTAAAAGTTGACCATATTGCCTTATCCATTCATTTTGTTATTAATTTCAAACTTCCTTTCATTGCTAAGTTAACCTTCACTTGTGAACGGAAAATATGTTATCGCAATAACCAAGTGAACGTTGACATAATGATTCAATCGAAAGTAGGATGGCGGCTTTTTATCTTGATCTTTTCTATAAAGTTGCAACAGATGAACGACTGCAAAATTGATTCAATAACTTAATAATGATTCCTCTTGTCGACTTCCTATATCCATTACAATTAGACTCATTAATGTGGTCATTTTATAACATTTCCTTTTTAACAAAACGATGAATTTATCGAAAACCTAAGGATTTTCTTATCCCAGGCATTGATTACCTTAGCAGTATTTGACACAATTTTTTTGTAATTTTGGATTCTCAATGCTCTTCAAATTTTTACTTGTTTGGTTTTATGAATATTTTGATATGAGCGTCACTGACGAGTCTTATGTAGACGAAACGCGCGTCTGGTATACTAAATTATAATTCTGGTACCTTTTATAACTATTCCAATCTAATCACTGCGTATGGAGTTTATTTTTACTGAACAAATCCGATAAGCCCGGGGATGTTCACACTACAGTAGGGTTGTGTTTTCAACACAAACATTGCACAAGCATATGAAGCAACTATATGAAGTTTTCTTTAAAAATCATTGCTGTCGTCTAGCTAAGCTGTAACTCTACAGATTAAGTCATATCAATAATATAGGAAATTCTTAGTTACTCTACATTCCTTTGTCAGGTTGTCTTCGTTTACGGGATTCTCTACTCAAATTAAATCAACAAAAGCGCATAGAACCCACGAACGTTATGAGGTGTCATAGTCTGTTCAAAACAAATTTATCTTAAAGTAATTCATTGATTTTTGCCTTATTTTGGCGTTTGTGAAAGAATTTGTCATCGAATCAAAACTGTTGAAAAACTTTGAAAAAAATTGACACTGTTATATTAACAGTAATAAATCATTGTTCGGCTTCAAAGACATTAAAAAGCACAATTGAAAATCTATCAAGCAAATACTATTTGGATTTCATATAGTTTCGTACAACTATGTGAAAGATTGCAATAAGTGCTTCATTCATTGATCAGTAGTATTATCATAAACATACGTTGTCGAATTATAAATATGGAAATTACTTGTCAAAACAAACTTTAGTTTGAGTCTGATTGATTTAACTCTCGTGTTTTCCGCCTGTTTTATAGCAAAACTTCTGATATTCGATTTATTCAAATGATAATTCCGCATAAACAAATATTTTCATTGAATTCTTATAATTATTATTACATATTTCAGGTCTAGTAAAACATACGAAACACTTGGTACCAAAGAAAAAATAAGTGTTTATGATGATTTAGTAAATTCCAAAGGTGCGTATGGTAAAATTTAATTGAAAGAACGTGTCTTTCTTATTTATTCTTTAGTTATATGTTGTGTCATGTGTACTTTTGTTTGTCTGTTTGTTTTTTTCATTTTTAGCCATGGCGTTGTAAGTTTATTTTCGATTTATAAGTTTGAATGTCCCTCTGATATCTTTCGTCCCTCTTTTGCAACGGGTAAAATATGCAAATAATAGATTTTATTTGAGTTCCTTAAGATTTGTAAGACCTTTCTACATATGAACGAATTTGCTTATATTATACTTAAATTTATCTCTTATTCAGATTTCTGATCAAAATTATTTTGTAAGATTTAATTGATATAATTGTATAATATATGTATATATGTATATATACATATTATGGAAATACTAGAATATAACGTGCCCAGAGACAAAGGAACAACTGTTTTAATTATAAGTGTCACGTTTGGGGCATTTGTAGTAATGAAAATACCTATGTTTTTATTTTTTTATTTACGGATTGGCGCATTGAATTACGATGCTCACTAAGAACTGTTGTCCAATTTATTGATAGAAACAATATAACAGCCATTTCTTGTAATTCATTATTTAAATACAAGTTTAAGTCTGAGTTAGCCATGAACAACGTTGATTACGTTACAGTTTCATGACACAATTATGTCTATGAGCTGATATACAAAACACTGTCAACGAATTAAAAGACAATCGCAATCAAAACCCAGAAATAAACAAAGACTCATAAAACCAAAAGACATTTACATCAATAGTTACAAATAATAAATAAGAAACAACACGAACTCCGCTAAATTTAGAATATATGTAGGATTTCCAAGTGTATTATTGATCCCGAGTTCCTTAATCAGGCAGTCAATGTAGTGTTTCTTGCAAACAAAAACAATATTGATTGAGGCTTTGTAAGCTGGAACGACAACCTATTTGTCATGAAGGCAAAACAACTCCTCTATGACCTGAGGGTCTTTAAAGATGGAAGGAGCTTAAGGGTTCATTGACCCTTTAAGCTTACTAACTCTTATCTGAATCAATGACCACACTGATTTTACCCACTTCGAAAGAGTGTCAATTTCAACCTCATCTCTTTTTGCCCAGTCTTTTGCATATTCCTCAACAGAATCCATTAGTAGTTTGAAGTTCTGCTTCCAATTGATTGGCTGTGGCTCTCTGTATTCCGGACCCTGGGACAAAACTTTTGACTATGTTTAGGTCGCCAGAAATTACATGGCCAGCAGGATTATACACGAAATAGGAATGTGAACAGGCACAATCAGGTGGTTTAGCTTTGAGGTCACCAATATTTAGATTCTGCAATACTTTTTTTGTGATTAAATTCTTATAGATGGAACAGGGTGGGTGTAGGAATACGATACTATAGGAGAAGAGTGATCCTTAAAGTAAGAATGAGTATTGCTTTTAACTCTTTTATGGTGAAGGATATTACTTATAGTGATAGCATTAACACCTTGTTTGTGAACTTCAAATTCGATGCGTAACATACAAAATTAAATACAATAATAATGATAATAAAATGTACACAAAATAAGTCTGACTTGTTTACTTTATTGTGTGTTTTTAATAATAGCTGTCAATATCTTATCTCGTCCAGAGAGGTATTTGACAATACACCTGGGTGCACAATAGTTACAACGTTGATTTGCCGTAAACTTCTGTTGAACTATTGCTATTTGTTTGCTGCTATTTCAAAAGCTAAAGTTTAATTGATTGAGAACTGTTATATCTCTTATTATTTGTTTTTCTTATTTAGGTGAAACATCATCGAAATCGTAAGTATTACTATTATTATGTATATATGCATATCTATAAATTATTAATTGCATATCTTAAAACAATATTCTTGTATTTGTGACAATTTAAAAAAAAACGATATTTTATTCGGTTTCGAATTACTGTGAACTGATAAATATTTTAACACAAATTAGCTAAAAAGATATTGTACAGAAAATATCAAACGACAGCAAACGTTTAACTATTGATCACGCAGAACGGAGCTAACAATTTTTTGATATAACAGCTAAACATATACATACATTTTTAAACAATATTTAAACTGTATAAAACAAAATACATAGTTATCGAATTTGAAATTGTTTTGACTTAAAAGAAAAAATCTGTTTTTTTCCTGAAATGAAATTTATACTTAAAATATGAGAAGGTAACGACCAGCTCAAACATTAGTCAGAAGAAAAAACAACCAGCTTGCAAAACACAATTGAAAATACTAGAAGTATATTAAGTATGCATTTTTTTTTAAAATATGAATAAGTGAGAGAAACAAAAATGAAACTTCGTCATGGGTTCAGTTCAATAAGTTCAGCTTTTCACAAGTCGTCATTAAAATCAATTACAATGTACATAGAATTTTTTAAAATTTCATACTTTCCACAAGAGATGGTCGCTTAAGTCTTTTTTCAACAAAATACGTTTCATTGCATCTGCTCCGAAAAAATTTATCACAATTCATCATTTTATCATTTGAATGCTCAAATGTTTTGCGAAATGTCTCAAAATTACTTTACTCTCTATTTTTGTTTTTAGCTCGATGGGCGTTTACGAAGCACTTGGTGTCCAAGAAACACCAAGCATTTATGCTAAAATGAAAAACCAGAAAGGTAGCGATAATAAAAATGTAAAAGAAATATAAACTGATAAGATAAGATACATTTGACCATCATTTAATGATCGTTTCGCTATATAGTTTTTTCCATCCTTGGCCAAGAACGTTCCAAATGAAAATGAATTCAGAAATACGTTCCAAGCGCATATACACTGCCAATTTGTTATTTTTATTACTTATTCTATAGTTTATCAGATGTTTCTATCAACTATTATTTTCCTTTAGACTGTTGCAATTAACCGAATATCTAATTTTTTTTTTTATCAATTATGACATAGTCAAATTCAATTCAATCGACATGCAAATACATTGTTGGATTAAAATCAAATGTACTTGTCGTTGTTTTAAGTTTAATTCGGTAATAGTTTATCCCAAGTGTTCAAACTTGTACCTTTCAGTTTAAATGTTAGATACGATTATTACAAACCAAAACATAATATGGTTGGTATCTACAGTTTAAAGTAATGCATCAATGTTATTGTCATTTTAGAACAGAAGCAACTTAATACGTGAGTACTACTTAAAACCGATGAACCTAACTTTGAAACGGCAATATTTGAAACGCTTTAAATTGTATGTCTTTTGACTTTCCGTCGTGGAATCCGTTTGTGATGTTTTCATCGAATGCACTCCCAAATATGTTAGGATAGCTCCGTTTTGAAGACGTTCAAAAATATTCCCGATATGATTTATAAACAGATTTGTATGTTTTGTTGGGTGCTTATTTTCAAATATATGGTAATTTTCGAGAAGTTTATCAGTATTATAGATATTTAAATTTATTGTATTTACTCCGGTAATTATGTCAGAACTAACTTTAGCGTCGACGAGATATGTGGGGTTATTTTTTAAGGGTTCAATAGATATATTCGTACCGTTATAAATAAACTCAAACGCAAGTCACAATTAGTATGATAAATAAATTTTTTCTCGCCTTTTGCCTGTATTGGGCCTGGAACCTGGAAGCAGTTTTTCAATCATTATCCTTACATGTAGGGTTATTTTTGCAAGTTTATGTTGTGTTTTGGATGAGATTTTTCCTAAAGTTCCTTACTTGTGTACTGTTCAGACCAGCCATAGATAACTATTATATATGTATATAGAATCTTACATTTAGAAAAACTAACAACCGTAACTATAATTATTACGAAATATGAATGAATAGTTAATTCAAGCCTAGATTTGTATAGAAAATGTGTAGTAAAGGTGGAATCGCACGTTTCCTTCAACAAAAGTTTTAACAGGACGATAAGGAGATGTGGATTTCTTTAAATAACTTACTGTTCATGAAATATAAGGTTAATTCAATGAGCCACTGAACCAGGAATCGACATATAAACTTCCATATATAATTGATGGCTGTGTATTGTGTATTATTCTACAATACAAAAATTGTAAATAATAATTTAAGTTTATTCGTTAATTTAAAAAAAATGTAATTCATAATTGAGGACTTTATTTTTGTAGACAACACGAGAGTAACAAAGTTAAGAAACCGAATGATCACAGCGACAGCATGGAACTAAATACAACACAAGGTAAGTGTTTCCTAATATTACACTGAATATTTTTAACTCATTAGATCAGTACCTGAAATATGAATTGTCCCTCAGTCAGGTATCATTTACAAGCAATGGCATATGTCTTTCATCATACGAAAAATAAATGCAGAATCTATTATTGTGTTCTTGTTTACATAGCACAATTAAAAAGTTCTACAAAATGTGTGTTAAAGTAATAGCGTAGGTGTAAGTATTATGACTCTGAATACTCACACTAACTTTTTTCCTTAATATCGATCTTGCTGTTATTTAAGCTTTCTAATATGTTACTGTTTATTTATGATGAAACATGATGTAAAATCACTGTTTAATGCTCGTTACAAATTTTTAACAACATCCAATCACTCATGTTTCATATTAGAAAATCACTGTTTAATGCTCGTTACAAATTTTTAACAACATCCAATCACTCATGTTTCATTTTAGAAAGTAAATGGATAAAGACGGTATGCATATACTTGTATACAAAACTATTAGTGCGCATGTGATGATAATTCCCGTGTTTTTTAATCTGTAACTTCATAGAATATTTATGTCATCGTGTTATATTTTTTTATCAATTTCTGAATTCCAAGTATATCAAATCGTCCTAGCTTTTTTGTATCACGTATACACATATACGATATAACACACTTGTAAAATATTGAAGATATAAATGTCTACATTTAATTTCATTAAATGATAGTCTATACTTGTTTTGGAAATTTCTTCATCTTTTTTTTTATTCACTGGCTATTTCCTTTAATTTCAGAACGATCAGAAAAAGTTTATGAAAATGAAGTATTCTGATGCAGATATATCCACAACTTGTTTACTTAAAAGATAAGAAAATCAAAAGATACACGAATCTTTTGAAAACACATAAATTTAATGTTTAGAAAATTGTTTTATGTATACAGTTATATTTGGTAATATCATTCAATATTGTTTTGCAAATATTTGTTCAAATACGGTAGTTTATTCTAGTTTATATAGTCAGGAGAATAACTTTAAAAACTTGTTTTTTAAATTAACTATGAAGGTAATTACTCAATACGCATTTTAAGGATTGTACAAATAAAAGAATAATGACAAACATATCATTTCTATAAGATATTCCATACAACTCTAAAAAATGCTTAAGGTGGTATGGGTGTCTTTCGCCATCTTGGATTGTAAACAACCCACAAACTAAGGTCCAGTTTTCAATCAAATTAGTAAAATTTGATGCAGGAACGCAGACAACTAATGTGAATTTGCATTTATAAGAACTAACTAATAAGATTAAACTTTAAATATATGATATTAATATTTTTACAAGTGTTGATTATTTCTGCTTGATTTTTTTTTTTTTTTTTGGAATTGACATTTTAAGGGGAGGTAACTCTGAAATAGTGCATTTTCCGAAGGAATCTACATGTAATTTTGCTATTTTGTATTTTAGCCTGGAAAAAAGTACGGTGACCCTTTTTCTTCTTTGATTCTCAAACCATTTTCTGAAAGCTATCTTCTCATATCTAATTTTACAATTCTATCATTTAGTTTAGCTTCTAAACACATAATGGTGTTTTTTCCTGTATAATCAATACAAAATGTGTCATGTTGTCACGACCTGTAGCTTGAGAAAATGCGCGATGACCCATCATTTTTATAATATTTTTTAACATATATCATTAGATACTACGTTTTGGAAAAGTATGAACAAATTCTATAATTTTTAGTTGAGACTCCCATACCACCTTAAGCTTAGTAGTTACAGTTATGTAATGAAAATCTGTAATTGCTTTGGGTTTACATAAACTGTAAAAGCTATATGAACTAGTTTTTCCTTATGTTTACTCGAATTCATTACATCTAATCAATCTTAAGAACAAAAGAAGTCTAGATGTTTTGGAAATCGTAATGCAAATGTTTTCCACATTTCAATTGTTGTTGAACCATTTTGTCAGGTGGAAACATATTTCTAGTATTGATTGAATGTTTAAGCTTCAAATAAGGGCACATATTAAGATGACATGTCTGAATAAGCTTTTAAGAGAGCTACGATTGGTGTCCATTCCAGATTATTTTGTACAATGAAAAGCGATTTAAGTTTTTAAAGTACTTCATCAGATGACTTCAAAATATCTCGGATGTATTTAGATATGTTGATCATGTTACTTCTAGAACAATCAGACAAAGTACTTGTAATAAGCGTTTTGTTCCAAAATCTAAAACTAAATACTAGGAACGCTCTTGGTTGATATCTAAATGCATTTTGTGAAATAAATTGTCTACAAACATAAAAAAAAAAATCAATTCAAAAAACATATATTTAAGCATAAGAATTAAATATTTGTATGTTAGTATTTTCATCGTTGAATGTTATACTTTGAGTTGTAAAACCAGGTTTAATCTACCAGTTTCTACATAAGAAAAAACACGAATATTTTTGTGCACCTCTAGTTTTTGGGTTTCCTTTGAAACTAAGAATCATATATTCAACTTGAATATTTTAGAAAAATATTTCGAAAAAACACTTTTCACAGATCTTGAAAATAGTCAGATTTCCACTCCAAACTAAACAGTATAATGTACACTTTTCTTTGAAAATAATCTGTAAAAATAGTTAAAAAGATGTTTTTATCGAAAATATACTCTTCAATAACAAATTGACTTTAATTTATTAATGATATAAGATTGATGCAATATTGATTTACACTGCTGTAATAATTTTTATATATAAGATATTTTTGTCATTTGAATGTCGGTATACGTTTTTCATTGATTTATAAGTTATATTATATTTACTTAGAAATCTTCAAAATTGTTCAACCTCTTGAAATTTGTTCAAGTTTAAAATAAATATTGATATTATTTGAGATCCATAAAGAATTACCTAAGCATAATATTGAATATACAAATTATATGATTATATAACGTCTATTTATATTTGTTCATTCTGCAATTTCGCGTACATCTTATATTAGAGTATAACAAGTTTTATAAATAAAGCTTTAGATAAATAAGCTTGAAGCTATTACTGCATTTTATTTAGAATATGCCTTCGTCAAATAAGAGAATACCAGTTTTAAGTAATTAAGATA
Organism: Mytilus edulis; assembly: GCF_963676685.1. Classification (NCBI taxonomy): domain Eukaryota; kingdom Metazoa; phylum Mollusca; class Bivalvia; order Mytilida; family Mytilidae; genus Mytilus; species Mytilus edulis. The sequence goes on from NC_092348.1 coordinate 69,928,821, forward strand.
CAATTGAGATTGACAATGTGGAATGTTTCAAAGAGACAACTATTCCCTTATGTTCAATTGATGTGGATGTTAGCAATTATAGCCATCTGTTCGGCCTTCAACAATGAGATACATACATACCGTATACTGTATGTTTTTAAAGGTCCTGACATGAAAGAAAAATATGAAACAATTAAATTGAGAAAACTAACTACCTAATTGATGAGAAATCAATTTACGAAAATCTAATATGACAGACATGAACCGACGATACCCGCTAAACTGCAGTCAGTGTATACAAACTTTAAAAGGCCTCTTAGATGCATCTAACTCTTTATACACTGACATGTTAGGAATGAATGGCACATAACAATGATCTGATTTGCGTATTTGGTCAATCCGTTCGCCCTAAGTTACCTTTTATATTACCTAGATGCTTGATATTCAAACTTTTGAATATTTAACATACAAGTACAAATTACTTTACCATAGCAGATAGAATTTAAATCATCATGTCACTGGAGAAAACCTTAAATCGCAGTGAAAGTAATATATCTTTTTTGCGTTTCTGAATAATGTCGCATACATGAACTGTATTATATCTAAAATTTAGAAGAATTTCCGTTTCTAAGGAGGTAATAGTGTAATAACTGGAACAAATATAACATTTAATCATTTTTACAACCTGGAATTTACTATGCCAACAGGAGAAATATGTCAACTACAGATGGATGTAAACTTTATTGGATGATGGCCTGCAACAGAAATATTATTGACTTTATGAACATTTATTTGAATTGGACATACTGTTATATTTGCAACTTTTTAACTTTAGGCATTTTGTTTGGCAAGTGCCCCTTCCACTTGTTTACCAAACTCGTTTTACTTGATAACATATTTTTCATACATTGTAAGGTGTCTGGCACAAATATGCATATACCTGAAATTATATTCCAACCCATTATAAGTCCTGAAAGTGTCTCAGTATTTCAGTTTTACTCTCGGTCCAAACCATTTTTGTTGTTTCTCCGTGAAGAGCAATTTAACAGGTCATGTGACCGCAGTAGGAAATATTTTTGTCGTTGTCATTATACATCTAAAAATCTCTCAAGTATTCTACAAGAATTATTAACTAAAGGCTCCCTTATCTATATCTTTTAACGATTAGTTTCAAGGGATTATATTGTAACCAGTTTACCGCTGGAATTTAATATCAGTACTCCCGGCGTCTACTAGTCTTACGCACGGCTAGAAATTGATAACAAGTCTAGTAACGAAGTTTTAAGCTTCTTTTGCTAAATTTGAATAAAGGTAAAGTTAGGACTTTGGGCCATTTGTATAATAATTAAAGAACAGGCATTTTACTGTCCATTTTACGTGTGATTTTTAAATGTGCAGGTTTTCCTGTCAAGCCCCTATTTTATCGGACATTTTCCTGTCAGTCCTGACAGGGTTCTCATTAGCCCTCAGGGATTCCTGGCTAGATCCCTTATTTTCGATTGGCTTTCAGGGATTTCAACAGTATATAAATAAGGTTCCACTCAGTGAAATGGCGGATAACCTTTTAGCTCAAGCCTCACTAGTAGCTTAACCACCTAATAGTTTGATAGTTTATCTTTACCAGATCTAGTCCAACAGAAAAGCCAAGCAGGTTAATATGCTTTAATTTAATATAATATGAAGTATTTTTAAGGCAATGTAAATATAGCGGCAGTTATCCCCCACCACACAGAGTGACTTAAATGACCCGAAAATTGATTACTGAATAAGCGTCTGCATGTCTGCATTTGTACGTATATATATGAACTTTTAATAATAAATCTAATATACGTGATCACTTATAGTTTATGGAATAATATGAGTGCATTGCCTGGCATCCATTCGTCTTTAGAAAAAGGAGAAACCCCAAGATGCAAAATATTCCTGACGAGAGCCCCAAAACTTGTCAACAGACCCTTCCACAATTGCTCGGCCTGTGGCGGCGGTTTGCTACAATATTTAGAATCAGTAACGGTAAGCAAACCCAGAAATATTCCGATCGGTAGTTATAAACATAAGGGCCGTCATTCAAACGGTTAGCAATAGGGGTTTATGAATATATAAACACTTATAGGAATCAGATATATGGTATAGTCCAACGTAAATGGTATGGTCCAAAACCTTAGTATATAACCTTATGCGCTGTCAGACCAAGGGTCGCTTGATGGATAATCAAGACGCCTTAAAGAAGGAAAAAAGGTTATTATTTCACTTTATTAAAATACATTCTGAATAAGAATCTATCTGAGTACCTGAATAAGGTTGCAAGCGGATATAAGTGGAACATACGCACCGGGTGATAGGTGCATAGGCGACTGTACGGTTATAGTGCACATATAAACAAGCGCACAAGTAAAGCATGAACCAGGGTGTGCTGGTAAAGCAGTGCATATGCGGAACAGACCGAAAGTGCACAGGATAGTGGTGCACAGGAATAGCAGCACACAGGAAATATCCAGTAAAGTAATAGTGCACAGGTAAGCACTGGTTTCTGCTGGACATATAAGGTCTGTGCAAAGACAGCAACACGTCCCACACATTGCTAGTGTGTGATAGAGACCAACATCAAATTATAAGAAGTTTAAAAGATAGAAAGCTAAGAAACGGTGCATCTTCCAATATCCCGGGGTAAAATCTGGTACTATAACCAGAAGTCACTTCACCGCGTACGTGAAAAAACATCTATGAAACTAAATTTCTTGCACAAACAAGGGCTTCATCTTTGTCAGTACTCCCAAAGCTCTGCACCTTACATAATCGTGCGTGTCAATCAAAGTCTTGTAGACTGTTTGCTTTCCTGCTCCAAATAGAGACGAAGTTGTGGTGCATCCGGTAAGATTATGTACAGCTGGAAACAGTTTACAAATTGTTGGGGAAAAGAAAGTGCTTTTGTTCACCATAAGTACCCACAACTCGCTTGTATGTGTCATCTGTTTGTAGTAGTGAACACAGAATAATCACACCCGTATCAGAGGTCCGTATGGTTGTTCTACTGCTCTTTCCCATTTCTCTAAACTTCATGTCAAAGTATAAGGCATTATTTATCATACGAGTATTGGCCCGTGTCGAGTGCTAAACAAGTTACGACAGTCATTAACATTATTGTCTGAAATAACTTTGTCAATTTTGGGATTAACAAACGTTCAGGCTAGGTAAAGCTCACTATAAGGTGGAATCATTGGGGATGTGTCATAGTTTTGAAGGAAAAAAAAGTGAGAGCATGCTGGTAACAGAAAGAAACTTCTTCCAGTCAGGAATCCTTCTCCCTTCAGTAATCTGATACACTTGGTGGAAGCTGTAGTATTTTCGTGGCGTTCCTTTTCAGCAGACAACTTTATTTTTTTGTTAATGTGGTAGCGGTCAAAAACGTCTGCTACTGTGTGTGCTAGAGTAAAGCAAGGTCACCGAATGTTTTATTATTCTTATCATCAATACATTTAACCAATGCCATACCTTCTCTAAAGCTGATGTAAGTTGTGAGTGAAGGGCCAAAGGAAGGAAGGGAAAGTGCACAAGCGAATTCACTTCGAATTGCATCACCAAATCAGGACTTTCAACACACGACCAATACTCTTGAACAAATTGCAGGCAAATGCCATCATTACGCCTTCCAGCTGAACTAAAGAAACAATGTTTACTCTTACGCGGGTATGTTAAGGCATTTTTTTCAGGGGCAAATAACTCTTGTGATGCTCATGAATATTAATGAGTAACGTTGCGTTTCCATAGTGACGACGCTGTCCGCTTCATTTCTCTGGTCGTCAATCGCTCTTGTATTTTAATCTTTTTGTTGATAAACTATGCAGAATTAGATAAATAATGATAATTTGTTGAAAATAAAAATAATATGTCATATTATTTTACAAACTATAACTTGTATTGTATGAAAATCCTACTTGTCGATCTCGCAACGGAGGCGTGGCTTGATTTCCTTATTTGGAAAACCGATTCAACAGGAAGCTTGAAACCCACATGTTTTGAACGGACGGAATGTTTTTGTTGCAAGAGGCGAAGAATGGCCCATGTACACAAGGATTTCAGCATACAAGCCGAATTGTACACCATAACTTGACTATGAGTAAGTATTATGTCGTCTTTTTGCTGTTTTCTGTAGCCGACTATCTTCATTTTGACAAAAATCTACCCTTGAAGTTGAATCATCTCCCCCTTTTTTCCATCTGTTTTAGAAATTATCCCTGAATCAAGGATTTGCATAGTATACTATGCCTGAACTGTCTTAATTGCAAGTCCTTTGATGGTCAACAGTGTTTATGCGCAATTTAGGTGAAGTTTTAGAATACCCATGAGCTGTCCAGGAAATTTTTTATGCTACAGTTTCACTTGTTGATGTAAAAAAAAACTTAGGTGCTTTAGTCTTATCCATGGTTGGCCAGCTGACAGTCAATCTGTTTGAATTCATGAATCATGGATATAATTTGTTTTCAGAGCGAGTGATATAAGAACATGGGATTGTCAATTATAATAACAAGTTGCTGGTCTAAAAATTTTGAATCTGTAGAAGAAGAAGACACTAAACTAAATTTTCAACAAAGACCCCACATCAATATTATCAATATGAACTGCAGTGAGCACCTTTATTATCACAGAGTTTATAACTTTGCAGACAGTTTGTAGGCAAGACCCTGCCAGATGTTCTATTAAAAGTCGGCTATATGTCATGTATGTACATATACAAACTACACTTTCCTCAATTTCAAAGCTGCATAATGAATGCAGGTCAGTTTTTTGACGTGCTAAACATGCTAAAACAACAAAAATTCTAGATTTTTATTCACATAAAGACTTGAAAGACTTAAGTGTAACTGTATGCTGACTGATGTTTTATTCTTAGCCTGCTGCAGGACAGATTCTTATTTTCTAAAGAAAATTTTGCATAGTACATGTACGTATACTTATTCGTCTGTTGTGAACAAGCAAATGTAGTACTTGCTAAATAGAAATCTGACAGACCTAAAAGAAGTTTTTAAAACGTTTAAACCTGGGCTATTTGTCCTGTATCTTGGAAGTGTTAATCTTATATATACAATCTATATATACATGTATATATGTATACCCTTATTTTATTCTGTATGCTTCTTTGTACATATGTACATGTTTTAGTTCTTTAATATGTATATGAATAAGAAGAGATGTAGGTGTACATTGTACATTTTTTGTGTACATAATCATATATCATGAGACAGCTACAGAAGTTCTTTCTGTTCAACATTTTGTACTACCAGACTAAGGTTTATTCTGTTACTATACTAGTGACGGTTTTTATGAAATATGTAACATTATAAAGGCCACACCAATTTAATTCCTTGTTTGACAAACCTGCCTGCACCAATTTTTTTCAAAACAGGAAAATATTTGTTTTATATTCCCCCTTCCCGCATCTGGAAATGTAATCATGACCATTTCCAGCATAATATTTTGTAAATATTATAAAAAGATATTAACACTTGTTTTCAAATCACTGTCTTACCTGTATTTATTGATTTAAAACCTATAAGCACCCCACCACACTGTGTAAATATATTGTGTAAATTATTTTATTAATAATTAAACCGATATATTCCAAGTGTTTGAATAGTGTATGCTAGTAATGTTGGGGTCCCTTATGCCCTTATAGCTTTCTGTTTAGTCTGGGTCATAGCCCTAGCCTGTGTAAAAGGCTGAACAATGACTTGAATTTGTTATTATCAGGTTGGGAAGAACCCTCCCTCAAGTAAGGTTTTTTTTTACTTTTATAGAAAAGAAAAATAGGATAAACCAAGGATTTGTATAGTGCTACTATACAAATTCTTAGAAAAGCTTAGAATTTTTTACTTAAAAAGAGGAAAACTACATCATATTTGAAACATATTTTCTAAAAGAGGGGTCCACACTTTCTGAATAATATAAAAGTAAATGTTAACATTAACCTGGTTAATTAAAGTCAAGAAATATTACAAAATTTGTGGATTTAATACCAGATAGCTATATAGTTCTTTCAGAAAATATGAGCCCTTTTGTACTAAAAAGTGTTTTTTTTTCACAAAAAAATATATTATAACTTATATGACCCTCATAAAAGGGATATTCTATAACATTGTGGGGTGGTTCCCAACCTGATTATAATTTGGATGGAGATTTGTCTCTTTGGCACACATACATGTACCACATCTAATTATTCAATTATTTCTTGGTGTACAGGGAAAAAACACTTCATAAACTAACAAAAAATGTTAGAGTACAAGTGATAAATCAAGTTTTAAATTTTTTTTGTAAACATTAAATATCAGATTGTCAAAATCTAATATTTAATGTTTACAAAAAAAATTATCATCGTTCGCCTTTATTGTTCATGCTTCACCTAAAAACATTGCAAATTGAATATTTTTTTATTAAAATTTTCAAATCGCTCGCTCGCCCCAATTTTTCGAGTCCAAAAATCCGTAGAAACTAAATCATGAATTGGTGTGGCCTAAAAAGGAAAATTAATATTATAATTATTCTAGATCTGGGCCCACCTTTTCTGGAGGAAATTTATTTGTTTATATAGATAATCACTGAAGCATGACTGGAGCAGGACCCTTCTTAGGTAGTCAGTGCAGTGGGCCCCAAATTATGAAAATTTGTGGATCCACCCCTGAGATAGCATCACATTCAAGAAATACATGTATAGCATCACATGACACTGAAAGTCCCTGCTGAACAATGCTGAACGTGAACACTGGGTTGCTACATGTGTATATGGTGTTTAATGCTAATTTGGTGTAGGCTTGGAAGTTAGAACATTCACTGTTTTTGAAATGTACCTGTATAATCATTTAAAAAAATAAGACATAAAATAGATTTGTCGTTTCGGAATCTTATGCATTCTGGGTAATATTTTCAAAAGCGTTCACCAAAAAGTTGTAATTGCATTAACACATACTAAATATTTGAAATTCATCCAATGATGTGGCATTATTTTCATTTTGGTGTACAAACAATGAGATTACCATTTACCCAGTCCTATATATAGATTTGGGAAAAGGCGAATTACCTACCTGAACCTTTTTGTTTCCAATTGGAGGCTGGAAACAAGCATATAATTTAAATTCGTTTTGGTTTGAATTAAATTAAATTAAGTAATATAAAAAAGAAGATGTGGTATGAATGCAAATGAGACAACTCTCCACAAGAGAACAAAATAACACACAAATTAACAACTATAGGTCACGGTACAATGAGCAAAGACCATACCGCATAGTCAGATATAAAAGACACCGAAATTACAATGTAAAACAATTCAAACGAGACAGGCACATATATTTACATACATACATAATGTGGCGGAGTTATTTTTATTTTACAAAAACTTGTTATATTGATAGTTAGTGACTATTTGACAAAAATGTTAGGTGGATATTGTTAAGTTTTTAACAAATCTTTTTTTCACAGAATCTTTGCATGTAAGTTTGGATTACAATATAAGTCCTTCATGTTTATATATATATGAAAAATGTTTTTTTATCAGTAATACAGTTATACTACTTACTGGATGTTTTTTTTTTGTGTACACAATTGTCAATTGTTACTTTTTTTATTACAGGTTCAAGATGAGAATGATGAGAACAAAAGTGCAAAAGATAAGCCTTACATGAACATTGCAATACGTGACTACAGGATGTATGAACAGAAAACATGGACAACAATGTGTTCAGGGCAACATAACTTTTTGAAATGGAATAAAGATAACTTTCCAACCAGACATTCCACAGTGTGATCTTGGTGATGTCAAACAGCATGTTAAAAATGATTAAAAATAGTAAGACTCAGCTTAAAGGTGAAAGGAGGACCCAGTTTTTAACACCCACCTTTTCTTGCCTGTTTTTCCTGGACAGAAAGAAAACCCTCCATTTAAATAGAATGCAGAAAGTGACTGTTAAATTGTAAAATTAACGGATGGAAACATGTATAAAGAAAAAAACCTCACGTAATCATAAAGTAATTCAATATCTTGTAGAGATTGTTCCACAGCGGTAAACATGGTAAAGGATGATCAAAGGTGAACAGTTCTAATTTTCAACATGAACACAGACATTTCAGACAGAGATTAATCTAAACAATTACAATTTGATTAAAAAGAATTTGTGCACATATACATGTATGTTGTACAATGTTGTACCTGTATAGTGGAAAAATTACATGTGCAATTTATTACGAACAGAAGACCAACATACAAATGTAAAAGGGCTAAATGTTATAGATATCTATAAATTTACATTATGTTCATAAGAACAGCAGTATCAACATTTGAACAGTAACGTCATCCATTAATTTTTTGTCAATCGTGTGTATCAAAACATTAATTTGATTAAATATTTCTCTTTATGCACTGTACTTACATTACAATTTCATGAGTAATTAGGCCAGTTTGATTTCAGAGTTTTATGAAATTTCTTTTTCATGATGTTCATCACAATTATTTATAGGTTACTGTGCAGCTTTCAACAATGAGTAAAGCTCTATCATTTGCATTTATATATACACTTACATTTGTACATGAGTTATGCTACCTTTAATACACAAATTAACAAATAATGACGACAGCAACCAAAAAAGAACAACAGAAGCTTTAGCTTGAGCATGTTGAGAGACTGGCACATAAAAGGTGACATAGTAAATATAAAAAAAAAAAGATGTGGTATGATTGCCAATGAGACAATAGTTGAGTTTTTCTGTGACCTTAACATATATCAGATTAAGAAAGGGCATTAGATATCATATACATGTATGGGTACATACAAAATAAGAAAATGTGGTTTCATTGCAAATGAGACAACTCTCCCCAACATGGGCAAGCAACTAAATGACGTTAAAGTTTAAAACTAAACCCAGTAAAGGTCAGTGTAAGGCCTACAACTATGAGCAAATTTCATACATCATAGTCATTTACAATGTATCTGAAATGCTCGTCTTGTAAATTGTACTGCCTTTAACTATGAGGGTGTTGCAGTACAAAATTCAATAAAAAGAAACCAGAAAAAAATTCAACCTTGAGAAATCCTTAATAAATTATGTAATAATGACAAAGAACATACAGTGGTGAATACAGGTTCAAAGTTTGAGATGCAGGTTGTTCAATAGAAGGTGGTACCTTGTACTTTTAATTCTAATGTTACGGAAAGTTTTATGTACATTAATCACCAGCTAAATTTAAGATTTTTATATTAATATTCTTGCAATATATTTAAAAGAATCTACTATAAGGTAAAGAGTGTCGGTCAACATGAGTGACTAGCTTAAGTATACATGCATGACCTGTAGATATCAATGAATACCAGCAATTGACGAAGTTCAAACTCTGTCATGTCTGTAGACAATGCAGAAAAAAAAAGAAAAAGATATATCAATAGCAAACTTGATTGGTGTAAAACACACAAAACATGCACAAGGACTCATAAAGAAATATTTAAAGAAGTTAAACATGTATAAAAGCAACAATTTGGTATTAAACATGAATCCCAGTAAAAGTTGAACGTGTACAAGTTTTTTCCATCAGTCTTTATTTGGACAGAAAATATACTTTCAGTCGTGTTAAATATACAGATACATTTGTACATGTATTTATCATAAAGTATTGCCATTTCCATTATCAAAATAAGACACAGATCAGACTTCTATCATTGTCTTCGCTTATTTATTTTCTTCTGTAAAGTTCCATTGCACATATTGCCTATTGTAAACCACTCAAACTTTATACATGTACAGTACTGTAAATTCAGAAATAATTGAATGCGAATAATGTGACTAGGTAAATATCGCAATAATAAGAACTTGCATTATTAAACATTTGTAACTGAAACATACACATTTATGAGGAATTTCTACTAGTCCGAATCAATATTTACTAGTCTGGGGCATCGGACTAGCGGCTAACAGTGCAGACTGCATTTTTCAATAATATATAGTTGAAAATTGATATATATATATATATGTAAAATCTAATTTGGTTAGTGTTAGTTATATAATTTCTTAATAATAGTTTATCCAGATTTTTTAAAGAGGGGTCAACAAAAAACATGTAAGCAATACATGGTCACACAAAGACTTTAATGCAATTTGTCTGTTTTTATATCATATAAGGAGATGTAGTATGATCGCCATTGAAACAACTATCCACCAATTGTAAGTTCTAATGAAATAACTATATAATTAAGCAATTACACTATAGGCAAGTACCTCCTTTGACAATGAGAAAATTCATATTGAATAATGAGCTAAATATGGCTTGGGCATAAAACAAATCAATTGAGAAATTTAACAGCATTATGTATAAAAAAAACAGATATGTCGACGGACATGAACCAAATTAAAGCAAGCCACTGTTCCTTTAAAACTTTAAAACACTAACACAAAATATTTATTTTGGTCACAAAATGAAATGTGATGTTTGATATAAACACAAAATACATGATAGGTGAAATGTAATTGTATGACTGGGACATCAATTTTAGAAATGAATATCCTTGCCTAGTAAGAATTTGAAAAACACAAAATGAAGGGAAAAGGTGAAAATAATTTTTCACACAGCAAGTGAGCAAACCCCAGAAAAAAATATGTCTGTGTAGCAACAGATGATAGAAAACTTTGAAGTTGCCCCACCCTGAATAGAAATTATCTTCCATTTAAAATTAAGTTGGTTCTCTATACTTTTCAAGACTTCTGATTGAATTTGTCTTACTGACTTTCGAACATTTTTTGCAACTGAATACAGGGGAGATCAGTTCTAACCTCTCATAAATTCTGTCAGAATCTGTCAGGAGAACTGTTCTAGAACAGTGTGTAGAACTGTCAGCCTGACACCTTTTAATCAGTTCTAGGTTAGAACTGTTCTAGCTAGAACTGATTTGGTCAGTTCTACCTAGAACTGATTTGGACAGTTCTAGCTAGAACTGATCCTGACAGTTCTACCCTAGAACAGTTTTAGACAGTTCTAGCTAGAACTGACCAAATCTTTGGACAGTTCTAGCTAGAACTGATACTGACAGTTCTACCCTAGAACAGTTTTAGACAGTTCTAGCTAGAACTGACCAAATCTTTGGACAGTTCTAGCTAGAACTGATCCTGACAGTTCTATCCTAGAACAGTTTTAGACAGTTCTAGCTAGAACTGACCAAATCTTGAACAGTTCTACGGTTAGAATTGATTTCAAATTCTACGGCTAGAATTAATTTATAAATTCTACGGCTAAAATTGATTTATAAATTCTACGGCTAGAATTGATTTATAAGTTTTAAGAAATATTTGTCTTAATATAAAGGCTTCGGCAAAATAGCGATTAATATTATATAGAGTTTTGCTATTTTGCCGGTTTTATTTCAGATTTATAATCGGCAAGAGAACATGTTTAACCCCGCCATATTCTGCATGTATGTGCCTGTTCCAAGTCAGGAGCCCGTAATTCAGTGATTTTCTTTTGTTGATGTGTAACATAAAATATTTGTTTTTCTTTCATTTTTTGTACATTTGTTATTCTGGGAGTCAGGATGGCTCGTTATCACATAACACAATTATCTGACCTCATTAACCAAATGTAATATTTGTTTACGAGTAGTTTTCATACTTCGGACGGACCTGTTTAACAAAAATCTTTTGACCACATCAATCTAAACTGACATTATTTGCTCTTTCTTTCTGCAAATCTATATAGCTGCACAGTACTTCAGTTTTAATTTTAGGTCAAGAGGGACTGTACTATACAAGTTACAGCAATATTGGAAAACAATTTTGTTCGCATCAATTTATAGTGCCAGCATGCAGGGGCAGATCCAGCCATTTCAAAAAGGGAAGGGGGGGGGGGGGGGGGGGTTGGTTCCAACTAGATGTTCCCATTCAAATGCATTGATCGTCAAAAAAAGGGGGTTCCAACTCCTGAAACCCCCCCCCCCCCCCACTTGATCTGCCAATGAGCATGTCCTCTTTTTATTCAAAATATTGAATCGTAAACAAATATCAGTAGTTTTCATACTTCAGACTGAGTCGTATAATAAAATCTTGTGACAGTTTCAACCAAAACTTACCATATTTGCTTTTTTTTTTTTATGTAAATCTAAATAGCTGCACAGTAGTTCAGTTATAATTTTAGGTCAAGAGGGACTGTAGTATATAAATAATTACAATATTGGAAATTGGTGACCACAATTTTTTTTCTCGCATCAATTGAGAGTGCCAGCATTTCCTATTTTTTATTCAAAATATCGCATCAGAAACAAATATCAGTAGTTTTCATACCTCAGACTGACTGTAACATGTAATCATGTAACAAAATTATTTTTCTGAATCAATTAAAACTGACCATACTTGACAGCATCAACCAAAACTGACCATATTTGACCGAATCAACCAAAACTGACCATATTTGACCGCATCAACCAAAACTGACCATATTTGACCGCATCAACCAAAACTGACCATATTTGCTCTTTTTTATGTAACTCTTATAGTCGCATAGTTAATTTGTAATATTTTTATGTAAGGATGGATTGTAAAATAATGAAAATACAAATGATAGAAATATTGGAACACAATGCTACCTAATTTCATTTGCATCAATTTAGAATGCCAGCATGTCCTCTTTTTATTCAAAATATTGCATCATAAACAAATATCAGTAGTTTTCATACCTCAGACTGACTGGTATAACAAAAGAATTTGTCCGCATCAACCAAAACTGACTATATTTGCACTTTATTATGTATATGATGTCAATCTTAATAGCCGCAAAGTAAATCACGTATATTTTTATATCAGGATGGATTGTTTAATATAAATGAAAGCAATATTGGAAAATATAATTATGCTCACATCAGTTTATAGTGCCAGCATGTCCTCTTTTTCATCAAAATTTTGAATCGTAAACTAATTTCAGTAGTTTTGATATCTCAGACTGACTCATGAATATAACAAAATTATTTGTCCGCATCAACCAAAACTGACAATATTTGACAGCATCAACCAAAACTGACCATATGTGACAGCATCAACCAAGATGACCATAATTACACTTTGTTATGTAAATCTTAATATATATATAGCCGCATACTAAATCACTTATAGTACATGTAATACATATTACGATGGATTGTATAATTCCAATGACAGCAATATCAATGAATATTGGAACATATAGGCTACAAAAAAATTTCCACATCAATTTAGAATATCAACAAGTCCTCTTTTTATTCAAAATATTGAATTGTAAACAAATTTCAGTGGTTTCGATATATCAGACTGAGTGAGAGTTGTTTTAACAAAATTATTTGACCGCATCAACCAAAACTGAACTTATTTACACTTAATAATTCATTATCACTGGACTAGTATATATTTGTTTAGGGGCCAGCTGAAGAACGCCTCCGGGTGCGGGAATTTCTCGCTACATTGAAGACCTGTTGGTGACCCTCTGCTGTTGTTTTTTATTTGGTAGGGTTGTTGTTTCTTTGACACATTCCCCATTCTCAATTTTAAATATACATGTATATGGCCTCATTGTAAACATGGTAAACCAATATTATTTCTATGTGAGGACGGATCGTATGATAAAAATGACACCAACTTTGAAACACAATACACCTTATCGCTAATCCTGGCTGACGCGGCCTCTTGAACTTTTGAAGCATACAACAATGACTTTTCCATTTTGGCGTCAGATATTTTGTTTTATGACGTCAAAATTTTACGGGAACCTGCGTGATATCCAGTAATGGCAGACAAATAGCGACAAGGTGTATTTATACCATATCTAAGAATTTAGCGTGCCATTATTTCCTCTCTGTATCCATAATAATGAACCGTCATTAAACATGCTAGGGTGACTTTTGAACATGTTTAAGTCAGTAGTTTATGATGTTTTTTTTTTAAAACAAAACTATTTAATGGCATCATCCAACACTCACATGACTGATTCATATACTTTATTTTAAAAATAAAAAAAAAAGTACATGTATGGGAAGTTCTCTTCTTGGAATAGTATACTGTTAATATAATTTGAAGAAGGCAAAGAAACATGCATGATTTTGTTTGTAGCCGAACTTCCAGGGGCAAATGTTTCATTCATGTTCAGATCCAGTATATTTTTCCGAGTTGCAGACTCCCAGATATCATTTATAATCGTTATGGAAAAATCTGGCTAAATTGACGAGATGGTGCAAATGTATATATATAGTTTTTTTACGTTGTACAACACTTTTTTCATTAATATCCCATAATTCATCCACTGTACAATTTTCGTTTAAACATTTGTCAAAACAGAATCTTAAATGAATGTTAATCCAAGGCAAACAAGGTAAATTACGATTAAAATTCAATTAATTAAATGCAGATTTTGTATTTAGGAAGAGACTGTTAAAAACGGGGAAGTCAACGAAGAAACGTAAACAATGATGTTTCCGTATGCAATCTTATAAAAATATTTCTCCGATGAGTTGGGTAACCATCTATTCACTTCGATATTTTTACATGTAACGTGATAAAAGTCGTTTAATCAGTAAAAAATATAGAAAATCTGCTTTTTAATATATAGCAAAGTAATTGGAAGTGATTTATTTCTTCTAAATTCTAAAGTGCCCTTATTGCAGTGACGTCATTTAGAACTGTTCTACAGTCCTGACTGATTTAGTCAGTTCTGCTGACAGTTCTACGGTTAGAAGTGATTTGGACAGTTCTACCTAGAACTGATTTAGACAGTTCTACCCTAGAACTGATCCTGACAGTTCTACCTAGAACTGATTTAGTCAGTTCTACCTAGAACTGATTCTGACAGTTCTACTTAGAACAGTTCTACTTAGAACAGTTCTAGGGTAGAACTGTTCTAGGTAGAACTGTTCTAGGACAGGTTAGAACAGTTCTATGACAGAATATTCTGACAGTTCTAATGAGAGGTTAGAAGTGATCTCCACTGTATGTCAGAACTGCTTGTTTTCTTTTATATAATATTTAATGCATACTATTAGCATAACTTTACAAATCCACATTTAATAGATTTAGGGATTTATTTAGCAAAAGATCAGTGATTTATATAGCTAGATCTAGCTATACACAAAATAAATAGTCTGACATAGTCATAAATTACCTGGGGCTGGAGGAAAAGAAATGGTTGATTAACAGGACCAAGGACCAAGGACAACTCATAACATACATTGGCGGATCCAGGAGGGGGGGGTGGAACCCCATTTTTTGTTGACAATCAATGCATTTAAATGGGAGTATATAGTTGGAACCCCTCCCCTTTTTTAAAATGGCTGGATCCGCCCCTGACATATATATAGAACTCAGATAACCAACATATACACCATAAGACTTTTTTTTCAAAGTTTAAGCGACCAAATTTGCATAGAGATTGGTATTACAAATTATTTATGAAGGTGGAACTGCACATGTTTTGTCAGTCTTTTTTTTCGGAAAAATTCGTCATTCTACATACAGTTGAAACTTGAAGAAAGCGTAAAACACGCATAACTTGTTTTACTACCGTCGGTTACTACAAAGGTCAAACGATTTCAACGGATATTGTCAATAAGATAAATTTATGTTGAGGTTTAATAATGTAAATACTCCAGCATCAACTGTGACAACAGAGTTGCGGTTCGTTGATGATTGTTCGGGTCGTCAGTACGCTTGAATGACATAGACAATTTATCGAAACCGTAGTTACGAAATCTAAATTAACAAAAAGCGGGTTATCAGAGACGATATTTCTCAAAAAAATGAACTGAAATGGAAAGCTATAGGGTCCGTGTATATCTGCGTCCATTCGTTTTTCGTTTTGAAATATCAAAAACAAAAAACAAAAAACGAAAGTGTTTTCAATTTTCGTTTTTGATTTCATAAAAACCAAATGAAAAACAAAAGTGTTTTCATTTTTCGTTTTTGATTTCTTAAAAACCAAAACGAAAAACGAAAGTGTTTTCATTTTTCGTTTTTGATTTCATAAAAACCAAAATGAAAAACAAAAGTGTTTTCGTTTTTCGTTTTTGATTTCACAAACAAAAAACGAAAAACAAAAGTATTTTCATTTTTCATTTTTGATTTCACAAAAACAAAAAACGAAAAACGAAAGTGTATTTATGTTATCTTTCCAACACAGTTTAATTGTCATTCAAAAAATGACAATGTTGTCATTTGTCATTCATTTAAAGGTCGTTAAAGTATACATGCACAGCGGGTGTCAGATCAATACTACTTTAATCGAAGATAATGTCGACGGATGCAAAAGTCTTTATCAATCTAAACAATAAGGGTGCGTGATCTTTACTTTTAAGTTTGGAGAGGTTAATCTAAGATGACAATATTGTAGCGTAACTAGCCTCTTTAAAAATAAAGCAAACTATATATTGTTGGCGAGGGAAGGGCTCAAGGACTCCAGAAGAACTGGAAAAAATGATACAAAATCTTTCACACCCTTTCTTAATCTAAAGCGCAAGTTTTAATTTATCTATTTTATTATGTTCTGGTCTCGGAGCAAAATATATAGATACAGTGTAAGACTTTTAGTATTAACATGTATGAACAATATCAAAAGACATACAGTGGAGATCAGTTCTAACCTCTCATAAATTCTGTCAGAATCTGTCAGGAGAACTGTTCTAGAACATGTAGAACTGTCAGCTTGACACCTTTTAGTCAGTTCTAGGTTAGAACTGTTCTAGCTAGAACTGATTTGGTCAGTTCTACCTAGAACTGGATGGACAGTTCTAGCTAGAACTGATCCTGACAGTTCTACCCTAGAACAGTTTTAGACAGTTCTAGCTAGAACTGAACAAATCTTTGGACAGTTCTAGCTAGAACTGATCCTGACAGTTCTACCCTAGAACAGTTTTAGACAGTTCTAGCTAGAACTGACCAAATCTTGAACAGTTCTACGGTTAGAATTGATTTCAAATTCTACGGCTAGAATTAATTTATAAATTCTACGGCTAAAATTGATTTATAAATTCTACGGCTAGAATTGATTTATAAGTTTTAAGAAATATTTGTTTTAATATAAAGGCTTCGGCAAAATAGCGATTAATATTATATAGAGTTTTGCTATTTTGCCGGTTTTATTTCAGATTTATAATCGGCAAGAGAACATGTTTAACCCCGCCATATTCTGCATGTATGTGCCTGTTCCAAGTCAGGAGCCCGTAATTCAGTGATTTTCTTTTGTTGATGTGTAACATAAAATATTTGTTTTTCTTTCATTTTTTGTACATTTGTTATTCTGGGAGTCAGGATGGCTCGTTATCACATAAAAAATTATCTGACCTCATTAACCAAATGAAATATTTGTTTACGAGTAGTTTTCATACCTCGGACGGACCTGTTTAACAAAAATCTTTTGACCACATCAATCTAAACTGACATTATTTGCTCTTTCTTTCTGCAAATCTATATAGCTGCACAGTACTTCAGTTTTAATTTTAGGTCAAGAGGGACTGTACTATACAAGTTACAGCAATATTGGAAAACAATTTTGTTCGCATCAATTTATAGTGCCAGCATGCAGGGGCAGATCCAGCTATTTCAAAAAGGGAGGGGGGGGGGTTCCAACTAGATGTTCCCATTCAAATGCATTGATCGTCAAAAAAAGGGGGTTCCAACTCCTGAACCCCCCCCCCCCCCCTTGATCTACCAATGAGCATGTCCTCTTTTTATTCAAAATATTGAATCGTAAACAAATATCAGTAGTTTTCATACTTCAGACTGAGTCGTATAATAAAATCTTTTGACAGTTTCAACCAAAACTTACCATATGTGCTTCTTTTTTTTTATGTAAATCTAAATAGCTGCACAGTAGTTCAGTTATAATTTTAGGTCAAGAGGGACTGTAGTATATAAATAATTACAATATTGGAAATTGGTGACCACAATTTTTTTCTCGCATCAATTGAGAGTGCCAGCATTTCCTTTTTTTTATTCAAAATATCGCATCAGAAACAAATATCAGTAGTTTTCATACCTCAGACTGACAGTAACATGTAATCATGTAACAAAATTATTTTTCTGCATCAATTAAAACTGACCATACTTGACAGCATCAACCAAAACTGACCATATTTGACCGCATCAACCAAAACTGACCATATTTGACCGCATCAACCAAAACTGACCATATTTGACCGCATCAACCAAAACTGACCATATTTGCTCTTTTTTATGTAACTCTTATAGTCGCATAGTTAATTTGTAATATTTTTATGTAAGGATGGATTGTAAAATAATGAAAATACAAATGATAGAAATATTGGAACACAATGCTACCTAATTTCATTTGCATCAATTCAGAATGCCAGCATGTCCTCTTTTTATTCAAAATATTGCATCATAAACAAATATCAGTAGTTTTCATACCTCAGACTGACTGGTATAACAAAATAATTTGTCCGCATCAACCAAAACTGACCATATTTGCACTTTATTATGTATATGATGTCAATCTTAATAGCCGTAAAGTAAATCACGTATATTTTTATATCAGGATGGATTGTTTAATATAAATGAAAGCAATATTGGAAAATATAATTATGCTCACATCAGTTTATAGTGCCAGCATGTCCTCTTTTTCATCAAAATTTTGAATCGTAAACTAATTTCAGTAGTTTTGATATCTCAGACTGACTCATGAATATAACAAAATTATTTGTCCGCATCAACCAAAACTGACAATATTTGACAGCATCAACCAAAACTGACCATATGTGACAGCATCAACCAAGATGACCATAATTACACTTTGTTATGTAAATCTTAATATATATATAGCCGCATACTAAATCACTTATAGTACATGTAATACATATTACGATGGATTGTATAATTCCAATGACAGCAATATCAATGAATATTGGAACATATAGGCTACAAAAAAATTTCCACATCAATTTAGAATATCAACAAGTCCTCTTTTTATTCAAAATATTGAATTGTAAACAAATTTCAGTGGTTTCGATATATCAGACTGAGTGAGAGTTGTTTTAACAAAATCATTTGACCGCATCAACCAAAACTGAACTTATTTACACTTAATAATTCATTATCACTGGACTAGTATATATTTGTTTAGGGGCCAGCTGAAGAACGCCTCCGGGTGCGGGAATTTCTCGCTACATTGAAGACCTGTTGGTGACCCTTTGCTGTTGTTTTTTATTTGGTAGGGTTGTTGTTTCTTTGACACATTCCCCATTCTCAATTTTAAATATACATGTATATGGCCTCATTGTAAACATGGTAAACCAATATTATTTCTATGTGAGGACGGATCGTATGATAAAAATGACACCAACTTTGAAACACAATACACCTTATCGCTAATCCTGGCTGACGCGGCCTCTTGAACTTTTGAAGCATACAACAATGACTTTTCCATTGTGGCGTCAGATATTTTGTTTTATGACGTCAAAATTTTACGGGAACCTGTGTGATATCCAGTAATGGCAGACAAATAGCGACAAGGTGTATTTATACCATATCTTAGAATTTAGCGTGCCATTATTTCCTCTCTGTATCCATAATAATGAACCGTCATTAAACATGCTAGGGTGACTTTTGAACATGTTTAAGTCAGTAGTTTGTGATGGTTTTTTTTTTTAAACAAAACTATTTAATGGCATCATCCAACACTCACATGACTGATTCATATACTTTATTTTGAAAATAAAATAAAAAGTACATGTATGGGAATTTCTCTTCTTGGAATAGTATACTGTTAATATAATTTGAAGAAGGCAAAGCAACATGCATGATTTTGTTTGTAGCCGAACTTCCAGGGGCAAATGTTTCATTCATGTTCAGATCCAGTATATTTTTCTGAGTTGCAGACTCCCAGATATCATTTATAATCGTTATTGAAAAATCTGGCTAAATTGACGAGATGGTGCAAATGTATATATATAGTTTTTTTACGTTGTACAACACTTTTTTCATTAATATCCCATAATTCATCCAAATACGGTTAGAAGTGATTTGGACAGTTCTACCTAGAACTGATTTAGACAGTTCTACCCTAGAACTGATTTAGACAGTTCTACCCTAGAACTGATCCTGACAGTTCTACCTAGAACTGCTTTAGTCAGTTCTACCTAGAACTGATTCTGACAGTTCTACTTAGAACAGTTCTAGGGTAGAACTGTTCTAGGTAGAACTGTTCTAGGACAGGTTAGAACAGTTCTATGACAGAATATTCTGACAGTTCTAATGAGAGGTTAGAAGTGATCTCCACTGTATGTAGGATGATGAAAAAAATAATGTAATCCACAAAGTCAAGTGTGTGGCTATTGTTAATTTAAACATATTTATTAATAGTGGATTGGAAATTTTCTCACCGGAACGGTGATCGAACCAGGAACTTATGTTTTTGTATAGTCCGATGCACTAACCTATGTTACTTTTGTATAATGAAGATCAATGGTCTAGCTCCTCGTTGAAGACCCTCCAGCTCCTTTCAAGATGAAGAACAGGCATAAAAGCCCTGTTCATTAATAATTTGTATTTTTTCTATAATTATATTGTGTGCGATTTTGTCCCGTGTACATTTACTCCACATCTCTTTATTTTCTATTTCGGACCTAAACACGGCTCAATGCTAGTTTAGACCTCCAATGTTAAAAGTCATATGTTTTTTTTTAAATTATTTGATGCCGTGGGATTGGGATTTTTAGCTTTAATGTAAACCATGTCAGGTTTTTAACTTGTATTTACAGCAAAGATAGCCAGTTTTGTGTTTTGTAATATACTGTAACAGTTTAATTTTACTTGTCCGGTCGCATCGGAACTTCTCAAAACATCTTTCGAACAATATCTGGACGTCGGTTTCGTGGGCATGTACAATTGCTAAACCACACATGAACGTTCTTTAGTCTTCGTAGATCTATTCCAACTTGAAGTCTTTTTGAGTCTACGACAAGCAGAATATGATATTTTATACCATTAAATATTGAAGCCATAGTCATGAAGATCGATTACTTGATTGATGTTCCGTTAACGTAGCCGCAGAACAAAAACGGGAGAGCTACTTTTGAATATTTCTACAATTTTAAGTAGTTTTCCACTCACAAACACAATAATATTTTCAACATTTATCAAAATATTTTTTTTAAAACTTTTTAACTTTTATGTTGTTTTAAAATATCAATTTGACTTGAATTTGGGATCCCGCTAACATGTTTAACCCCGCCACATTCAAAATGTATGTGCCTGTTCCAAGTAAAGCCTGTAATTCAGTGGTTGTCGTTTGTTTATGTGTTACATTTTTGTTTTTCGTTCAATTTTTGTGCATAAATAAGTTAGTTTTCTTGTTTGAATTGTTTTACATTGTCATTTTGGGGCCTTTTATATCTGACTATGCTGTATGGGCTTTGCTCATTGTTGAAGGCCGTACGATGACCTATTGTTGATAATTTCTGTGTTATGTTGGTCTCTTGTGGAGAGTTGTCTCATTGACAATCATACCATATTAAATAAACATGTATATACCAAGCTAAGTCAGTTTATATCTTGTTTTTCGTCTGACTATACAAAAGGCGAGGAGAGCTACTTGATATATCAGGTTGACTGATAAGCTGTCTATATAAAGTAATGGTACAATGCATGGCATGAAGACATCACCAAATCACCGTATGCAATACTAAAAAAGACATCCAGAGCTTACCATATAGTCATCAACTACCCACCAACAGGCCGTGAGCTTTGGTTTGCTCTTAACTCAAATCCAAGAGCACAGCAAAATGTCAAAATATTCTATTCAAACTGGGTGACCTGGGAGAAAACATTGAAATGTTCCAAAGAAACACACACACCCCTCAACTTTTAATAAGGAAATTTGGTATTAATGCAAATGAGTCAACTATCCAACAATGTTCAAATGTAGTGGATGTAAGCAATTATATATAGGCAACCATATAATCCTCAATTCCACGGTCCACTAGACATGGAAAATGATAGTGCGAGTGGGGCATTTATGTGGTATGGACACATTCTTATTCAAATCCTTTATTGAAGAAGTCAGTAAATTTACTACAGATAACACTACATTTGTAAATTAGACGAACTAATCTAATCAAAATGTATATCTCTGATTTCGTAATACTTATGTGTATGAGAAAATTAATATATATATTAATTTTAATAAGATTGTTGAACGAACGCGTTCAATCTTAGGATTTTATTCTTGTCAATTTTTCCGACAGAGCAGAGCGAGTCGAAAACAATTAAATAGACGTCTTTCAAGCCAAAGTTAATATGTTTGCTATACACACATATGATTTTATTAAACTTGGTTATCAATTGTTAATCAAAAATACAGTCCTAGATAAAAAAAAAATCATGAAATATTTGGTCTAGTAATAAAAAAATCACACAAAAACCAGTAGTTGTCGTTTGTTAATTTCGTTCTCGCTTCTCGTTTTTTAGCTCACCTGGCCAGAAGTGTCAAGTGAGCTTTTCTTATATCTTGGCGTCCGTCGTCCGTCGTCGTAACTTTTACAAAAATCTTCTCCTCTGAAACTACTGAGCCAAATTCAACCAAACTTAGCCACCATCATCATTGGGATATCTAGTATAACAAATGTGTCCGGTGACCTTGCCAACTAACCAAGATGGTCGCCATGGATAAAGAAAGAACACAAGAGTAAAATGAAGATTTTGGCTTATATCTCAGAAATCAAAGCATTAAGAGCAAATCTGACATGGGTTAAATTGTTTATTAGGTCATGATCTATCTGCCCTGAAATTTTCAGATGAATCAGACAACCTGTTGTTATGTTGCTGCCCCTGAATTGGTAATTTTAAGAAAATTTTGCAGCTTTTGGTTATTTTCTTGAATATTATTATAGATAGAGATAAACTGTAAACTTCAATAATGTACAGCAAAGTAAGACCTACAAATAAGTCAACATGACGAAAATGGTCAATTGACCCCTTAAGGAGTAATTGCCCTATATAGTCAATTTTTAACAATTTTCATAAATTTGTACATTTTTACAAAATATTTTCCACTGAAACTACTAGGCTAAGTTTAGACCTTTGGTTTTCCCGTTTGAATGGTTTTACACTAGTCATTTTGGAGGATCCTTATAACTTGCTATTCGGTGTGAGCGAAGGATTCGTGTTGAAGAGGGTACTTTAACCAATAATAGTTTCCTTCTACACACTGTGACTTGGATGGAGAGTTGTCTCATTGGCGCTCATACCATGCACATCTTCTTATATCTATATATTCTTTCGATATTTTTGATTGGGGTCTGGAGCTGGCATGTCAGTTACTGCTAGTAGTTCTTTGTTAATTTATGAATCATATTCGTTTTGTGTAGTTTCTTTTGTTTACTATTTTGTCATCGGACTCGGATTTCTTTTAAACTGAGTTTCTCTGTGCATATTGTTGTGTGTTTGTTTATTCTACATGAGCTAGATATAATTGTATAGCGGGAAGGTTGAGATCTAACAAAGCATGTTTAGCCCCGCCGTATTTTTGAAGACTCTGATCTTTGTTAGTTTTTTTTTATGTTTTTTTGTCTAAGTTAATTGTGACGTCCATTTTCACATAACTAGTATATATTTTTTTAGAGACCAGCTGAAGCCCGGATTTTTCTCGTTGTGTTGAAGACTCATTAGTGGCCTTCGGCTGTGCTCTTTGGTTAGGCTGACTGTTGTTTCTTTGACACATTTTTTATTTCCATTCTCAATTTTATTGATTGATCAATTGATTGATTGATTGATTGATTCATTCATTGATTCATTGATCATTTTACTACAAGCAAAAGTCATGATCATTTGAGAATCCTTTATTTGTATTGTAATGTTAATTTCACCAATGAAACTCGACATTAATGTTTGTCTTAATATTAAATTTCTTTGTAAACTCTAAAATTACCGTCTGATTATAATAAGACAGGCAAGAATAAAAAAATAAATATTTGGCCTTCAATGTCTCCACCTTTTGTAATGTGAATAACTTCATTGTTCACTTAGATTTCGATTTTGATATTGTTTTTGCAAGTTTCCATAATAGATTTCCGGTAATTGTTCTGCATAAAACCCTACGGGAAAGCACATTAACTAAATTTTCCAAACGTTATTGAAACCTAATGATTTGGCAAGGTGTTGCAACCTGTAATGTAAAAAAGTTACAGCCGATTGCACTGAGTGTGTAGGCAAAGGTAGCCTATCTTGGTTAGCTTGCTTTTATTATTAGGTTAGGTAAACTACCCTCCTTTAAGAGTAGACTAGTTCGACAAATAACCAATTAATCTGTCTGTAGGACTAGGCTCCTTCTACAGGAGGGTGGTATACCTTACCTAGTTACTTCATAGTTCAGCTACAAACAAGCGATCCAAAGATATTACCTTTGTCTACACACTCAATGTAATCGGCTGTAATGAAAATGCGGAGTTTGTGAGACCAGGCTCAAGCAACCAGTCGGTAGCAGTCAGTTTTCAAATATATAAAAACAAATATTGCATAAGACTCAAACGTACTTAAAATGTTTTTATCAATATATAACCACTATATCATCAGTTTTAAAAATATAATTAAGCAGTCAAAGACACTTTTCAATGAAATTTAAAATTTCATTTCTGGTTTATTTAAGAATTGAATGCTTTTTTTGTTACTTCATTGAGGTGTAAAGCGATGACCGAAATACATTTTTTATGAAAAGCGGAAGCGCTTCATTCTGAAAATGTACGCACGGTCAACGCTTTTACAACCCTATGAAGTTACAAAAAGAAGCATTCAATATTTATAATTACATGTTTTAGCTAGAATCATGAAAACACGATTTTTATCAAGTTTTTATTAAATTAACCTTTGCACTTTATTGTGGGACCCCGTGTCATCATGAATAATGATTGTCGTTGTGTAATGTAACATGAGATGTGCAGTTAGCCAATCGGAATAACGAATTATAATGAAACATACATCTTATGTTATTATTAGTTATTATAATTATAAAGCCAAAATCTATCGCTTTCGATATATCACACAGCGTACTGCCCGCTTTACATTTTAAATAGTCAACACTTGGAGTGTTTATAGAATCGTAAATAATTATGATTTTTTTTAATGATGGCAAAATTGCACTATTGGGTGAAATAGCTTTCCTTATTGTCGGCCTCCTGTCAAATAGTTCATGAAAAGTAATAATAATTCTGCATTAAAAGGAAAGAAAGTTGCACTCGTGCTTTAACTTTTTTTTGCCACACAAAACTGTTTTTACAAAACATTCTACCTCTGAACTAGTGGATTTCGCTTAAATATGACTGGACAAAAGGTTTATTTTTTGTATTCAAAGTATGTTGGGCAAGTAAATTATTTATTAGCTTAAAAAAGATTGATCCGTGCTATAAATTAACTTGTAATTTTGATCAAGTAGGCCCTAGATCTCTAGCTTACGTTATCACCTAAAGCAGATAAAAGTATTGCCGCAGAATTTTTTTATTAACTGTCTGGTAAGGGTTTTTGTAGGGCATACGACCTCAACTTTAGACCTACTTTAGAAAAAAAAAACTAAGCAGAACAACACCCTGGATTTTTCTACTGTAGACCCCAGCTACCCAGCTTCCCTTTGCACCTAGTGAGGACAATTTTTATTACATTTTCGGTAAGAATGGGGTTCGGTGTTCAACCCCAACTTTGAACCTATCTTTGAAAAAAAATAAGCTTAACAGCAACCTTGATTTTTTTCTCCAGCAGACATCAGCTACCAAGCTCCCCTTTACACATTGTTCGGACAGAAGTATTTCCGTAGACATTTGTTTATTAACTTTTATGTAATGATGGGGTGGGGTGGGTAACTGCGGTCCACTTGAACAAAAATTACAGGGACTCCAATGTGATGTGGTCTATGCAGAACAATTACCGGACATCTATGGTAGTTTGCAAAATAATAGTCTTTTTTTATAATGTGATATGTAAAATGTTGGTAAATGATGAAAGCATGCTTCTGAATTAATAGACATAGAAATAAAGAGAAACCATATGATAACCAATAGCAATCCCCCAGAGACAAACTAACGTTCATTAAGGCAACTAGTATGATGGTCTGGATTCGGGGTTCTTAATTTATGTATTCTTTGATATTTTATGCCATATTTCTCTATTCTTTATACTTTTTGACAATTATTCTCTTATCATTACATTTTAACACCATTATTCAGCTATTTTATTTATTTCTTGGTCCATTGTCTCTATTATTTATATTTTTTGTCCACTATTCTCAATTCCATAATCCCCCACCAACGACCTCTAGTTAATGTCACCTTATAGTCTTCACAAATAAGCAAAATTAATACATTATAGGCTCCTAATGACAAACCAATTTAATATCCCAGTTTGAATAGTGAAATTGCGGAAATTTTGAAAATTAAATTAAGCAAAATACATTATCGTCCTCGTAGTTCGTAAAATACTGGCAGATGGATCTTGGTCATCAATTCTAATAATCTTGGATCGACCTTTATATAATTAAAAGTAAGAAAGTTCACGCATCCATATTGTTCCGATTGCTAAAGACTTTTGCATCCGTCGACATTATCTTCGATTAAAGTAGTATTGATCTGACAACCGCTGTGCATGTATACTTTAACGACCTTTAAATGAATGACAAATGACAACATTGTCATTTTTTTAATGACAATTAAACTGTGTTGGAAAGATAACATAAATACACTTTCGTTTTTCGTTTTTTGTTTTTGTGAAATCAAAAATGAAAAATGAAAACACTTTCATTTTTCGATTTTAGTTTTTGAGAAATCAAAATTGAAAAATGAAAATACTTTTGTTTTTCGTTTTTTGTTTGTGAAATCAAAAACGAAAAATGAAAACACTTTCGTTTTTCGTTTTGGTTTTTAAGAAATCAAAAACGAAAAATGAAAACACTTTCGTTTTTCATTTTGGTTTTTATGAAATCAAAAACGAAAAATGAAATCACTTTCGTTTTTTGTTTTTTGTTTTTGATATTTCAAAACGAAAAACGAATGGACGCAGATATACACGGACCCTATAGTTATTACCTAATAGAAAAGTGCTGCGCGCTTACAAATGTAATGAATATGAAACTGTAATCAAATTAAGAACGAAACTGTGTACAAATTTAACGTTATATGCTACCGGATAAACTACAAATATTATTTTTATTTAATATGATCACTTTTGGAAAATCGCACAGCACTTTTCAGCAACAGGAAAGCACAAGGATTCGTTTAAAAAAAGTTTGTGGATTTTTATTCAGTGTAGTAACCCGTTTTTTGCCAATTTGGTTAAGGCATTTTACCCCTGTGGAAGTCACGTGACCTAGGCGATCATGACCAAAATTTCGGTTTACTGAATCCTTACTGCATGAATATATAAATTCAACAACTAAGATTCATGAATTGTTGTTAAAACAATTTCATTCTTGAAATATCACATTTTGCCCCTATTTACGTTTAAAAGTGCCTTAACATACCTGCGTAACAGTTAAGGAAGTGACTGATTCAGTCCTTCTTCTCTGGCAAACGTTACACTTTTCAAAATTAAAACACATGTTTTGACTTTTAGAACTAAAAGGAACTAATTGTATAGGACTTTCTAATTCAAACATTTTCTATATAATTGCAAGTCCAAATTCTTGAAATATTTAAAAAGAAAAAAATACATATCATATAAACATACGGAAATAAAAATCTTTAAAAAATGCATAAAAGAACACAATAACAAACACGAAATGGGAACATGAACAAACAAAATAGATCGAATTGAACAAATTTTAGCAATGAAAAATCGTTGTGATACGAAATATCATTTATAGATTAAAATAATACTATCAGTCTGGTTCAACATTTTTGTACACGTCGAATTTCCGGAGGAAAACCTGTATCTTCGATTTTGTAGTGTATATTTTGTTTCAATGCACAAGTCGAAATAATGCGTCTGAGATAAATAAAGTCAACAGTAGTATACCACTGTTCAAAACTCATAAATCCATGGACAAAAAACAAAATCGGGATAACAAACTAAAACTGAGGGAAACGCATTAAATATCAGAGGAGAACAACGACACAACATTACAATGTAACACACACAGAAACGGAGTAAACATTATACAAAATCCGATGAGAATAACAAATATAACATCAAAACCAAATACATGAATATGGGATGGATAAGTACCGTGACACGTCTTATAGTAGTGTGAATTCACACTCAAAAATAAGAGAAAACAAACGACACAACGGTAACACAACGATTTTGATATTGTTGTTTCATAAAGGTTTGATATATCATACAACATGTATAAATGATGATTATTTTACATTTTGCGTAAAAATAAATGATGAAAATGAATTTAAACGTACTCTACATGCACTAGTAAATACTTAATTTTCGTAGTGTTTAATTTTTACAAAAACTCTTCAATAACGGATTAATTTGGCTAAACTTTGTTTAAAATGGTTAAAACAAGGTTTAACAACAATTTATATAATAACAGAAAGCATGTCACGAATATTCTTTTAGAATGTAGACCTAATATCTTTTGAAAGTAATTTTTCTTTAAAGTAAGGGAGCGTACTTCAAAGCCCATTTTACAAAAATTGCACCGTACGATTTTTTGACGATAAGTCAAAATGTGAAGTGCAACCTTTGAACTACCAATTCTGTGATTTATAGCCGTATAGTCCGAATGACGATTAAAATCCTTAAATAAGCGACTTTTCCTTACTTGGTCATCGTACTATTAGAGCGTAGCAAGTTTTATAAATAAAGCTTTAGATAAATAAGCCTGAAGCTATTACTGCATTTTATTTGGATATGCCTTCGTCAATTAAGAGAATACCAGTTTTAGTGATTATGATACAATTGAGATTGACAATGGGGAATGTTTTAAAGAGACAACTATCCCCTTATGTTCAATTAATGTGGATGTTATCAATTATAGCCATCTGTTCGGCCTTCAACAATGAGATACATTCACATCGTATACTGTATGTTTTTAAAGGTCCTGATATGAAAGAAAAATATGAAACAAATAAATTGAGAAAACTAACTACCTAATTGATAACAAATGAATTTACGAAAATCAAATATGCCAGATATGAACCAACGATACCAGCTAAACTGCAGGCAGTGTCCAAAATCTTAAAAAGGCCTCTTAGTTGCATCCACCTCTGTATACGCCGACATGTTAGGAATGAATGGCACATAACAATGATCTTATTTGCGTATTTGGTCAATCCGTTCGCCCTAACTTTCTTTTTTTTATTACCTAGATGCTTGATATTGAAACTTTTGAATATGTAAAATAGTTAGGTCTGTCTTTACCTTCGATGTTGTTTTCATACTAAAATATTTTAAGATATACAGAATTTTAAAAATGTTACCGAACTGTAGTTAAATATTGATCATTACAAATTATTAAAAAATGTCATTGTGAGGAAAACTCCGCTTTTTTTTTTAAACTAGAGCAAACTTTTTTTATATGATGTACAACAATTACTGTACAACTGATAAACATGAACTTAAGTTATAGTATAGTATGAAAAGGAAATAATTCAATGCTGCAAACTGTATGAAGTATTTCAATATTTAATTTATTGCGATAAAGCAATGCTTCTCATAAATGAATAGCATGCAATCGATAATTACACAACAAAATGTTTTCAAGGAATATTGCAAAACTGACTGATTGCATGCAAAGAAGAGCAGTAAAATAACTCAAATATATTGACATATAGAAAGAAAAACTTTAAACCCGTACAAGATCGAACTAATTAATGACAAAAATATGTTTCTACAAAGGCCGGGAAAACTCGTCTTTGTATTAATTTAATCCCCAAACAGATTAAAAATAAAGATGTTCTTCTTAAATAAGAAATCGCTTGTTTGAGATTCTAAAGTTTTTAAAAAAGACAGATGTCAAGTATATGTCTACTTTTAAAAAAAAGATATATCTTGATTACAGCCTAATTCTAAATCAAAGTGCAATCAGTGAGAAATTATCCCGAAAATTCACCTACTACGCACCCTTTCAAATGATTTTAAATGTTAATCGTCCCTAGTACCAGTACTAACATGTTTTAGATAGCATCAATAAATCATCAATACTTGTATTAAATATAGTGTCATATTAAAGACATATTATGTTTATTACTAAGAGGGAGTTTAAAGAATACACGGAAATAAGTTGTGTTGGAAAACATATTTCCCGTGATTCAAATTAAGTCAAGTAAGATATCTAAGTTTTGCGTTAGAACTTTTATCACTAAAAAAACCCACATAATACTAACATTGATGAACAAATAGTAAAAGTACGTAATATAGCAATATATCTTGCAATTAATAGTATATGCTTCAAGTGTACTACATTGTAGTTAAACTTTCACTTTCATTTGGTTTCAATATTTTGAAATATATATATGATTATTATATATTGGTCTTATCATCTGATGTAAATAGTTATCAAAGGTACCAGGATTATGATTTAATACGCTAGACGCGTGTTTCGTCTACATAAGACTCATCAGTGACGCTCAGATCAAAATAGTTATATAGCCAAACAAGTACACAGTTGAAGAGCATTGAAGACCCAAAATTTAAATATGTTGTGTCAAATACGGCTTAGGTAATATATGCCTGGGATAAAAAAAATCATTGGCTTTTCGAAAAATTCAAAAAGTTTTAAACAGGATATTTATAACAATGACCATATAATTGATATTCATGTCAACACCGAAGTGCTGACAACTGGGCTGGTGATACCATCGGGGACGAAATGACCACCAGCAGTGGCATCGACCCAGAGGTAAAAACAGTTATCAAAGGTATCAGGATTGTAACACAGTCTACTGTCAATCAGTAAGGGTAAGTTTGTTTAACCCCGCACAATCATATATGTGCCTGTCCCGTGTCATTAGTTTGTAATATGGTGGTTGTCCTTTGTTGCCGTATTATATCAGATAACATATTTTTTTTCTATTCATTGTTTTGTAAATAAATTAGGTCGTAGATTTTGTAGTTTAAGTTGTTTTTCATTTGTCATTTCGATGCCTTTCTGTCATACAGGTTAGAGGTTTAGCAAGCTATGAAAACAGTTTTTATCCACCATGTTCTACATAAGATTACGTCCGTACTTAGTCAGGAATGTAACAACTTATTGTTCATTCGATGTGTGTTAGCTTTTGATTTTGCCAACAGTTTGGTATTTTTGCTATGCTTTGCTACACGTATGGGTTTGCTTATTGAGGTCCGTACGATGACTATAGCTGCGTTCTTCTAGATCATTTGATCTTTGATGGAGAGGTTTCTCATTGGCAATTATACCCCATCCACTTAATCTTATATTTAATAAATTTGATAAATGTAATTGTGTGCACTCAAGTTTTAGATGTTTTTATTATCGTTAATGGGTTTCAAGTATCTCAATAAGGGTTCAGGTTTTATTACATTTTTATTGAACGTCAATCTAAATGCACAGTAAATCATCTGCTAACAGACTTTCTTTTGATATTGAACCAATGTGTGGAATGTTCACCTTTATCTATTATATAGTATCACAAATGACTTACAAAATGAGGTATATTATTCAACAAACTGATCAATATCAGACAGATAAACCAATACTGTTGGGAGTAAATTATTCAAGTTTTTCTCCTTCTGATTTCACAATATCCACCCATTTCAGTCTGTTTTATAATGAAGTTGTGTACGTTGAAACCTTTTGACTTTGTAACCGTTATACTGTGTTGTTCTTGACATTGCCTAATTTGATTGACATCCACATGTGCTTACTTACGAGTTATGACTACCTGCTCTGAAGTTTCAGGGACTAACAAGTATTTTTATAGCGCAAAATTGTTTTTAAGAGAACGTGCTCTAAACTGGGAATCGGATTCAAGAAAGCTTTAAATGATAGAATAATATCTGTATTTTAATTTCCGTCTGTTCGTAAAAAGTTTCTATGGTCACATTTTTGTATTTTAGTCCTTTAATGGGGTACCTCTCAATTTACGGTTTTTGGTAAACCCAAAAACTAAATTCTGTTAAAATTCTCGCTATTTTCGTAAATATTTTCGATACACATATCATCAAGGAACATCGGAATGATGAAGACATACATATAATACCATCCCCGAGTAAAACTTTCAAACTTAAGTTTGGCTGTTTTTTATGTGGAAATTTATTGCGTTTTTCTTTGAAAACGAGAAAACATATGATTCAAAAACAGTATTTGACATTTGAGAGGAGAAAATATATTATTGCGATACTGCATGCACAATTTGTTTTGCAAATTCCTAACAATTTTGTCAACAACTCAAATATTAAAACATCATTTGTACCTTTTTTAATTACGGAAATGTCCTATCCGGCAATTATCTTCACCATTTATGTTTTCCTTAACAATATATTTGATAGTTTCGATATGATTATGTACATTTTCCACGACAAGTCAATTTATTTCTGAGATATTTCAATATATAAAGCAGTTCTTTCGTGTATTTTCTTCTATTTTTCGTGTTAACAAAATTTTACTTTTTATAAAAGTTAACCAAATCCTTTGGATCAGATGTTTTTCCGGATAATGACTTGTTTATATTGTGTGGAAAAAATACATTGTATGTCAATGTTCAACCTCAGAGCATTTTTATGCACGCAAGCGGTTGGGAAAAGGGTACTTTTGATGTTTCGCAGATAATTGGTAATTGAATTAAAACATAAGCAAACTGGCATAACATTGTATTATTTTCTGTCACTTCTCTAAAAAAAATTGATGGATCTATACTTTTTTACTAGGATATTCCCACTAAGTCAGTGTGCATGCACTCAACTGACTTTGATTTACACTCAACCAAACGCTAAATCAATGCAGTCACACTTACGATTTGTTTTAAACCTCGCATTCGCGTCGGTTGACTATGGTATATTTTGTGAAACAACTGATCTGTCAGGACTTTGAAAGTACACAATATATGTATTGATCTATAACTAGATACTAATTTTCGTAAAATACACAACCTTTCAGATGCAAAATCAAAAACACTGTGTCGGTGCTTGAATTTAGTTTTTTTCCAAAATAGAAAAAATATTAAAATAGTTTGATAAACTGGTGTTTTATAGTTTTGAAATAGTTCTGTAATGTACTTTAGTGAAAAAGTATAAGCAATATTAAAGTTTATGGATGTAAAAAGGTCAAGGCAACCTCTTCTTTTACTATGTCATAAACGGATGAAAACCCGAAGGATCCAGACTAACGCCATTTGTAATGGCAGCTCTTCATATAAGTAGTCCGATATTTCTTTTGAACACCGTTTATAGCATATGTTTACGATTGAACCATTTTTGTATCATTCTCTTGAATAAATATCAGTAAATTTCTCCTTTTGTCCTTGTGGTTGAAATATTGATATTTTTAGGTCTGACCTTTGACCTCAATTTCAGAAAATAATGTGACCACTCTTGATTTTTACGACCAAACTTTCTTTTTGTTCACGTTTTTCCCTTTCCATCGATATATAATTAAGGTATGTGTTCTTCTGGAACATTAAAGTTTTGAAAAATGAACTCTGGTTGCAGAACTCACAAGTTTCTATTTCACTTGAGGTATTCGTCAAATTGCTATTTTCGAGTAAAACTCTAAATTATATGATTTGAAAGAGATAACTTGATTACACAACAAAAAGCTATTAGCACTTTAGTTTACCTCGTTGTTATCGGTAAGTAATTATGGTTCTAACAACAACATGTCTAGATCAATAAGTCATTAATTTGGTATGTGTTTACGTAATAATGAGCATTCATCAGTTCGCTCCTATTTGATTCCTCATTGGATCACGATTGTATTTTGTGCAGGTTCTAACTCCTATAGATATTATGTATAATGATGTATTCTTCTTGCGTTTCATACTCGTTGAAATCTCGTTCTGGAATTATTTCCAAAACATGTGATACAAGAGTAAAATTTCAATGAATTTAAAAAATAATATAATCAAAATTAACTCTGTGAAAAGAATGTAAAATGATATGGGTATTACCAACCAAGTAAGTCTTTTGAGCCAAAATTTTGAGAAAATGGTTGATGGGTACAAGAAATTATTTTTACCAGAAAAATGTACCTACAATATCATTTCAAATTTCAAATTTCTCAAATGGGTATTAAATGGGACTTTATAACAGAGAATTTTATTTGATAGGCATTTTATTCTTAAGATAGAGAAAAATTACAAATTTACCAAATTGAAAGCATGGTAAATTTGACACGAAAAAATATCAAAATATGATAAGTTATTTTTTTTCAAATTGGTTCACTTTATCTTTATTGAAAGTATGAAAAAAATGAATTGTGTAACCGTGACTTTTTGCACGATAATAGCGCAAAAATGTCACCAATCATATTTTTTACAGTCATAAACCCAAAAATTAGGTTAAGAAAAAACGTTTAATTTAAGAAAATTTTGGCTGCTAAGAGGTGTACATCCTTAAATCAATTAAGTCAAATTATGGAAATCAAGCAAACAAGTTATCTAAGGAATAAACCTTTTTTTTTACTGAACCTTAAGATTTACACTTTTTCTCAATTTTGAATAGGTTTTGATAAATCAGAGTTTTGGGAGTCGAGATGACGATTTATATATTATTGAGACTTTTCCTTTGCTTAATTACATTACGTAAGTAGAACAATTATATTATTCATAAAACCTACATATGGTATAATATGTAACCAATGTTACGATTACACAATTAAAGAAAAAAAAATGCGACCAGTCGCCATGTTATATCAATGCCTTTGACATATTGTTGTAGACAATTTGATGACTACTAAGTAATTTTAAGTTGTTGTTTTATTTTCGTATGTTGCTGTTTCATACAAAAATGTTGCATGCATATTAGATATTTGTATAGCTGGATATTTATGTTTATGCTAGTTCAATTATAATAGATAAAAGAAAAGATGTGAAATAACCTAAAACTTAAAAAAATCATTTCATACACAGCCAAAAACACAAAATGCAAAGAATCATCGCTTGTAGTGCTGTCTTCATATAACAGTGAGGACTTCAACTCAGATCAAAGTTTGACCTTCTCACCTAACTGCAAGTTTTATACAATTCAGAATTCAGAGTTGACAGATAATGCATACTCTCCTTTTGACCGACACATTAGTTTAAACATTATTGTATTTAAATAAATTGATTGGATTGGGCGACAAGCAATGAGGCCCTCTCTACAAAACAAGGTACAATATATGACATTCAAACAAAGCAACACATACACAAACATAATGATTTTTCAAAAATACCTCTTAGCTGACTTGAATAATGCTTCAGATAGTTAACTCTAATCAAAAGTATGACTATTTTAATAATGCTTCAAATTGTTAACTCAGAAAAATTTAAATAAATGAAAAAATTGAAAAATGAAAAAAAGTTTTAATATTCTAGGTAATAAACTCCAGTATTGATTTAGAGGTCTCACATTAAATTAAATGGTCTCCAGTCAGCTATTTAAAATAATAAATATAATAACACTTTTTTAAAAAACAACATGTGCACCGTAGGTTGCGTTTTCTGATTTTTTAATAGTTTGTAGCGAAATGCATTAGGAAAAGAAAAAAACGTAATTATCTGAATACCATTGCAAAATGAGTATATTGATTTTTAACTGCGTCGAGAACGGCAAAAATATGTCTAGCACCGGTACGCCCAAAAGACTTTGTGTAAACATCTTTCGTCAAACTTCTCTATTAAAGGACTTTGTATACATGTTTAATATATCTTTTAATTACATACAGGGACGCATATACAAACTGTGTATCAATCTTGTTTGCTATATGTAAACACAGTTTGAA
This sequence comes from Mytilus edulis, assembly GCF_963676685.1. Classification (NCBI taxonomy): domain Eukaryota; kingdom Metazoa; phylum Mollusca; class Bivalvia; order Mytilida; family Mytilidae; genus Mytilus; species Mytilus edulis. The sequence continues at coordinate 69,964,666 of NC_092348.1, forward strand.
ATCAGATAATCGAATAGTTAGACATGTGAGAAAATTTAGTGAAATACTACTTTGTTGACAAACACATTACATTTTTGCTTCGTTCCAAATGCCCTTTGATTTTGTTTCCGATTTACAAATGTAAATAGATTGAACATGTGTTACGTTTATCAGTTTATTACAGAATTTATTGAAACAGTTGCCATTGTCCAGGTTAAAGGTTCGACTGTAAACTTAGTATGTCCGCACAAACTAAATGGTACTGGAACACAGGAATGGTCATTCAAATCTACTACAACATCTGTTTATGTCAGTTATACAAAAAATGAGTATATCTCACCTTATTTAACACCTGAACTAAAACAGAGACTTAATGTAACTGGTAACCATGATTTAGGAGAATACCATCTGAATATATTTGATATTAGAGATAGTGACCAGGGGACCTATGCATGTTTTGTTAGTCCATATGGTGACATATATACACAAAATTTAACGGTTATTGGTAAGTGTAGCTTTGCTTTAAGACGTTACTACTACAACAAATAATTATCTAATGTAATCATACTAACTTACATGTATCTGGCAACTTTTTTTTAGAGGAACCATATATAAATATCTCATGCCATGGATAGCTATCAGGGAATGTATAAATATTACAAATTCACAATATGTAACTATCACTTCAATTGTTTAGCCCTACACAGAATTAAGAATTACCAACATAATCAAAACCGAGAATTTAACTAAGATGATAACACTTGACTGCTATTTGCTCTATGACTTGAGTTATTGCCAGATGTCATGCAAAAATAAATAAAAACTGAAATAGAAATCTGGAAAGGATCTCAGAATTGAGAGTTATATTTGCATTTCTCAACGTAGCGCGATCATGTGTAATTTTATTTTCCATGAAAAAATTCTCGAAACATTTGTTTCAAGTTATACCATTCATGTAAACTCATTGGTCTTTTGAATTAACTAGTCCTTTAAAAATAATTATAACCCGTAGTAAAATATTTGAAGGTTCTTTTATCGGTAATAATATGTTTTTACGGAGGGGGGTAATTAAAACATATGGTCATACATTGTACACCATGTTTAAAGTATGTACTGGAGTTCTATTGCTTAATGTCTTGTTTAAATACTGTTTAAGATACTAAGGATGTTCTTATCCCAGGGATAGATTACTTTAGCCTTATTTGGTATCACTGATGAGTCTCATGTAGACCAAACGCGCGTCTGGTGTACTAAATTATAAGCCTGGTTCCTTTGATAACTATACAACATCTGTACACAATATCCATTTGATGCTTACTGATACTTTAGTATTTCAATATTCGTTTCACAGATGACAACAAATATGTTCTTATTGTCGTAACCTCTTTCTCTTTAATGTTTTATTCCCAAATGATATTGGTCATTCAAATGTTAAGTAAAAAAAAAGAAGAAGATATACAGTTTTCTGCCAATTCCGTATTCAATATTGAACAGAAAAACGTCATATATCATTTAGTTTTGCTAATATTCATTTGCTTTCCGGTTTAAATGAGAATTGTTTGAGATAAAAAATAAAATCTAAATATTAGTAAAGATAAAAGTAAATATTTGTTTTATTTTCAGTCTTCGCATTCCAACTAATACCGTCCAATCAACTTCATAATATTACCCAGTGAAAGAAAAATAATTAAAAAAGAATATATTTGTTTCACCATTTTTATGTTATTTTAATAAAAGACACTTTATACTTTCATTTTGTTCACTGGGTAGAGAGCTGATTTGAGTGTGTGTTTTTTTTAAGTAGTTAGTGCGGTGACAGAATAGGAAAAAGTCGATTATTAATAGAGTTTAATTTCACTTCATGGTACACGGCTAAAAATTGGCACGGTCATAGAAAAATGAGTTCACTTGAATTTAAGATTGGTCGTCAAAAAGTCGTATGGGACTGTTTTTTTTTTTATTAATGCTTTTAGTCAGCAAATTTGACTTCAAATGCAGATCATAAGTGGCATGAAGCTTGGCTTTTTATTCAAATGCTGTCCTAGAATATCTTTATTTTTGGTTTTATTCAAACATCAAACATCAGACATAATACTCTATGCATTAAGCGAAAAATATAATCCAAAAAGCCTTTTGATGATAAATTAGGAAGGTAAAAACTACTGTTAACGGGGATATTTTGTGTTTGACCTGATTCCAACATCATAAAATAAAGCGTTGCTGGATGGATTATATCGTACTTAATATAAAGTAATAAAACTGGAAATATTATTTTCATATACACAAGTTTTTATGAGGTAAGATTGTATATAACGATATTTTTTAAACTTTCCAAAATCTCAGCTATTCAATTACTATCTTTTAAAAATTCCGGATAGTTGTGTCCCGTCAATGATTTCTGTAATATTTTGGACTTGATATTACTTGTTTTTGTTGATGTTTTATTGTTTCGTTGAATTATTTGGGTGTGCGTAATTATAGTTAAGGTTATTTAAATATGATTTTATTTAGATGCAAAATAAGTTTTTCAGCTGTTTAGTTAAGAACTAGGGATTTGACAAAATCCCAAAAAGATAACAAAACTAGAAAGTCCTTTTAAACTTGGCTTTATCATTTCAGAGAATCAAACATTCATGTTAATCCCTTAAATAGTGATAATTTTTTAAATGTGGAAGTTGAATAATTGAATTCTTTTTTACCACTTACAGTAAATCTAGTAATTTTGATTCAGTTGATTGGTGTAATGATGAAATTTACCCAAAATTCCGAAGATGATTCTGACTTTGTTCATTCATAGACGTACATCTATGGTTCATTCTATTCGGTTGAAAGTTATTTATTATAAAAGTGGATATGAATGATGCATAAGTCTACATAAAGTGGTATTTACAGTTCGCACTGCAATTTGAAATGCAGAACCTTTTCAAAGATCGTGGTAACGAAAACCATTTTTCTTAGTTCTATGATTTCAAATTCAGATATATTGAAGATTTCCTGTCTCTCCTTTACTCACACATCAGTCAGTCATAACTTACATTTCCCAGTTAACTTGTGATAAAGGATACTACAGAAACTAGAATGTTTGCTTCATATCTTGACCTTTTCTTTGATAATTAGACAAATTGACGACTACAAACAAAAATCTATTACGAACTTTGGAGGGCGATTTTAACTTTCTAATTGTCAATTTCCGCATGTCACAATGTACTACACTCCGCTGCGCCATCGTAAAATGTGCACATATTTCAAGTGATACCTTACACTCGTGCATGTTGAGTCAACACAAACTTCATGAACAGGGGTGTATCCCTGACTACTTAGTAGGCCGAAAATTTCAAAATGATATTAGTCGACGATAATATGAAAACGGCATGATCAAAGTCGAAGAACGACGTAAATGAAGAACAAAATTCTACAAAACTCTACATAGACCACCAAAGATCAACACGAAACATACTGAAAACCAGGGGATATCTTGTGTGTTCCCAGCAGATTCTGTTTCAATTGTGACATCAGAGTTTCGAACATGGAGATTTTTGGTGACATGTAATTTATAATGAGGACGAACTGGCGACTAAAATAGAAATAAGGTTACCTTTATGCTCTATCGTGACCCAACTCACTAGCAACAGCGTTTAGTGGTTTAAGATTTTTAGATACTAAGTATCAGATAAAATCTGAAAATATGCAATTAATTGTTTTGTTCCATTCCTGTTTGTAACATATTGATACTGTTGATTCGCATGACACGGGTTACATGTTGTGGCAGGATCTGCCTGGTATCACCCCTAGTTTTTGGTGGGGTTCGTGTTGATTATTTTTTAGTTTTCTATGTTGTGTCATGTGTACTATTGTTTGTCTGTTTGTCTTTTTCATTTTTAGCCATGGCGTTGTCAGTTTGTTTTAGATTTATGAGTTTGACTGTCCCTTTGTTATCTTTCGTCCCTATTTGTTGACGCATCCGAACTGAACCTTTTTTTTTTTATATTTTTTGAATTCCCATAACGTTTGTTTAACACATAAATAATGACAAACTATAGTTGTTTCTAATGTTTCTTTTAGGGGTCATCCATAATTGTCAACCATTTTCCAAAGTGTACAAAACGTACACTTGGGGGGAGGGGGTTAAAAAATCAACATTTTTTACCGTACGGTTTTTTTTTTTTATTTCCAGAATTTATTTCGTTTCCGTAGGGAAGGTCGATGTATAAAATCGAGAATTGGCTTGGGTGTGTTTCTCTTCTTATTTCTTCTTTATCATTTTCATTTGATGATATTTATTTCGATATCATAATTTTCCACAATCCGGATTGAACTTTTAAAAGATCAAATCATATGAAAACTAAATCTTTCAAAAATGTAAACTTGTAAAAAAAATTTTAACAAAAAGTTTGCAAGCATTTTTCAGTACCCCCGATTGTCAATTTCACCTGCTTTATTATAAATTTTTATCGTTTCACTCTGTTTAATAAACAAAACTGATGGAAACACTAAATTCTTTGGATGTTTTGATTTTGACAAGACGTCATTTTGTGAAAAGATTTTAAACTGGTCCGATTAATTTCCTTGTAATATATTCCAAAACAGTAAACCAATAAAACGGAAGTAAACTTATTTTTCTTAGTATAAGCCTCCTTTAATTAGGAGCACCTCCATATGAAGTTTAACCTGAACCTTAAAAATTATCCAATATATGTACACGTTACAGTATATATACATAAACGATAATAGTGCCATGAATGGCATATTTACAGGAACTTTTTAAATAGAAATACAGGCGGGAAATTTAAAAACTTAAAATGTTTTAAAACATAACTCTTTTATTGATTGCTGTCTTGAGCTCTGATTCCATCAACAACTGTCAGTCCATACTTTACCAATGCAATATAACCATGCATTTCCCTTTCTTTTGATTCTAAGTATAGTTTATGTGCCCTTTTGTTAATCTTTTGCATGCTCTAGGTGCCCTTTTTCATTGGAGTTACCACTGTGTGATAGGGGAAACACTAATCTTTGAACTCTTTATTCTAACAAAACACAGGCATCACAGATAGATGTCATCAAATAAAACAGTCAGATATGTTTTAGTTTATTTTCAATGCAAATTTCTATATTAAACTAAAATATAATAAACAGTCTGGATCTTCTTTTTATTAAGAATGACTGATTCCTCTCTTGAAATCTGAAATGGTTGATGTACACTTTTTGAGGGAGGGTGGGGGGTCTGAAAAGGTGTACGTTTTTTACACTTTGGAAAATGGTTGACAATTATGGATGACCCCTTAGACATATAGATAAAATAGCAGCTGACTCAAGTCAAAAATCGAAGTCACGGCTATCGAAGGTTGTGCTTTGTGTACTATTGTTTGTCTGTTGGTGTTTTTCTTTTTTCTTTAGCCATGACATTGTCAGTTTATTTTCGACTAATGATGTCCCTCTGGTATCTTTCGTCTCTCTTTCATATGCTTTACTTTGAGTCAAACTGTATTCTGAATTACAAGAACATTCACAGAAAAAGTTTGTACCATCAGCAGTGCGATATAAATGCTAACCCTGGTTCAGATATCAAATAAATTATACAGACCAGACTATATGGCATGACGACCACGACAATCGGAAATATTCCGCAGACTACAGTCATGTGATCATGGCTAGTTTATACTGTCGATCAGAGATGGATTTTTTCTTGACTTTTGTTTAGAATTATTTTGAGTTGCAAGCAGCAGTACAAGAAGTTTCTTTCAATACATGGTTCTTTTGACATTTGTCCCAGAGGTGCATTGATGTATCAGTTTTTGTATGTCCCCTTTTAAAGATAAGTATGGCCAAAGTGTATTTTGCAATGACGAAATGTTTTGAAATTGATGTCCAATGTTGCTTGATAAAAGCTCGCTATAGGTGGTACACAAACATTTGACCACCGCTCTATTGCAATGCACAACACGTTAAATGTCTAAAGTTATTATTTGCAATCTTATCGGATGCGTGGCTTAAAAATTTTGACATGTTCTTTAAACACTTTTGACAAATACTGACATTCGAGATCTTCTAAACCTTCCACATAGGAACATATGTATTCCAGTCAAACGTCAGAACATCGTTATAACGTTCCCAAATTACAATAGTCATTTGAGGTCTGAATTTCTGATTATAAAAGGTACGTATATTTAGTGCTATGTTAAACTATCCTGCATAGAAAAAAATACATTATCTTTCGTCATTTAGTTTTGGGATTGAATAACCGCAAATTTCACCATTTTCAAACGAATAAAAGGCTGTTCTATCCTAAAGGATATCTTTTTAAATTTGTTTGTACATCTTAAAATGATTTCTATTTCTATAAATACAAAATTCATTTCAAAGAAATCATCATGACAGTGTAAAAACCCAATTATAAGTATGTTATAAAATAATTTTTGTTGTCAGTTTTGCATGTACCGAGTTCAATGTATATGGCCAAAACTTAAGTTTTCACTTTCATTGAGGTATACTATATGATTATCTTCATAAATACATATTTGTTGATAATTCTATATAAATTTTGTTAAGTTTTGACGGACGTTGTTCTTATTACTTGAAAAAAATACATCATTTAATACTTAAAACTGCCCCCATTTTTGTAAAGTCGCATACGTGTTTTCGGAAATCTCATTTAATGATGGGTTTCCACTTTTTTGATGAAAAAATTTAATACGGAAGAAAATATATTCAAGTTTCCAATCATTCTACTGTAAAAAGGGTATTTAAATTGGAGTTAGATATTCGATTTTGGTTTTTTTTTCTCATGAAAACGACATGTGACCTTTGATCAAGATTTCTGAAAAACTGCACCTTATTTTCTTTTGACGACCAGAAGAATCTCAAAGTACATATATTTCCGAATCCAATGATATATAATATAGCCGTGAACCATTTTTGACGATTAAAATTTCATAATTCCGACTTTGGTCACCGGCCTAAGTTAGCTGCTTTATCGATGACTCTGTACGTATACGTTGATCTGTGCACGTGATTGCAGTCACTGTATACTATAAGTAAACATTGATTTACAAATAATGTTGTATATGTAGCAAAATTGTTCAGCCGCACAAGGAGAAGAAACCAGTCAAATGGTCGTATTCTCTGAAAGAGCACCGAAAATACGTAATTTCAGCAGATAAAACATTTATTGAGCAAACAATGAAAACTTAAATTCAGAAGATCCCTTTACTGGGTAAATCTTGAACGATATTGAGGCCTTTTTATAAACGTATCATTTGTATGTGTTTTTATTTATTTTAATAATTTACGACGAAATTGGTTTCCCAGCAATGTTATAATTGTATAAATTTTAAAATCAGCCCTTAAATCAACGTATGTATAAAATTGTGAATTAAACCTGGTTTTACAGCTAGCTAAACATCTCACTTGTTTTACATGAGCATAGACTTCCATTATATTGATAGCAATGTGAGAGCAAAACAAATAGACATAATAGTTCAAAATATCCAGAATAGGGGTGTATCATTCAATTTGTGTTATGATATTAATCACTAGTACTAAAATAAAAATAAACGTCACAAGAAGAAGAAGATTAAAACAAAATGGCAATAAAAGACATAGCAGAAAAAGACAAGAATACACAAAAATTACCATTGAACAATAACACAATGACAGGTGGTTTATGTACCGAGCCGCATCAAAAGGATATTAGCCAAAATGGACTAAACAGTAAGGGTTAACATTTTGCAAAGGTAAAGACAAATAAAACAACACTATAACACGTTATTAAGATATCAAAGAACGTCAGTACTTATAACCTGTATTTCAAGAACATAAAAAAAAGACGGATTCCGAATAATTAGAAGAAAGGTGGTTTGAACTTTTAACATCGAAATAACATAATTAGTTAATTTTTTCGTAATAATCTACTAAATAACTAACTCTTCTTTTTTTTCAATTCTTCATCGAAGTAGAGTTAATCTTTTGCGCTCAATGCTTTATAATAATCCACTAAAAACAGGTATGCATACAGCACGATTTTTGCAATGTCAGTAATTTTGTCCGTTAACGTCTTTCCCGATATGTTACATTTCAGAGCATGCTTTTTCTAAAATGATTTCTTTGATCGACGGTTGATTCTTATAACTGAGAAAATGGTTCCTAGTTATCAAGATAGAGTCATCCCTTCATCAGTTTAACGGACACCATTACGATTGAATTGAATATCAATGTTGCATCTCATCACGGATCATTTCTAATTGAAGTAGTCACACTATCGTATTTTCCTCGATGGTGACATCACTAAAAGAGGCTGATGAGCGTATATCCTTTCTTTCTTCAGATATTATATCAATACCAGTTATTTATGAATTTTCTTTTAGTCTTAACGTGCGTCTTTTCATCAATTTTGTTTTATTGCAATGGTATTTGCGTTTTGTTTTAATCCTTGTCGTCGTTGATATCTTCTGCCTCACTATTATGTACAACATAAAACATAAAAAAAATCTGTTTTTGTAATCTTACTGTATTCCAGTTGACTAACTTTTAAAAAAATTTCAACGAATGAATCTGTACTTCCTGTATGATTATTGAGGTTTTGTCTTTTACAGAAGCCCAAAGAGGTTCGAATATAGACGTGGTTATAAGTGCCACAACAGGTGTCCTGGTAGCATTACTGATTTTGTGTTTCATGATAATACTGGTCTTGAAAAGTAAAAAAAGGTAAAACAATACACAGTGAAACCAATAGAGATTCACATGTTTTCCAGTTATAAGTTTAAATGGATTACAAATCATGTTGTTGATAGATATGGGAAGATGTGGTATGATTACGTACCTGATGAATATCCTTTTTGAAAATAAGGTGAATTTCCCATCGTCAAAAAACACACAACGTTCCTTCATAATTTAACAACCAAATATGACTCATTTACAACAATCAACACGGATAATATGAACGCATTGGCGATTAGACCTGATCATCGAAGACTTCATTAGTACAAATATCTTGAGAGAAAAAATATCAGTTAACAAAATGTTGAAAACAAAACAAAAATCTAGAAAATAACATACGCATGCGTCAGTAACAATGGTCATTTCCTTCCATCATACAAATGTTAAGATTGGATACTTCATAAGTATTTATACGTGTATTGGTTCATTTATGAATAAGTTAATGTTTATTTGCAGGAAAAGTACACAATGATAGGTAAGATATATTCGTATATTTAGGTCATAGATTGAAAAAATAACATTCCAAACAAACATCTCTTAAATGAATTCTCCAGACAATACATGTAATACAAGGATTAGTTAGTGCTTGACGAATTAAAAAATTGTGTACCAATAAGTAAATTGTTGTAAAAACTTAAAATAAGATCATATCATAAATCATAAGTTTTAAGCAGTTTCAAGCATTTTTTTATGTATTCTAACCTTTTTTTGTGAAGGATTCAAACTTTTTTTATGATTTCGTTAAAATGAATATGCAGAAATAAAAGTGAAAATTACTTGGTATGTCTACATAAATTTGATCACACTTTGTTAGTCGGTGTGTTTTTAATATGCTGAAAATGAAATTGAACTGTGTGAAGATCATTTTTATTGAATGTAGTGCAATTATATCATGTGTAGAAAACAAAAATTTAAACCATTTTACACGGCTATGTTTCGAATCTGGCATTAACATCTCGTGAGTTTTGCCGCGGTAAATATAATGTTTTATAAAAGATAATTTTACAACTATTAGCCAATGAGAAAAAACAGAGAAAGCAATATATTTGTACAAATTAATGGTTCCAAAATTGACCAATAATGCATCATTTGTATTTCGCCTTATACTTATGTGCCATTTTAAATTCCCATTGGTACATAAAACATCAGTTAATATTCTGTTCATTTGAATATTTGATATTTTTCAGGTCAACCAAGCAAACTATATGCCAATAAAGTATCGTCAATGAAATACACTTAGTTCATCAACATGGTTTTATATTGAAAACGTGGCAGAGTTGCCTTAATCAAACTGTATAATACATAGTGTGCACGGTTATATATTAAGTATGCGAAATGATAATCACTGAAAAAGTCAATAAAATTAAAATAAAAAAAAGGTGTTAATGCAATCTTAAGATCATAACCCGTTAATTAGTTGAATGCTATACTATATAATATATTTTACATAATGTACGCATGTTGTCTGCTGCGTACGTAGAATTTAAAAACACGGAGTCGTAAACTGGCGGCAATGACGTTATTGATTTATATTCAGCTTTATATTTCATGTTTTCGTGCCATCACTTTTGATTATGTTGCCTAGATTGTTACCACTTTGATTCAAAGATACAAAGCACTGCAAAAGCTCATTCTGTAAATTTAAAGTTATCCCATTTGGACTTGGTGTGTCAGTGTAATATCACCACGATGGACGGAGGCCAGAGGGCGATCTAACACTGGCAAACCAATTCCGAATGGGATAACTTTTTTACATTCCAGCTGTTTTAGATTAGACGAACAACCATCTACAATTCATAAAATCTAGTTTAGAATGTCACACAATCATTATAATATACTTTATTTATTATTATCACATATTTTGTACTGATATGTACGTTTTTGCATGATCAATAATAGCCGGAATGCTAGGTTGGTTATCAGATTTCGGAGCCAATATCGATATCAGCCCTCGAAATCCATATCGATCCCCGAGTTAAACTTCCGGTAACCTGTCAATCAAAAACTTTTTGTAAACTAGTTGTCATCCAGAGCAGCTTCTTCTTCTTTTTCTTCTTCTTCTTCTTCTTCTTCTTCTTCTTCTTCTTCTTCTTCTTCTTCTTCTTCTTCTTCTTCTTCTTCTTCTTCTTCTTCTTCTTCTTCTTCTTCTTCTTCTTCTTCTTCTTTGTTAAGGTCAACAAGGCTTCAATACTGAAGAGAACCTGTCGTTGCGGATACGTGATTGACAGAAAATTTATACAAATTCATAAAAAATATTTTATTCTAATTGAAGTGTTTGTATATACAGATTGTGATTAAAATATATGTACATGTTTTGGTTTGAATTTGTTAATTTGAAGCTAGAGAGAACAGCCGATCTCTAAAGCTGTCAACAGTGGTGCTTTTAATTACAGTTTGTTGTAGTTAATTCCATTGGATAATTGTCACGGGAAGTATGACCATTTGTATGTGTCCTTGGAAGTTTTGACGTGTCTGTATGTCTGAGTATGATTTTTTCTTGTTCTGCTGACTGTTTGTTCAAAAATATTCAATGGAATGGCTACAAGACAGTGTATTTCTTTATAAAATATAATAAGTCTGTTTTTCAATCGTCTCTCAGCTAGTGTAGGCCATTTTAACTTATTTAGCATATTTGTGACACTGCTCGTGTAGTCGTAGTTGTTTTGTACATAACGCTCGTCTCTGTACCTTTTCTAATTGTATATGTTGTTCTTTCATATGGGGGTCCCATACACTACAACTATATTCCAATCTGAGTCTTACTAGTGCCTGGTATGCTCTTAATTGTATGTCTGTGTTTGTAACTTTTAAAAACAAGTGATATGTTCCCGTTTGATACTATGCTGTCTATATTTTTGTTCCACTTTAAATTCGATTGTTAGGTAATGCCTAGATATTTTGCGGATGTACCTGCTTCGGGGATGTGATTGTGGAGGATGTAATTATGCCGGTAGTTATTTTTCGTTTGTGAGCTGGTAAGGTTGGTACATTTATCAGGGTGAAATGCAATAAGCCAGTCTGACTCCAATCAAGCTGATGAGTCTAGATCAGCTACAGTGTATGACAATCATCTTGTGTTTTTATTTCCCTGTAAATTATGCTGTCATCAGCAGAGTCTAAGCTTGCTGTGTTGTAGGTAATCCGGTAAGTCATTTATATAGATGAGATACACTATTGGGCCCAATACAGTTCCTGGTCCAATAGGTGGAGGAAATGCCATTAAACTGTTTGTGTTCTGTCTTGTAAAAATGCCTGAATCCAATTTAGTGTGCTTTTTTTAATACCATAGCATTTGAGCTTGTACAAGAGGTGACGATGTGATACTTTGTCGAACGCTTTAGCGAAGTCCATTATGATCAAGTCAATTTATTTGTTACTATTTTTTGATTGTGCTAGTTCTTGATTGAAGTCTATTAATTGTGCTTCACACGACCTTCATTTTCTGAAGCCATGCTGAATGAAGATCGTATAATATTTCATGTTTTTCAAGATGAGACATGATGCTTCTTGTAATGATATGCTCCATGAGCTTGCAAAATATGCAGGTTACAGATATTGGCCTGTAATTTACGGGTTTGTAGTTTTCCCTCTTTTTGAAGGCTGGGGCTACATTAGCATGCTTCCGGTCCTTAGGTGTTTCTCCGGTTTCAAGTGACTTTTCAAAAATCAATGCAAGGATTGGTGAGATTTGTTCCTTTAGTTCTTTTAGGGGTCATCCATAATTGTCAACCATTTTCCAAAGTGTACAAAACGTACACTTGGGGGGAGGGGGTTAAAAAATCAACATTTTTACCGTACGCTTTTTTTTTTATTTCCAGAATTTATTTCGTTTCCGTAGGGAAGGTCGATGTATAAAATCGAGATTTGGCTTGGGTGTGTTTCTCTTCTTATTTCTTCTTTATCATTTTCATTTGATGATATTTATTTCGATATCATAATTTTCCACAATCCGGATTGAACTTTTAAAAGATCAAATCATATGAAAACTAAATCTTTCAAAAATGTAAACTTGTAAAAAAACTTTTAACAAAAAGTTTGCAAGCATTTTTCAGTACCCCCGATTGTCAATTTCACCTGCTTTATTATAAATTTTTATCGTTTCACTCTGTTTAATAAACAAAACTGATGGAAACACTAAATTCTTTGGATGTTTTGGTTTTGACAAGACGTCATTTTGCGAAAAGATTTTAAACTGGTCCGATTAATTTCCTTGTAATATATTCCAAAACAGTAAACCAATAAAACGGAAGTAAACTTATTTTTCTTAGTATAAGCCTCCTTTAATTAGGAGCACCTCCATATGAAGTTTAACCTGAACCTTAAAAATTATCCAATATATGTACACGTTACAGTATATATACATAAACGATAATAGTGCCATGAATGGCATATTTACAGGAACTTTTTAAATAGAAATACAGGCGGGAAATTTAAAAACTTAAAATGTTTTAAAACATAACTCGTTTATTGATTGCTGTCTTGAGCTCTGATTCCATCAACAACTGTCAGTCCATACTTTACCAATGCAATATAACCATGCATTTCCCTTTCTTTTGATTCTAAGCATAGTTTATGTGCCCTTTTGTTAATCTTTTGCATGCTCTAGGTGCCCTTTTTCATTGCAGTTACCACTGTGTGATAGGGGAAACACTAATCTTTGAACTCTTTATTCTAACAAAACACAGGCATCACAGATAGATGTCATCAAATAAAACAGTCAGATATGTTTTAGTTTATTTTCAATGCAAATTTCTATATTAAACTAAAATATAATAAACAGTCTGGATCTTCTTTTTATTAAGAATGACTGATTCCTCTCTTGAAATCTGAAAATGGTTGATGTACACTTTTTGAGGGAGGGTGGGGGGTCTGAAAAGGTGTACGTTTTGTACACTTTGGAAAATGGTTGACAATTATGGATGACCCCTTAGGACTCTGCCTTTGATGTTGTCCGGGCCGCAAGCTCTATACGGATTAAGGTTCGACAGTTATTTTGTAATACCTGCTTCTGTGATTGTTATGTTGGGCATTTTCGGGTGGGGACTTGTACCTTTGTCTGGGATGTTATCATCTGTTATCGTCAACTCACTGGGATACATTTTTAAAAAATTTTTCGTTAAATGTTTTTCAATTTTTGTTGAAAATATTAAACATAATTTGGTATATTCTATTCTTTTTCTCTTGCTTGCAAATATGTGATAAATAGATTATAACATGTCATTTTCCACATGGTCCGTGGTATTAGCCCACGACCAATATCAAGCCCTCGGGCTAAAACCCTCTGATTTGATATGTGAGTCTAGGGCTAATACCAGGGCCAATATGGAAAATGCCATGTAATAATCTATAACTATATAATATATACCCTTCTTGACCCCGAACACGATGATTGAATATGAAACCATGTCAAATCGCCCCACTGGCCAATCAGCCAACACTAAATCGCCACTTTCTAAAAAAAAATTGCAATGTAACGGTTATTAGACGAGTGACATTAACCATACATTTTGTTTAATGTCCCTACCTAATATACGACTAAAGCATATACCATTCGAAAGCAAAACATATGTTCTATCTTTTTTGGCCGGTCGTCAACAATTCGCACGGTGCAGTGTTCGTCAAAACACAATAAAAGATCAAGGACAGACAACTTTTAATTTTACAAGATGTCAGAATTTTTGCATTCTCTGTCTCCTGAATATTAATATTTTGTATGAACATGTGGAATTCTGTTAAAACAGATGTGAATAGCTCATTATCAAAATTACTTTGGAATCTAAATGTCGGATATTTTATAAATAGCGTCGTTTTCCAGAAATTCTATTGAAAATGACAAAAATGCATGAAACCAAAATTTTTTGTCTGTAACTCAACTGTTACAATTTATTCACCATAAAACCAAATAACATACCTTATTTATGTTTAGTGCTAAGGATGTTTTTTCACAACATTCAATTACAGCAATTGCGCTTCATGTTAATTAAACAGCCAATTATAACAACCATGCAGTTGCCCCAAATAAAGTAATCTGCAAAAAGATAGCATTTTACTGTTCTTTGTTATAACAATTTGTATGTAGGCGACAATAGGTTGACAAACTGAATTAAGAAAAGTGCAACAATGTTATAGGACAGATAACACAGGTCATTCCTGCTTTTAGAGGAAAATTTTTAAGCGAAACTTTTGTATTTCAATATTTCAATATCTATATGTTTCCATGGTTGATTATACTGCATCTTGCATTGACTGAGGAAGTGAACATTATTATAAGCTAGCCCTGAGTGTTCTTTGTGTCTGGTCCAGGTATTTGATCTTAACAAACAAAAACTTAATTCTAGTAAATAAATTGAGGTTTCGCAATTATATTTACTCACATTAACTTTTTAGACGGAAATTCTAGCAATTCGCAATAACAATACATACACTCCCTGAATAGTTTACATATACATGTACATACATTTTGACGCAATTTTCGGTTCAGGATTTGTGGCTGCTAAAGTATTTAGTGTCGATCAGTTTGTATTTGTTTAGGCCCACAAAGTGCCCAAGGGAACCACCGACCAGCGGCAAGAACACTGACAATCCCCATCAACAATACATTAGTTAAAGTTATTAGTATCAATGACGAATTAACTGTGTATGTGTCACAAATCTTAATCTACCAATCAGTATCAACTACCTTTTGTAAAAGTAGACAACCTCCTACAAAACAAAGCCGTTTTGATATTGATGTTTACTTCAGCTGAAATGCAGAAATGTTAATGCATTTGAACCATTATGATTTCAAATTTAATTGGCCATGCTTTTGCATAAAAATTTCAATGTAGATATGCCACATAATATGTTAAGGCATTTATAAAAAAATATAGCACTAGTATTTTTAGTAGATAATCTGTTAAGCATTTGATGAGCATTGGCATAGTAACCTAAAGATATCACATGTGCATTTAGAATAACTATGGTTAAAAGGATTATTTTTCTATTCTAAAATATCAATACAATTTTGAGAAATGATAATTGTCGTTGAATTTTTTCAGTGCCAGTTGTTATCTAATAGTTCGTTTCTATGTATGTTGAATTGTTATTTGTTTGTTTTTTGTCGCACTTCAGTGTTTCTGTTGTTTCATTGTGTTCCTCTTAAAGTTGATGTGTTTCCCTTGGTTTTAGTTTGTAAGCCGGATTTTGTTTTCTCACAATTAATTTATGACCTTTGAACAACGGTATACTTCTAATGCCTTTATTTATCCAGTGTTTAAATTGGTGTTATGTCATCTAGTCTAAACTTATATCTGTGAATATTTATAGTGCACTGAAATCTCTGTTGCTGATCTGACAGCGACTTTTGGGAGGTTGTCTCACTTTATTCTCATATTATTTCCTTTTGTGTTTCTTATGGTGCAAAGATCACACAACAATAATAAGTCATATATAAGTTTATGAAAAACGTACAAAATGTTATGTATAAGAGTTAAAACATTCTTAAAGCAATCTGACCAAAATTCAGATCTTTCACGACTCGCCTGCTCATTTATCGTATGATAGAAACGAAATCAAAGATCTACATTTCAATAAGATTGGGGTTAACTTTATGAGATAGCTTGAAAGCAGGTAAGTTCTGTTAAATTTTAAGAGATTACTATTTTAAATTATATTTGAATGTGTCTATTATGAAACAAGAACCCTTCACGAATGACCCTCATATGTACATCTTGAACTTCCTTAATTTAACCAAACAATGATGAAGATATTGCTTATTATAATTTTTGTTTTCCAGTCGTTTGATGTATTTCAGCTATTGGCTTTGTCATTTTATAAGAGACTTTTCGTTATAAATTTTTACTTCGAATTCCGTAAGGGGTCATCCATAATTGTCAACCATTTTCCAAAGTGTACAAAACGTACACCTTTTCAGACCCCCCACCCTCCCTCAAAAAGTGTACATCAACCATTTTCAGATTTCAAGAGAGGAATCAGTCATTCTTAATAAAAAGAAGATCCAGACTGTTTATTATATTTTAGTTTAATATAGAAATTTGCATTGAAAATAAACTAAAACATATCTGACTGTTTTATTTGATGACATCTATCTGTGATGCCTGTGTTTTGTTAGAATAAAGAGTTCAAAGATTAGTGTTTCCCCTATCACACAGTGGTAACTGCAATGAAAAAGGGCACCTAGAGCATGCAAAAGATTAACAAAAGGGCACATAAACTATGCTTAGAATCAAAAGAAAGGGAAATGCATGGTTATATTGCATTGGTAAAGTATGGACTGACAGTTGTTGATGGAATCAGAGCTCAAGACAGCAATCAATAAACGAGTTATGTTTTAAAACATTTTAAGTTTTTAAATTTCCCGCCTGTATTTCTATTTAAAAAGTTCCTGTAAATATGCCATTCATGGCACTATTATCGTTTATGTATATATACTGTAACGTGTACATATATTGGATAATTTTTAAGGTTCAGGTTAAACTTCATATGGAGGTGCTCCTAATTAAAGGAGGCTTATACTAAGAAAAATAAGTTTACTTCCGTTTTATTGGTTTACTGTTTTGGAATATATTACAAGGAAATTAATCGGACCAGTTTAAAATCTTTTCGCAAAATGACGTCTTGTCAAAACCAAAACATCCAAAGAATTTAGTGTTTCCATCAGTTTTGTTTATTAAACAGAGTGAAACGATAAAAATTTATAATAAAGCAGGTGAAATTGACAATCGGGGGTACTGAAAAATGCTTGCAAACTTTTTGTTAAAAGTTTTTTTACAAGTTTACATTTTTGAAAGATTTAGTTTTCATATGATTTGATCTTTTAAAAGTTCAATCCGGATTGTGGAAAATTATGATATCGAAATAAATATCATCAAATGAAAATGATAAAGAAGAAATAAGAAGAGAAACACACCCAAGCCAAATCTCGATTTTATACATCGACCTTCCCTACGGAAACGAAATAAATTCTGGAAATAAAAAAAAAAGCGTACGGTAAAAATGTTGATTTTTTAACCCCCTCCCCCCAAGTGTACGTTTTGTACACTTTGGAAAATGGTTGACAATTATGGATGACCCCTAATATTTGTTGTTTTACTTTTTTTTTATATATTTTCTATCAATATCTAAGTTTTAAGTTTTGTTGTCTTTGTTTCGCACAGCTTTGAACATTATGGTTTTCTTTTCTATGGTTTAAAGAACGAATAAATTGACCTATTAACGATAAATCTATTCTATTTTTGACATACAAATCTTCGGAAAATATCTAGATTTTATTTGCAATTTTTGGTTTTTGGAAGGTTTTTTTTAAGAAATGCAATATTATGAAAATAAAGCGAAATCAACATTTAAGTGTGCATTTGGTAATTTTTTTTAAAAGGCTTAGTTCATTTTTAGGGGGGATCCATACAAGTACCAGAAAATGGTATTTTTTTAATTCTGGTAAAATTTAGAAATGTTCAATTTAAACTTTTGACCTTGATTTTACGAAAATTGCACCGTACGAATTAATGACGACTGGGCAAACCAGACGTTACAGGTAATAAGCTTTCCAATGATTTATAATACAGCCGTATGTGGACGTTTCGTCCCCCAGGGTATCACCAGCTCAGTTGTCAACTCTTCTATGTTGACATGAATATCAATAATGTGCTCAATTTTATAAATTTCCTGTTTACAAAACGTTGAATTTTTCGAAAAACTAAGGATTTTCTTATCCCGGGCATATATTACCTTTGTCGTATTTGGCACAACTTTTTGGAATTGTGGATCCTCAATGCCCTCAACTTTGTACTTGTTTGGCTTTATAAATATTTTGATATGAGCGTCACTGATGAGTCTTGTGTAGACGAAATCTGTCGTACTAAATTATAATCCTGGTACCTCTGATTACTATTAGGTTGGTGCATTAATGTCGTTAACTAGGTGTCTTTTTGAAAAATGTCACTCGCCTATATACTGTTTATTTATATAAAGAAAACTTAATGATTTATTGTTTAACTCGAGATATCTTAACAAATATCAGTTTTTTTTGTTTAAGGAATCCTTTTTTTCAAATGAGCCATGAAAGGGGAGATAACCCTTTTATTACAAATTTATACTGGACTAATAGGGGATTTTTTTTATGTTTACCTGTAGCAAGGAAACAAGCTTGGTGACAACATTTTTTCTTTTTATTTTCTTAAAACATATAATACAACCTATCTTCTTGCAATTTATTTCAAAATTCTATCTCATAGATTTTTTTTTATGCACACAAATGTGATTATTCATGAACGATCTAAGCAAATTTGTGCAATTTTCAACGACTCATAGCTTGAAAAATAGCACAGTGACCCATTCTTTTTATTATATTTTTGAAAAATGCATAGTAACATTTTCATTTTGGCAAATTATTAGAAAATGACTTTTGATCTACCTTTTACGGTTAATGTTTCTGTAGCCATTTTTGTACGAACTTTTCAATATTCAATTGTATCAAAACTACAGATATAATGAATAATAGAGATAGGCCATTTTGTACATATACCTAGGGGAAACCTGATGCAAAGCATTACAATTTACTGTTTCATTGCATTTGATAGAAATAGAGGACTTTTTGGCAAATAACCCAAAATTTTAATAGAAAATCCACACCCTTTAATACAGAGATTTGAAACATAGATTACTCACTTGATTTTCTATGATGTACTAGCGTTTATTGTTTACAAAAAGTTCTAAGCAACCTGTTAATTCCAAAACACCTCGTGCTGGGTCACTAAAATCGAGCGCATACTAAAAGGTGTACTTGATTTAGTCCATATCTATATTTGTTTTAACCAATAACTACATTAATAATTTGTTGCATGCCATAATCCTATATCTATCAGTCATCAAATTGCCAAATATTAGAGTACAAGGATAAAGGCTGTAGATTTTCTATAAAATGTCCACAACAGACTCTATTTTAAAAGAGTAAAATCCATTTTATTCCTTTTTCTAATCTTTTTCAATGTTTACCATAAATTGAATGCAAATTTCATAAAGAAACACACATTTTTTTACAATATTGCATGTTTTTAATCTTAAAACTGATAAAATTTACATTTAATGTTCAGGAAATTTCCCAAAATATATGAAAGTTTTAAAATATTTGTAGTGAAGCTGTATGTGACAACTATTTTTTCGGGAAATGTCCCGAAATCATTTTCAACATTATTATTTATAACATATATGTTGGCAGAGCGTTTTAACAAAAATATCTGAAACACATTTCGGGAAATATCCAGACAAAAATTAACTAACTACAAAATATGTTCACAGATGTCTTCAAATATTTCGGGATTTATCCCGAAAAATCAAGTGTACATGCTAGACCTAATGACTAATAATTTCTTTTCACATTTCGGGAAAAATCCCGAAAATATAAATCTAATATCAGGCACACACTTTTTACATAGATTTTTGTTACCCATTTCGGGAAAAATCCTGAAATAAAATCTACAAGCAGAAATAATGCATTTTGATTTCTTAAACATATTTTGGAAAAATCCTGAAAAACACATTTGGGGAAACATCCCGACAAAAATTAACCTACTACAAAATGTGCACACAGATGTCTTCAGATATTTCGGGATTTATCCAGAAAAATCAAGTGTATATGCTAGACATAACGACTAATAATTTCTTTTCACATTTCGGGAAAAATCCCGAAAATATAAATCTAATATCAGGCACTCACTTGTTACATAGATTTTTGTTACCCATTTCGGGAAAAATCCCGCAATAAAATCTACAAGCAGAAATAATGCATTTTGATTTCTTAAACATTTTTGGGAAAAATCCCGAAAAACAAAATCATTTAAGATTTTACAACACAAAATTTTGATACATTTAAAAAAGTTGTTTTTTTTACATAAATTTATTTTTTTAAATTTTGATTCATAAAAATTCTGATTCATAAAAAATATGTTTCTAACTGAAAAAAATATGTTTTTGTTTACAACCACATTTTTCATTACTTTTCTTAGAAATATTAAGGTTACTCTCTATTGCATCCCTATTGTCATGCTTCAGTAAATTTCTAAATATAATATCAGGCCAATTTGTCCCACAAAAAGGGGGTCTTTTTGTTACCTCTAAATCCTATTTATAAGAGGTCGATTTTAAACTGGCCTAAGCATAAACTTTAACATGTAAACTGCAAAAGATTGCAAGTCATAAAACTATGATTTAAGGTTCAGGATTATTAAAATCCCCAAGCACATGTATTGTCCAAAAGCTTCTTTAACTGCAAATAAAATACCCCTGGTTCTCCTTAAACTGAACTAACCCGGTTATCACAAATATTTCAGTGTAAACTAAGGAAATTTTCAAAGTCAAAATTCCAATACTGAGAGGCTGGTGAGGAGGGCAATTGAGATATGCGTCCATAACACATTGTACCCTTCTTCCACAGTCAGATTTCCATGTTCAGTAACTTATTTGTAATTGTTTAAAAAATACTGACTTCATAATGAACACTTGAAAGTACAAAGTTTCAAGTTTATTTGAGTGACCATAACATCATAGTAAACTATTGCACAAAAAACCTTTACCTACTGTACTGTTGTTCATCTTGAAAACAAACTAATTGATAAAAACTAGTTTCAACTCATTCAAATGCCAATGAAATTTTAAAATAGGAATAAAAAAAAAAACTCAAACTCAAAAATATTCAATAATGTAGCCTCATTTCATTTTCCTAATTGCACAATTTTTTTTGTCACAGAAAACATGGAAGAAACTATCTTTAATTACATTTTTTTTAATTTCTTTGATATTCTCCACAGCAAAATATAAAAATACATGTAGTAGTACTCTATAATATTACAAAAGTATACAATAAAATATAACTACAAATCATAGTATACATATGAATAAATCTTCATAGCATGTGCAATGTTTGTAACATATGCAGTTGGAATTATTACATATCAATATAAATTGATCTGCTTCTTTACTGATGCCTTGTTTTCTCTTCCTTTCACTCCTGCCTATAACATGTATAAGAACAAAGTAAATCGACATTTAATAAAATATAACAAAAACATTCTATTCCGCTGAACATGCTAAAAGTAAATATAAACTGTGAAATCAACAATTTTGGTTGAGACTATAACCATTTGACATTTATAACAAAACTTCTTTATCCCCTCTGACCATTTTGATTGCCTTGTCTGATGTTTAACACAATCACAATGATCATGTACATAATGTTTCTGATTTTTTTTTTATCACAGTCTGCACTGTTAGCCACTAGTCCAATGCCCCAGACCAGTAAATATTGATTCGGACTAGTATATACTATTAAAATTTTATATAGTTATATAAGCACAAATTTTGATATTTAGTGTCCGTACTAGCAGATGAATTGTTTTTGGCTCAGTCTGTTATCAATAAAGATAGTATAGGCAATAAGTTTCCAAAATTATTCAGTGTAAAGTTGTGTTCTTTTCCCTTTCTCCAATTGAATGATCATGACAACCTGCATTCTTTTATGTTAACTTTTTTTCTTTTTAAAAACACTAATCGAGATTTACAAGGGGAGCAACATTGAGTTTGCATGTGGCTTTCCCAGGTCAGGACATTTCCTGTCACCTAAAGTTGTATCTTAAGGATGCTTGAGGGTATAAAAATTCAGCAAAAATTTAAACATTTTTTTTTTCATTACAAATTTTATTTCTTATACTATCAGAGGTTAATATATGATATGGTACAAAAATCAACCAAAAAATCTATTTTTTTTTTGGCCCCAGATGATTTTTGAAATGTTTATACCACTGAAAAAACTCTAAATTATCTCCCTTAGATGAAAAAATGCAATTTTTTGGCATTAAAATTGAAACATCTTTTTCAACTCATGGGTGACTTATATTTTTCATTATTTTTTCTCAAAATAAGCTGTACTAAAACTCAACTATTGTAAAATTTAAGCAATTTCTGTAATTTATTTCTTTATATTTTGAAATTACATTTTTTTCCTCTTACATTTTGTATTATTACATGTTTTAGTTCTACAGTAAAAGGTACTTAGCAAAAAATACATGCTTCTTTCGAAGGCAGATTGTGAGCTTTAATGAACGGTGACCCTATACTTTTATTTTTCTATTTAAGTATAGGATATATATATAAAGTTTATTTCTAGAAAAAAATAGCAAAATTCTATTTTTAAAAACAAAAATTGTTTTATGCCTGCTTGTTTGTTGTTTTTGGCTATTCAATTCTACAATCACTTGTTGATCATTTTAAGACAGTTGACCTATACAAATATGATAAAACGTTTTCAACTGATTTTTATAGTTTGTTCTTATGTTGTGCTGTAACACCATTGTCCCAGGTTAGGGAGGGTTGAGCAACCAAAAATTTGTTTAACCTGCCACATTCTTTGTGTGCCTGTCCCAAGTCAGGAGCCAGTAACTGAGTAATTCCATAGAAGTCGTTGGTTTACTTATGTTATACATTTGATTTTCCCTACTTGTTTTGTTGTAAATTATATAAATTAGGCTGTTAGTTTTCTCAAATGTTTTTGTTCATTTTTTTTTTCTTGTAGGGACCTTTTATAGCGGACAATATATACAGTACAGGTTTTTATCATTCATAAGGGTGTACAGTTACCTAAAACTGCTTATATATCCACTTTATTCAAACTTTGGTGGATAGTTGGCTCATTGGCAATCATCATTATTTTTATATAAATATACATGATATAGGTCAAAACTGCATAGATCTATGCTATTTAGTTATTTTTTGTGTTGTTAGAGTTTCATTTCATCTGTAATAAACAGATAAAAATTCTTGAAACAATATGTTTTTTCTATATGAACATCATAGATTATTTATTCCTTTCAAAATTCTGTGAATAAATAAATGGTGAATGGGTCCATGGGACACAGATTATGCCCCTGCTTGCATATAACATTTTAAGGGGTCATAAATCAAGAATGGTAAAAGTGACACACAGTACCCAAATGAGTACTTGATCTGAGTTTTGTGGTTATAAGCATTGTGTATAAGTTTCAGTACATTTGGTTAAGCAAACTTAAGTTTATAGTGAACTAAAACAAATAAACAGATGTGCCATGTGCACATGATACCTCCATCACATTTTCAAAGAATAAAGTTCAATAACTTCTTAATAAAATTGAAAATGGAAATGCAGGGAATATGTCAACAACCCGACCAAAGTGCAGACAACAACCAAAGTCCACCAATGGGTCTTCAACACAGTGAGAAAATCATGCACTATAAGTGTTTCTCTTTTCTCTTTTTTTCATATAGAATAAACCTTTGGTTTAATGTTTAAAAGCTGGTTGCACACTAGTAATTTTTTGGGTCCTTAAATTAATAATAGCTTACTGTTGGGTGTGATCCAAGGCTCTGTACATGTTTTGAACATGTTGAAGACTGTACTTTGACCTATTTATAATGGTTTTTCTTTTACAAATTGTGACTTGGATGGAGAGTTGTCTCATTGGTAGTCATACCACATCTTCTTAAATCTAATATTATGTACAAACATACAAGGATAAAACTAAATGCCCACACCGCTATGACGGGGCATAACAAAATGCATATACATTTGTATATATAGAGCATCAGGACTCTTGAACATGACAGTACCTTATTCTGTATTCTTTCATCTTATCCCCTGATTGCTGACATGAATTTTGGTTCTTTATTTCTTTTACTTCCAGGAAATTTTGGTATGAAAGCACCATCTTTCAAGCTAAGTGTACCCATGATTTGTCCTGGGCGTATTTTGATAAAAATGATAAATGTTGACTGCATCTTTTGGTGTCTCTCTTGTAAAACAATAATGCAAAGCCTCTGTGTGTTGTTTAAATTTACAAATCATAGGAATTAACCAGTAACATATATTGTATTATAATTGCACTTCTGAAATAATCCTGACTAGTGACTGTACAGTTTCAGCATATTTTCCTTTGTTCTTAATTTTTCTGATATTTAGCTGAATGCAGGATCAATGAGAATATTCATGTGTGTGGCCAACAAGTACTTACAATCAGAGAACCTGAAAAATTTTTTATCTGTTGAGTTCTTGACTAGTTTCATTTATTTATCCATTAAAGAGATAGAGCTTTATTAGAATTTTGAAAGGTGGAAGCAGTATAATTACTTTAATACACTAAAATATGTAATAAACAAGAAGTAATTGTAACAGGATGCTGTTACGAAGTCTCCCAAATAAAGCTCCCATATTTAGCCATTTCCATGGTCCCATATTTTATTAGATTTGTTTTATTATCCCATACAAGAAAATATAAGGTTTAGAGGTGGGGATCTCTACTGTTTACAAGTATTAAAACAAAAAGGGTGTCGGGTAACCCCATAGACTCCCCCTATATTTAGTTTGATTGGTTAAATTGTCCCATTCAAGAATTTATATGGTTTAGGGGTAGGGATCTGAACCGTTTACAAGTTCTCAAATAAGAGAGGGTGGGGGTAAACCCGAAGGACTTCCCTTTTATTTCATTTGATTTGTTTAATTGTCCCATACGAGAATATATATGGTTTAGGGGCGGGTTCTGGATGGTTAACAAGTTTTCAAACAAGAGGGGGTGGGGGTGAACCCCAAAGAAATTCCATTTCTTTCATTTGATTTGTTTTATTGTCCCATACAAGAATATATATGGTTTAGGGGTGGGGATCTGGACACTTTACAAGATAATAGCACATTCTCAAATTGAAGAGGGTGGGGGTTTCCCCCAGGGACTCACCCTATATTTGATTTGATTTGTTTTATTGTCCTGTGATCATTTCTGAAGACTGCATGGTGTTTATCACTTACAGTTTTCAAGTCATTTGATTTTTTTTTTAAATAAAATCCCATAGTGTAACCCCTCCCCTCTTTATGCCCCTTAAAATACCCCTTAACAGAAGGGAAGCTTCTATAAAAATGCTTGTTTTGGCCCCTTTTTGGCCCTTAATTTCTAAACTTTGGCCCCATAACCCCTCAAATGAATCATAACCTTCTACTTGTGGTCTCAACATTGAGGTATAATTTCAGAGCAATTTAAATATGAAGGACGCCTCTGGGTGCGGGAATTTCTCGTTACATTGAAGACCTGTTGGTGACCTTCTGCTGTTGTTTTTTTCTATGGTCGGGTTGTTGTCTCTTTGATACATTCCCCATTTCCATTCACAATTTTATTGTATATTAAGTTATTATCCTGAAACTAGAAAAATGCTTGTTTTGGGCCCCTTTTACTAAACGGTTGAGACCATCATCCACAAAATTGATACCAACCTTCCTTTTGTGGTACTTTGAACCTTCTGAGAAAATTTCATAAAGATCTATTCACTTAAACTAAAGTTATTATCCGGAAAACAATGTGTCTTCGGACGACGACGACCACGACATCATACCATTATACAATCCCCCCCAAAAAATTGGGTTCGTATAAAAACATAATAGATCTTATACCAATATGTGAATTAAAATATTAAGGTACAATGTAATGTATGTGCCCTGTTCCAAGTCAGGAGCCTATAATGCAGTGGTTGTCATTTGTTGATGTGTTAAATATATTTGTTTTTTGTTCATTTTTTTGTACATAAATTAGGTAGTTAGTTTTTTTGTTTTCTTGTTTTACATTTGTCATTTTTCGGGCTTTTATAGCTGACTATGTGGTATGGGAAATCATACCACATCTTCTATGTATAAGCATAAATCAAATAAAGTTAAACACAACATTTAAAAGTGTTGACAATGGTTGATGTTAATTACATTTCTGATATATCAGATTTTCTTGAGGAGAATAATTTTTATCTAAAATACATGATTTTATGAGGGCTTGGATCCCGCTGACATGTTTAATCCTGCCATCTTCTGTGCCTGTCCCAAGTCAGGAACCTGGACAATCAGTGGTTGTTGTATGTTGCTGTGTTGCATATATTTGTTTTTAGTTATTTTATTTGTATATTAATATTAAGGTCATTAGTTCTGAAAGTTTTACAATTGTAATTTCAGGGCCTATATATGTGACTATGCAGTATGACCTTTGCTAATTGTTGAAGGCTGTAATTTGACTTATAGCTAACTGACCGACGGAGGGACAGGTGTAAAACAATATGTCTGTCAACTTTTTTCTTACAATTTCATACATTTCCCATATCATTGACTATTTTATCATTACTTACATCTGTCCATTATTATGCTGTCTTTTAGGTTCACATTGCATTTCAAGCTGATGTTCAATACTTGCACAGTTGTGCACCTAGAAAAAAAATCTGCAAAATTAAGATAAAACAGTCTTGTGCAACTGTCACACTAATTTAGATCATACAGTCGTGTGAGTTTCTAACAGAAAATTTACATCACATCAATGAGAAATTGAAAAAAGTAAATAAAATTATACATTTGTCGCTATCATTGTTGAGGTTACATGAGTGATTTATCTGCCTTATTTTTACATGTTCACAAATCAGTATCCAGGAGAACTGTAAATATATAGAAGCTTTGTACCCTCCCACTGAAATTTTGTGCTCTTAAGGAAACCAGGTGCTTTTTCTAAGTAAGGAAAGAGTTTATAAACTAGCTACCCATCATGTCCTCACATCTAATTATTAAAAGATGATTTTATTCATATTGATCATTGAAATGTGTATCAGAGTGAGAACTTTTCTATGTTCATTTTTTGGGGGAATATTATATTACCCTAATTTAATATTTTTATTGTCTTTAATTAAGTAACTGAGACAGTACTGAAAATAAAATTTTCATATCTCTTCATTTATCCTGGGGGATTAAAACCCATGAAATTGAAGTTTTTCACACATAATTGACTAATAGTACTTAGTAATTGGGAATGTAAACATGTAATAATGTTTTCCCAGTAGGCAGTTTAACCAAACTTAAGATAGACAAGACATAATAAATCTATTATACTATATACACAGCATGCACAGGACATGTGCTCCTATCATAATGATGAACTAAGTCCATACTGTCACTGAGTGTCCCTTTAACAAATAATGCAAAGTTAAAAAAATTTATTTAGATTCTGTGATTTTTTTAAATTTTAAACATTCTTATAGTTTGCTTGAAATATATAATTATTTTATACTTTATTATTATAAATCATCTGTAGATTTTGTTATTAATGAAAAAAAAGAATTACCTCAACTGATTTATCAATATTTAGGTCACAAGGCTTTTTACCCTGATGATAGAAGCGTGTCTAGAAATTGCTTCAGATTACTTTTAAGCAAATTTAATAGAACAGTTTTGAACATTTAAAAGGTCCCAAGTACATGTAAATATTAATTACACACATTTTTGATGACCAACAATGTATTAAGAAATTTTCAAAAAACATATATATATATATATATATATAGTTTAAAAATAAAAAACACAAAAAAACACATTATAAATCCAACATTGTTTCTGTTAGCACTTTCACCGCATCACCTACAGTTCATCAGACAGAATTGTTATGGTTACTAGTAACAACTTGTGACGTTACCTTATAGTAATGTCATTCGATAGTTTGTGTATATTACGGAATCTTATTCACGGACCGAATTTCATTTCCTATTTAAAGTCAGCTTATACAGTTCAAGAAAATAGTGTTCCTTGCCTTACGTGGAATTTTATCTTCGGTCCACATCTTAAACTAGAGGCTCTAAAGAGCCTGTGTCGGTCACCTTGGTCTATGTGCATATCATTATAAACGAAGGACACAGATGGATTCATGAAAAAATTGTGTTTTGATGATGTAGATCTTAGGATATAGGTACTAAGCAAGCGGGCATGATTGATTTTGACCTTACACGGTAACGAAAATCTTTGTTTTGCTTGATCAATATTCAATGTAAATTTCTCGACATTTGAAATTCCTGCTCCCAAATAATTTTTGCATCGATTTTTTCCTATTCATATGTTCATAAAACAAATTTGATATTCTAATTAGAACAATTAACTTGTACAAGCGCAAATAGTTGTGAATGTCAACACCAACTTTCAATTTCGATACAGTTATTGAGACATTTACATGTTTTATCTGAAAGAAACCTAATACAGGGCAAAAATAATAGTCACCAACCGGTGATTACTCATTCCTTGAAACATTTTGGGTAATAAACAAGTATAAAAATAATGTTTTTGTGTACGGTGTACAACAACATAACTATGCACCGTACATAAGGATTTCTGTGGTCAGCTAAACACCGTACACAACACTTTTATAGGGATAAAATATCGAAAAATCAAATATGTATGAAAGATTTCAATGCCAATTATTGAAACACTATACTTATTACACACACACATTGACCTTCTATCAGAAAAAGAGTTGCAATGAATATAGAATCATATCTGATGAGACGAGGGCCAACTTCTTTGACAAGTATTTGCTCATGCTTTTACAATGTTTTAGTAATCCCTCTTGTTTTGGGAAACTAATGAGACATCTCTAACCATCATTTCTTAAAACAGCAATTATGTTTAGATTGAAGTACACATTGATATTATGTGAACAAAACAAAGTTTTTGTTACTGTGTAAGATCAAAATCAAAAATGGTTAGTACCTATATCCACTGTACGATGATACACGGTGATAAAGAACCCAAGAATCTAAAAATTACAAAAATTTACGAAAAAATTGACTATAAAGCATAAAGGGCAATCACTCGACGTTAATGCGATTTGGTCATGCAGGCTTTTTTGTAGGTCTTACTTTGCTGAACATTATTGCAGTTTACAGTTTATCTCTATCAATAATAATATTCAAGATAATAACCAAAAGCTGCAAAATTTCCTTAAAATCACCAATTCAGGGGCAGCACAAAGACGGACGACAGAGGCCAAATGATGAGAAAAGCTCACTTGACCTTTCAGGTCACGTCAGCTAAAAAGGGATGTATATTTTAAATTTTCTCTTTCCACATTGGTCAAAGTGTTCCTAAACATGGTGAGTTTCTAATTGACGGGTCCTTTATCTGCTGTCACTTTGTGAACTCTCTCTCTATCAATTAGTCTATTGGTTTGACCTATGTACTTATGATTACAAGTCACCAGGGACAGGTTGCACAATAAATATTTTTTTATGATTTACAGTTCATATAAAAAAGAAGATGTGGTATGATTGCCAATGAAACAACTGTCCACACGAGACCAAAATGACACAGACATTAACAACTATAGGTCACTGTACGGCCTTCAACAAAGAGCAAAGCCCATACCTAAAGTCAGCTATAAAAAGCCCTGTTCATGCTTTTATACTGTTTTAATTGCTGTGCCTGATTTCAGATTTTTAACTTTGTCTCACTTCTAGCATTTCACACATTCCAAACCTGGGATCCTTGTATTTTTGTAAATTTCTGCCACCTAATCTGTGTACTGAATTTTGCTCATGTAAGAAGTTTCTTCAGATTTGGTGCTTGTCGACAGCTCCCAATAAGCTGTGATTCATTGAATCAGTGAATTTTTTATTATCTCCCTTTAAAGGACACCTTTCACTGTGAAAAAGTCCTCTCATTGAAAGTCAACCTTGAATTTAATAGTACTTTATCATGAAATAATGTCCAATTAAAGGACACTTTTTCACAGCATCCGATTAATTAAAACAAGAGGCTGTCACAACGACAGCAAACCGGATTTATTAACATTTATTTGTGTCCTGGGAATATCACAAGAACCATAACTGATGAATGATGAAAGTGAAAATCGTCAATATCAAATTTGACCTCCATTTTGTAGTCAGTATCAACATATTAAAATTTGAAAAGCTTAGATTGAATGGTTCATTAGTAAATGCAACAATGTGAATGGAAACACTGTTTAACGATCTTTCAAGAACCATTACTCCTGAACGGTAAAAGTCAAAATCGTCATTATTGAACTTGACCTCTATTTTGTGATCAGCAACAACATATAAAAATTTCAAAAGCTTTGGTTGAATGGTTTATGAGAAAATGCACGGACACGACTGGAAACACCATTTTTCAATCTTTCAAGAACCATAACTCCTGAACGGTAAAAGTCAAAATCGTCATTATTGAACTTGACCTCCATTTTGTCATCAGGAACAATATATTAAAATTTTGGAAGCTTTGGTAGAACAGTTCATGCGTAAATGCACGGACACGACTGGAAACTCCATTTTTCACTCTTTCAAGAACCATAACTCCTGAACCGTAAAAGTCAAAATCGTCATTATTAAACTTGACCTCCATTTTGTCATTAGTAACAACATATTAAAATTTGGGAAGCTTTGGTAGAACAGTTCATGCGTAAATGCACGAACACGACTGGAAACTCCATTTTTCAATCTTTCAAGAACCATAACTCCTGAACGGTAAAAGTCAAAATCGCCATTATTGAACTTGACCTTCATTTAGTTGTCAGTAACAACATATTAAAATTTTAAAAGCTTTGGTTTAACGGTTCATGAGTTAATGCACGGACAACATTTGATTGCCGCCCGCCCGCCCGACAGCCCGCCGTACATCCCCAAATCAATAACCGACATTTTTGTCAGAAAAATCCGGTTAATAATATTATAGGGTTAATAATAAAAGGGTTATCGCATGAATATTTGGGAATATTGTCCAGAGTAGAATTTAATATTGCACGAGCTTGCGAGTGCAATATAATATGTTCTACGTGGGATAATATTCCCCAATATTCATGCAATAACCCTTTTATTGTATAGCAATATAATACTATTTGAAAGTTAAAATTGGTTTAAACGAAGATTCATGAATTTTGAAGATTTATTGCACGCTTAATTACTGTTATTCCTGATATTCATATGATGAAATCATAATCTTTCAATAAGTTTAATTGAAGTCTGGAGCGGGCATGTCAGTTAACTGCTAGTAGTCCATGTACATGTAGTCTGTTGTTATTTATGTATTATTGTCATTTTGTTTATTTTTCTTTGGTTAACTTACATCTTCTGACATCAGACTCGGACTTCTCATGAACTGAATTTTAAATGTGTGTATTGTTTTGCGTTTACTTTTCTACATTGGCTAGAGGTATATAGGGGAGGGTTGAGATCTCATAAACATGTTTAACCCCGCCACATTTTTGCGCCTGTCCCAAGTCAGGAGCCTCTGCATGGCCTTTGTTAGTCTTGTATTATTTTAATTTAGTTTCTTGTCTACAATTTAGAAATTAGTATGGCGTTCATTGTCACTGAACTAGTATATATTTGTTTAGGGGCCAGCTGAAGGACGCCGCTGGGTGTAGGAATTTCTCGCCACATTGAAGACCTGTTGGTGACCTTC
This sequence comes from Mytilus edulis, assembly GCF_963676685.1. Taxonomy (NCBI): domain Eukaryota; kingdom Metazoa; phylum Mollusca; class Bivalvia; order Mytilida; family Mytilidae; genus Mytilus; species Mytilus edulis. Next base: position 69,996,632 of record NC_092348.1, read on the forward strand.
TGCTGTTGTTTTTTCTACGGTCGGGTTGTTGTCTCTTTGACACATTCCTCATTTCCATTCTCAATTTCATTATTTTTGGTTACTATATCTGTGGGAAATATTATATTGCTATGCAGTATTAAGGGTTATGGCATGAATATTAGGGAATATTGTCCCGAGTAGAATTATATATTGCACAACCTTGCGAGTGCAATATATGTTCTGCGAGTAAAAATATTCTTATAAGTAAAAATTGTTGCCTGGTGAGGTTCTGATTCCTTTCACTGATTTGGCTATACTTTTTGGACCTTTTGGATTATAGCTCTTCATCTTTTATATAAGCTTTGGATTTCAAATATTTTGGCCACGAGCATCACTGAAGAGACATGTATTGTCGAAATGCGCATCTGGTGCAAGAAAATTGTTACCGTTAATTTTATTTAAGAAAACAGAAAAATCGGCCCTGAAATTAATTTAAATTTAAAAGAATATGGATTTAAAATGGTGCTTAATTATAAAATAAAGGAAAATCAAATTATGGGCGACAATGATTAAAAAAATTATTTGATAATCCCACTCTAAGCATTAAAACCCTCATTTATAACCGTTGACATGTTCCCCTACGACTATGTTCATTGACTCTGGTACCAAACAAAACAAAATATGCATTAATATATCACAGGGGTCGAATTTAAGCTTTTTTGTGTACTGGCCAGCCGGACCAGTGGACTAAAAATCACATGGCTCCAAATCTACTGGTCCTGCAAAAATGACATGCAAAATTGAGTGCTGGTATCTACATGTATGAGGGTTTGGATGGGGTTAAATGATTAAAGAATAATGCCCTTAAAAAATGAAGATTAGAGAATAATGAGCCAAAAAATAGACGATTAGAGAATAAAAGGGTTAATTTTTGGAAGATTAGAGAAAAAAGGGGTTAATTTTTTTAAAGATTAGAAAAAAATGGGGTTAAATGTTTACAGAATATTAGACCCCCCCCCCCCCCCCCCATCCATACCCTCATGTATGATGAGTTTATTTATTGACAACTTTATCAACTGAAATACATGGTATCCCCCGTAATTGATGTCGCAGGTAAATTCTTTTGTAAACAAACCGAGATTGCGAAGCAATCAGAGATTTTTATCGGCAAATTTCTACTGGACCGCCGGACCACCAGCTGACGCAATCTACTGGTCCGACACAAATTCTACTGGTCTCGGACCACCGGACCAGCGCTAATTTCGACCCCTGTATCATATAGTACACAGAAAATTATTTATATGTTGTGGTTCTAAAGTTTTATTCTCGCTATTTTAAATTCATAGTACGTTTTCACAAGCAGGGAATTTAAAATATTTAAAGGAATTACTAATTCCAGAGAAATATGTCTGTTAGTATAATGTCAGTTTATTTATAAAAAAAAAATCAACCAAATACTGTTTATTTATAATGAAAACTTCAGAATAAAGTAAAGGTTAGTTATTCGCCGGTAATTTCATGTTCATCGTGAATGAAAAAAAGTGATACCTTCACGTATTTTGTTATTTTTATAGCTTTGAGTATAGACAGTATTTAAAGGCATATAATTAACATTATTATGATGAAATAACATTGAACAGCAACTATTTTGAACGATTCTTTCTTGTTCAAATTGTGAAAACCTCAATAGCTTATGCATGTTATGGGGGGCTGCGCCCCCTAGCCCCCTTCCCCGGTATAAACTGAAGGCAAGCTACACCACTGATTTCTGTTGGAAATATTATATTGCTATACAATAATAATAGTTAGTAAGTCCAGAGTAATATTTTATTGCAGATTTTCATTGTGATTAAGTCACTAAAACAAGTATTTATATGTTAATGCCAGCATTTATTGTTTACAAAGAGTCTACAGAACTTTAAATTAAATACAATTAAAAGTCAAGAAAACCCTGGACCCAAGGCCAAAGGTGTACTTGAATTGGTCTATATAAAATTTGGTAGTTTGTTTTATGAATAACGTTATTTCTGAATTTTAAATTGTTTTTTCTTTTTAAACTGTGTAATAGAAATTATTGCTCTATCTAATAAGCATTGACCAGTTGAAATTATTGTGGTCAAGCAAATGACAAAAACAATATTCTGAATTCAGATTTTCCTCATATATATATCTGTCACTGTCAGGTAACCTGAGGATTTCCAAACCGAAGTGGTTCGTCTGAAAAAGTTGGAATTTACAGAATAGGTGACGGGTAACAGGTCTGTGGACGAAACAAACATCCTCACCTTCAAACTGGTAAAGTTCAACTTCTACTACTTACAGTCCAGACATGCTTGAGGGCCCTCATGGGGTTTTTGATTATGTGATTACTTGGCCGTTTTTTTAATGATTATTTGATTATTAAGCCAAATATTTCATGATTATTTGATTACCTAGGACTGTATTTTTAGTTTATGATTATTTGATTACTAAAGATAAGCAAATATTTAATGATTATGTGATTATATTGGCAAAAAATGGTGATTATGTGATTACTAGGACCCCCCCATGAGGGGCCTCATGCTTGAAACTTTTTATTTCTCAACACCTCATCAGCAGTGCGATAGAAGAACGTCTGTTATCCAAATGCAATCAGGGAACCAGTTCAGGTAAGACCTTGAACTTGAAGATGCAGAGCTTTTCTGAATGAAAACTTGACAGTACAGCGGTAGCCTGTTGTTGAAATTATTTCAATATGGTCCTATATGGTAAACATTTAGTTAAAACAAGTGTGAGAGTATAATTTACGTTTAAAGAGCTAGGTTTTTTGTTTTGTTTGTTTTTTTTTTTGGGGGGGGGGGGGGGGGGGATAAGGGTAGGTCACTACAGTGCAGTGTAGTGGTAAGAGTGGTGTTTTTTTTGCATGGAATTAAAATGAAGTAAGACATATGTTTATGTTGAACGTTTTCTGTCATGAATGTTGCATGAAAAATAAATGTGCTTTGGTTTGAACCTTTTTCTGACTGAGAAATTGCTGCCTCCTTGTATGGGACTTGTATTAACTTTACGTTTGATATTCCCGATTAAGTATAATACACATTTATGATATAATTCAATTTGGTTTACAGCTTTTAAAAAAGTATTTCTTGACGATCCCTGCCAATTTAAGCGTTTGAATTTTATTTGAACAATACTGAGCATGCAAAATAAGCATTTGAAAATGAAGATGCTCATAAAATTAAATAAGCAGAATATGTTGCACTAGGCACCAGTCTTGTAAGACAGTTAGTCAAATTAAAAAGTTAAAACACATAGAAAGTAAAATAAAAACACGGCAATCATGTCGCACAAAAATCACCCATTATCCACCCTCTGTCTCTGAAAGGTATAGATGAGGGACCTACCAATTGGTTTTTATAGGGGTGTAGGATGAAAAATTTTGTCCTGCATTCTATTACTATTAATTGTTATGTATTTTTCACTCTTTTCGGTCCTGTCTTTTTTGTACTAAAATAGAGAATGGAAATGGGGAATGTGTAAAAAAGACAGCCGGCAACCTGGCTACCAGAAGAGCAGAAACTAGCAGAAGGCAACTAATGGGTCTTCAACATAACGAAAAAATCCAACACCAGGAGGCGTGCTTCAGCTAGCTGTGACAGTGCAAAAAGCAGCTTCGTTTATTATTTTGGACTTTAATTTAAAATTCTCAATTTTGATATTTAAGACTTTAATTCTGTGTGTTTTATAATTCATTTTATTTTATAATTTTGTTTCTATTTACATTTCATATCCAGGACTTAAAATCAACATGCTTTGATATGCAATTTAATTCTAAGTTTGGACATTGAGTGACATGTTTCAATCTGTTAGCTAATTAGTGACATTTTACCTTATTCATAATGTATGTTCTTAATTGTCATAATCAGATTATCATTTAATATCTATTCTTCAAGTTCTAAAAATAGTTTAATCTTTGTCAGTGAACAATATCACTCAAATTAATTGTTAATTGTTATGTCTATACTTGTCAATTCAATTGTGTATAAATACTTGCTTATAATTTTGATAAGCAAGATTTGGACTCAGGACTTTACACTGAACACAGTCCATCTGTAATAAAAGTATTAGTATTCCATGCTGAATTATTGGTTTATTCATCGCTAGTTCCAAAGTCTCAGTAGTTAGTTTTCACCACAGTTTCAGAGTTCAGAGTTCTCATTGCTATTCACAGCAATCGTTCGTTGTGTGATCAGGTGCATCACACAGTTTCAGTAACAAGAGGCCATTCAGTCAGGCTCTTGTTACACGATCCGACAAGTCACCCAGTTTCCCCGGTGACATAGCCCCAAAACAAGTATTAGCTTTTCCAAAAAGCTAGCCGTCTCCTTGCAGAATTAAATGATAAGTGTGTATATACATTATATAAAGTTTGTATATGGAATATATATCTGAATGGGAATTATTCAGTAAAATTGAAATGTATATGTTAATGTAGGGTATATGAGTATTTATAGGTATAGATATGAAATTATCATTGACTGATATAAGTGTTTTTCAATGGATATAAGTGTTTTTCAATAAATGCTATGCTGTAAATACAGAATCTTCGGGTAAAAAGATTTCTGAAGAAAAACAAAGTCATATGTTTAGTTTTTGAAAACTTTTATTATCTTTTTGAAACTGGTTTTCAAATCTTAGATAATGGTATAATACTCGCTAAATCATAAACTTAAACAATATAATAAAACATTTAATGTATGACAGTTGTGAATGTATAATCGCACAATTAAATGTGTTAGTAGTAGTTAGTAGATAGACTATGAAAGTAATACTGAATATATTGGAAAATATTATTTTTTAAATTTTTAAGAAAATGGGAAAATTTGTATTTCTTATGTCAAGATAAAGTGAAAATTTTTGATATGTTACATTGCACTCAACAGCTAGAGGGAAATAAAAATCTGCTATTTGAAACAGATTATATGAATAATATACATATATACAATAAACAAAAGGCTCTCAAGAGCCTGCAATGCTCACCAGTTTTATAGAGAAGATTCTTAAATGTTAGAAAAATTGATGGACACATTGTTTAAAATTGTCTTTAAAGGGCAATAACTCTTACGGGGTGAATTGACAATTGTTTTGAAGATTTTACTTGCTGCATAATATGTGTTAACAGTTTATATCTTTCTATAACTATTGAAGATGATAACAAAAAATTGAAAAACTTGCTTAAAAAGAAAATTTAGTGGCAGCAATTGACGATGTAGTATTTAATGTGTCTGAAAATTTCAGGGCAGATAGATTTTTACCAAATGGATAATTTGTGGTAGAATTGTAAAGATTTATACACTTAAACACAAGTAATTGAATGAAATAGAAAAATTCTTTTTGGGGCTTCTTTTTTTACCCCTTATTCCTTAACTATTTGGACCATAACTGTTACAGCGGATTCCATTGAGTTTGTAGCCAAAGGTAATATCTTTGGTTGGCTTGCTTGTTAGCTGAACCGTGAAGTCTTTGTTAGGTTAGGTAAACTACCCTACTTTAAGAATATACTAGTCCTACAGAAAACAAATCAATCTGTCTGTTGGACTATGCTACTTTGAAAGTAGGGTAGTTTACCTAACCTAACAATGACTTCACGGTTCAGTTAACAAGCAAGCTAACCAAACATATTTTTGCTACACACTCAATGGAATCTGCTGTAAAATCAACCCCAACTTTTCTTTAGTGATATTTAGTGATCTGGTTAAAGTTTAAAGAGATCTATTTACTATAAAAAATACTTATTTTCTGGAAACAAATTGTATTGCTGATACCGCAGACGACGAAATGAAACCATTATATGATGCAAATTTTGTTTTTGTTTTATAAAAATCTGCAAAATTCAATTAACTGAATATATTTATTGCACTGACTATATATTTATTGCACTGACTGTTTTATTTTAATACTGAAGGCAAAAGGTAACATTGTATTTATATGGTATTTCTATTATTAATATTTAGTTTGTTATAGTGATCTAATATTAGCTATGGCAGGAATAGAAGGTGATATACATGATGAAGTAGATATTTAGATGGTTAAAGATACAATGTCCTATCCAAATGTGAATATATATATTTGCACATATTTATCCTGTAAAAAAACAGAATATAAAAAGTTGGTAGGAAGAATGTATGAGTTTATATATGAAACACTAGTTTGTTAAAAATATCAAATACATAAACTGTAAAATTTTTTTTTTTAAAGATATGTCAGTATATATAAAACATTTAAAACAAAACTAAGCTAAACTAATGACTAATATAATAAAATGCTAAAGAATTTGTATATATATATATCAAAGAAATTGTACTGGACCCAAATTAACATTGAGGTGGACATGTATGACACTTGTGGAATAATATTAATAGGAAAATTGTAAAATATTGCACTAATATTTTTAAAAGCTCTGTTGAGATTATCAAACAGGATATAAAAAGTTGGTGGGAAGAATGAATAATGTTATATATGAAATATGAAACACTAGTTTGTTAAAATATAAAATACATAAACTGTTAAAAAAAAATTACGATATGTCAGTATATCATGTATATATAAAACATTTAAAACAAAACTAAGCTAAACTAATGACTAATATAAAAAAATGCTAAAGAATTTGTATATATACATGTATCAAAGAAATTGAACTGGACCCAAAATAACATTGAGGTGGACATTGTATGACACTTGTCAAATAATATTAATAGCAATATTGTCAAATACTGTACTAATATTTTTAAAAACTTTTTCGAGATTATGTTGTAACATTATTATGAGTGCTATATACATGTATATGAAAGTGAATGTATTATTGGACACATTCTATGAGAGCAATATTATCAAAAGTAATACAAGAAATATATATAGCACTATTGGAATAATAAGCATAACATTGAGAACTAGTTATATTTTGGATGAGTTAGCATATATACATGTGGAACTATATAGTCTCTTCAAGAATGGTGAACATATTTTTTATAGTCTGTAATCTGTTCTGAATATATACACTTGGTACTACACTTAGCAATATTATTGATTTGTATACCTAAATGTAATTTGATATACTTTAGAACAGCTTTATAAATTAAATTTCTTTAGTATACAGAAAATTGTATATAAGAAAAGTGATATTGTAGGGCCATTTTTAGAATATCTGAATCTGTTAAATGAATTTTATATTGTTTAACTTATTTAAAAGTGTATACACTTATTATAAGATATTAGTGAGAAATATCTGGAAATACATATTTTTATTTAAATTTAGCACAGAATATTATTTATATAAGGTGTAATGCTTTGAAATGATATCTTTAAATAAATATGATGACACAAAGAAAAAACACAGATAAAATTTAAATGATTGAAAAATAGCTCAGATTGTATTAATGCCAAAATGACAATATGGTATTTATAAAATTATAACAAATATTATTTGATGATAGAATAAAATAAAATATGTTTTAGCACTGCAAAATTTGATACAAAGGTGGTTAGAAATTTATGATTTAACAATTAAATAATATTATTATGTGATTGGTTATCAAATGATAAATAATAACAATAAAAATAGGTAATAGTTTAATTTATAAGAATGGGAAAAGATAAACACCTTGACATTTCTTGGGAAAAAAATTAATGAAAATCTGACACAACAGAGTAGATTTTAAGTACTACCATATCTTTGTGTGTGTTTTATTCAATTATATTTTGTTAAAAAATTGCACTATTTAATCAAAGTAAGGTTGTAATTATATATATTGGAGAACATAGTGGCTAATATATCTTGAAAAATGAATACAGCATTAAAGTTAACTGATTTAAGCAGTTGTGTGATATAATGTTAAATTGATATTAAGACAGGTTTAGTCAGTAAGATTTGTACAAAATATCATTAAGCAGGGATGATTTGTATCTTGCTGACTTTTGAGTCTTTACTGTCAATATAAGCTGTGAAGGGCAATTTTTCAACTATTGCTGCTGTAAATTTTATATTCGATATTTCTTCAGGGATATTTAAACCCTTTCTAATATCTTCTGCATGGTTGTTGAAATATGTATATTGTTTGCCATCCTCTGTTAAAAATTGTCCAGTGACACTGATGACAGCAGTCTTTTCATTATACATAACACCACACTTGTCACATTTGAAGTTTACCAGCTTTTTTCTGTAGCAACTTGGGTAACTGCAGGATCTGAAAATAAAAATAAAAGATTTATTCTTGATATTTTCAAAGATTTTGATTGTGTGTATTTGTGTAAATGTTTTGAATATTCTTATATTTACATACTAAATAGTGTGTTGAATTTACATTCTTATGCAATCTTTAAATACTGAAAAATCTGAGGATTAGGTATATAAGTAAGCTCTCTAAAGCTATCTTTATATCTTGTAACTGTATATAATTTTGGGTTGAAATGAAATAAGTATGTTAATTATTAATAACATATTACTTACAGGTATCTGTAAATTTTTCCAAAACCTGTCACCTTTACAGGCTCCTTCTCAGGATATTCATCTTCTAGGTCATCATTTTCACTAAGTAGACTTAATAACTTTTCGTCTTCAGGAAGTATCTGTAAATGTCACCAAGTATTTGTTTTAAGTAATGAATAAATATTTATGGTGTTCAAAGGGTTTTAAATAATTTGTTACTAAATGGAGAAATGTACTGGTTTTTACGACAGAGGTCAAAGTCTTAACAGTTGGGGATGAGACTGGATTAAAGCTTAAGACAGTTCTGAATTTGGATGGTGATAAAATTTTTGAAATAGTATAGGTTTCTGACACAAAACAAATGTATTACACCATACTGTGGAATTAAAGATCTATGTCTTCCTTGAACTTTTCAAAATTTTGAGAAGAAAAAAAATTGAACCGTAGTTTACTGTGACATGAGGATATTTGACCTTACATATTTATTAACTTGCAATTTAGTTAGGAAGCAAGTTAAGCAAAGATTTGACATGTATATGTATACCTAATGTAGTTGTCTGTAAAGTTTGAAAAAAGTCTTTGTAACTGCAGGCAAATACATATAAGTTAGGTGAAGATGTGTTTTTTAAATGAAGATTAAGTGAAGTTAGGTGAAAATGTGTTTTTTAAATGAACAGATGATTGACAATCTAAGAATAATCATTGCCTTTCTGTCACTCTCTGAACTGTTTATAAAAAGTGACTTTTTATTATATAGAATAATATGTTATTTATATCAAATTATTGGCCATTGCCATTGGTAGAAGAATATAATATAATTGTTTAAGAAATGAATTATTATCCCATATTGGATTTTTAAATGTAATACATTTACTTCTATAGACTGAATTAATAAATGATCACTTACTTCAACAGTTGCACTATCAAACTTGTTGGATATTGCTGGAACTGGTTGGTTCATGTTGTTGAAGGTGTCTGTAACAATGAAATTGCTTAAATGGACAATATCACCAGTTTATATATTTGTGCTTGCAAGGTTTCTCCATAAACAGACTTGTATGTCACCTTCCTCATCTCTCAACTTTATCTTTTTGAAAGAAATTTCTTCACCTGTGTTTCTGACTCTTTTTAACTGAACAGCGGAGGCCTTAAAAGTATACATATATATATTCAGTCGATGTATAGTTTTTAAATGATAACAAAATTAAAATATGTGTTTAACATGTATAAAAATTAGGGAGAATGTACATAGGTTTAGATTTTTTGCTTGAACTAGGTGTTGTGATAAAGAGTATAGTATATATGTTCATTTCATTTGTTTAACTCAAGTTTGGATAAGGAATAGAAGAATTCACCATTTCAATCAAATATAGAAAGGGCAGTATTGTAAAACAGTAAAAGTGAAGCCACTAAAAGTGAAATTTGATCTGAATTGGTTTAGTATTGTATAGTTTTATAGTTTATATATATACCGCATACATGTATATATGGTTTGATGTTAATTTAATATTACATATTTCTTTGACTCTTAAATGATGCACATGATATTACTAATTAATTTACTATCATGATTATGATTGTAATGTGTTATTTCTGAAATTGGTATTTTTGACTTAATGGCTATATATGACCACAAGTGGAGTGTTCACACTTGTTGTTTAGAACTTTTCTGTCTGAAAAGTAACAGTGTCAGATGTTTGCTTCTTTACAAAGAAAAATGAAATTCATGGAAGAGACTATACCAACACTTGTCACTTTTACATACTTATATATCTATATATTGGACATCAAAATTACTGTGAATGTCCTAACCAGAATCAAAATAATATTTTACTTTATTGTAGGTTTAACATGGGTATGCATTATATTAGTGAAATTTTAGCTTTCACTATCACCTGGGAAAAACTAATCAGGAATTGAATGCCAACCCATGCTTATACTACAATAAAGTATATTTCATCAATTATGTCTTATATAATATTCAAATGTTTCATGTTCTACTGCTGTTAGAGTCTAAAATATTTTGATGGATTTATATAATTATTCCCAAATATTTACAAAGTTACTACACATACCTTTGCTACCACTCCTTTTATTGAACCAACATTTGTCTTCTTTGGAGAGGTGGCCGCATCAAGAGTGGTGATTTTTTTCTGTTTTATATCATCAATTTTTGCTTTGATTTCTTGTGGAATAGCTATTGGTTTGCTGATGAAAACTTGAGTCTTTTTGTTTATTATTATTTCTCTGTAAAGAAAAGAAAGTTACTGTATATTGTATTTATTGTAGTTTAAATAACTGCAACAATACCGAACACACTGTTAAAAATATAGCATACAATGATGTAGAAGATTGAGAAAATGTGATGTTTTGACTGTTCTATTTTTAATTACTTTTATTTTGAGAATCAAGATGGAAAAAATGTCGATTAATACACAGTGATAACTCATAATATAAAATTATATGAGGTCAGGATCAGGTAATGCTGTTTTGAAATTTTCATGTCTCACCAGGCTCCCCCTTTTGGTTGGAAAAAGTTTGAGTAATAATATATAAAGAATATTTAAAGCATAACTTGAGTTGTTTCCCCTAAGGTCAGTCAGTTTCACCCCAAACTCTGTATGAAAAGTTCTGGATTAGCCACTGGTGACTTTGATAGGTGATTAGGATTCGAATATGATAATAATGGCGATTATCTTTATCACACATATTTTAATATAAATTGTCCTTATTTAAATTAAAATATAAGGTCTGCCCAATCAGTTGATATAACATTGGTAATATATAGACTTAAAAAAATGAATCTAACGTGATGGCTATATGTTTACAAATGTACATATCCATTGGATTTAGGGATGAAATCTTTTATTTGTAGACCTCCATTTAATATCATCAGGTCTAGTGAATCCATGTCGTATACTTGGGCCTTAATGATATGTGATGAGTCTGCTAATACAACAGTTGCCATAACCTTTGTACGGTTGTATGTTGTTCTTGAAGACTTGTCCATTACAGTGCAGTGAATCATTTCTAGGCATGGTTTCTCGGGTTCAAGTTTTCTGACCATGTCTAATGTTAAAACCATCTGTAATTGTCAGTTAATGTTCAGTATTAATATTAGCAAGTTTTAAAAATATAAATTAATGAGAGTAAGAAATATATTTGTGAGAATACATATTCAATGTTATAGTATTGAAATTGTAAGAATATATATCAAGCATGGAAATAATTGTGACATGAATTTGAGGTGAAATGTGCAAACTGTTTTTTTTTAATGAATTATGCATGTATATAATGTGATTTCTATAATATAACTGATGTGCAACTGTATATAAATGTTACAGTATATATACGTAAGTTATCTTTTGAGTATGTCATTGATACTACATGTTATATAAGCATACAATATTATACAAGCACAGAATGTTCTACTGTGTTTTGGTGTGATGAGATATATTAAATTAAGGTATCATTTCATATTTTTATATATATACTTGTATAAATAAATTTTAGTCATAACTAGATTTGTTTTCACAATATCAGTAAAAATAATTTTAAAACAAGCCTGCTTAAAATGAGGATGTTTATTTTGATTAATTTTTATCTGCAAATACACTTGAGGCAAACATTTTATGGCTATAAAGGGCAATAACCCCTGACAGGTTGAATTGACAATTTTGATGGATAGGCGGATCCAGAGGCCTGAGTCCCCCCTTTTGTGTGAAAAATTTAATTTATTATATAGGGAATCACTGAAGCATGACTGGAGTTAGCCCCCTCTTAGTTCAGTCAGCAGACCCCCACCACCTTAGGAAAAGTTCTGGATCCGCCATTGTGATCACATTGAATCATGTGTCAAACTTACATATTTGCTGTTAATAGTTTCAAGATAATTATCAAAAGCTGCAAAATTACTTAAAATCATCAATTCAGGGGCAGCAATCTTACAAGTGGTTGTTTGTTTTGTCTGTTTATTTAAGGACAATTTTATCTTGTTGCATATAAATGCTTTAGCTTTAGAGATATAAACCTTAACCATATTCTTGTTTAAGAGATATTTGATCTAAACTGTTTTACCCACACCTTTATTAATAAGCCAAACTGTTTTTACCATGATTTACCAAGACTAGCACAAACTACTAATATCTTATATAACATGTACATGTATAATAACTGAAACAGTCAGTCAGTAATAATATTTACATAAAAAAGTGTCTTTGTACTAATACAAGGTAGTTATACTAATTATATTGAATTAGGTGTTCTCTTAGACTTTAGTAATTTACGTATTCAAGGAGTATTTCTAATTTTTCTATCCTTGAAATTACTATTTTGAAGTCTGTAGTAACAACACTATTTTGGATTGTTTAATAGTAAATAAAATGACTTGTATTAGTACATGTAACCACTGATTGACTGTATATATAGGATATATAGTATTAAAATATGAAAGGATACAAGACTGGCAATAACATTGATAAGATAGGAACTTCATGAATGATTGAGCTGCTGTTAACATACATTGACAAATACTGATTTATCACATCTGGATCACATTGTAATTTATTTTCTGAAAAAGCCAACAAATAAAGATATTTCAATGATCTCACTCTGCTTAATGCAACATAAGATTGTCCCCTTTGGAAAATAGTAGCATCAATACATATAGCAGCTTTATCCAACGAGAGACCCTGTACTTTATGAATAGTAGTAGCCCAAAATGGTAACAATGGAAAATTACGGCGAATTATGTATCTGCCATTGAAAAGATATTCTTGGTCATATTGCATAATTTTAACTGAATGAGGCAAGTCAGTTATTGCTGATGGTAAATCTATGTCAGGAAATACAACATCAATTGTGGGTTCACTATTATTGTGCAAGTTTAACTGAGTGACAGTTCCAAGTGCACCATTTACTAGTCCATATTCAACATTTAAATTTCTGATAAGCATTACTTTTGTTCCAACAGACAAATTAATATGTAATGGCAAACCTCCTGCATCTCTATCATCTGGTGGTATGTATTCAAGTGAAACATTTTGGTTTTTACCAATATCATTATTTGAAAAGATGTGTTGAGCAGTAAATTTGTGAATTGAGGATGTAAGCAAGCTTTGCATTTTAGAATTATGAGACTCTACTTCAATTTTAGTTGGATAGATGTGTAGAATAGAAGGGTCTAGACAACTGTTTGCAGTAACAAGTCTTGATTTTAGAACATTTACATCTTCTTGTGTGTAAGAGCCTATTCTAATTCTATTTAAGATTTGTGCATATAAAATATCTGATGACTGACGCATATTTTGTTTCAATATAAATGGAGTGAACAAAGGCCACAAATAAATGTTTTTGTATGCGAAAGTTCCCATTACAGGTTTTAATTGGAAAAAATCACCCACAACTATAACATTACAACCACCAAAAGGTAAGTCATTATTTTTAATGGAAGTCATTCTGCGGTGGATATTTGTTAACTGAGTTGAACTGACCATACTTATCTCATCTATAACAATAGTGTGTATAAACTGAAATTGTTTTTTAAGCTTTTGCAGGGATACTATTCCCAATTCTAGATAAATCATGTTCCAACCATGTTGAACTGGTAGTTTAAATGCATTGTGAATGGTTGTGCCTTTTATATTATAAGATGCGATACCTGTTGGAGCACATAAACAAACAGGATCAGAACCACTATGAATTGCAGTGCAGAGTCTTATCCATTGAACAAGAAATGCTGTTAAATAACTTTTGCCAACTCCAGCACCTCCACTAATGAATACGTGGAATGGTGGACTTTTTGTTTGAAATTTTGTTTGAATATAACTGACAACTTTTTTTTTTTATCAGAAGTAAGTTTTTGGAACATAGTCATAACATCTCCATGAAATAAACCAGTTGCTAAGGAATGCCATTCATTATCACAACCTGTACATGTATCAGTGAGATTTTCAATATTTTCATACAAGAAGTTAATATTTTGATCAGTTTTCTTCTGATTTGAATGTGTATTTAATGGGTTTTCTGATGCATCACAATCTGTAAAATGGTGTAATTCTGACTCAAAATTTGACTTCAGTGAAATATTTACATTTTCATGTTGCAAATTTTTATGAGATATCTGTTCATCATTTTCATGTAAATCAACATTTTCATGATCTTCAGGCAAAACATTATCACAGAATTCTGGTAGCTGTGATAACTGAATAGCTCTTAAAGCATTATCAATTGAAGGACTTGAATAACATGATTCTAATGCAATCTTATCAAATTGTTCATTCTTTTGTAGAAAGGACAATCTTGAATTTTCAAAATGCCCTAAAATGTCAGAGTAGCTGCGATGAGGGAAGTAAAGCAAAATTAAACCATAATAGTAGTCATCAGAATTAAAGGCACCTAGGTGTAGTTTAACAACAGCATGTTTAGTTCTTTCTCTTATAAAATGACAGGAATTTTTTTGATTTAGAATACTGTTTTTTATAACATTTGGCATAACGAAACAAACATATGTTTTCCAAACATTGAGGTCTATTGTGGTAGTCTTCAATAATATTTGACATAAATATATTAGTACTTTCCGGGTTCAATGCCTCAATTTCAGGTTTTGTTCTCAATTTTCTGTTTTGTTTTTAAGGGGGTAAGGCTGACAAATGCACAGTTTCTCTAGTACTTGATGTAAAATCTAAATCACTGAGACGATAAGCAGCCTCTTGGGCAGACAGAGTTCGATGCTTTAAAACACACATGCCAACAGTAAACATTCTTTCACGTATAGGTTTAGGTGGTTGCTGCACACGTAAACTTGATAAAAGGTCTGATAAAGCATTTTTAAGTGTGTCAGGTTCTGATTTACAAATGTAACTACAAATATAACAAGCTATCCTAAAAGGGCCACCTACCATCTGAATATCCATATTTGCTTTTCAATGTTGCAATATAATAGGATTATAAGGATTAATCATTGTATCAGAGCTTGTACGTTTAGTTTCATAAAACTTTTTCTTTTTATTGAGTCTCAATTCTACAGCAGAGAGAAGACGAGTTTTTTCACAAGGTTTATATGGAAAGTTAAAACGACATTTACCTCTTCGCTGACAATACCTTCTGTGAGAATGACTTTGCAATTTTTTTACCAAATTATGCATATTAGGGAACTGACTTTCATCTGGAATAGTTGTGGAAATTACTTTGTCAATGTATGAGGTCATATTATTCTAAGTTTTTGCAGTTTCAAGTAAAGGAGCATCTTTTATCCATAAAAATAAGTGCAAATGAGGGCTACCTCTTGCTTGAAACTCTACACGTATGAAGTGGTCAGTGATTTCACCAAGTGGTTTTGAAGACCCTTTTAATACATATTTGAATAGAGCTCTCCATTTTCTGTCAAAGTGAATGGCTGTCATTAAAGGATCTTGCTTTACATCATTTGGAAGTGATTTAATATTTATATCCTCTACTCTGTTACAAAGCTGAAGTGTCATTGCAAGCTCTTCCCAATGATAGTCATTTGAAGATAATGTCAAGAATAATGTTGGAGGACCAATGTTTCTGATCGTAGCAAGCAAGTTAAGCAATGTATTTTTCCAGTATGCTGCAGTTCCTCTAATCTTTTTCATGAACATGTAAGAATTTTCCCTTAATACACTTGAATTGCAAGACTGCAAATCTGATGCAGATAACAAAGGACTTGTAAAATTATTGCCTTTTTGAACTTTCATGTAAACAGATATTAACTGAGAAAGATAATTTTTTTCATAAGTATTAACAGCATGCATTAAATATGTGATATCCTTTCGCCATACTGCTGCAGCTGAATAAAGTCTGATTTTGTAATATTGACAAAGAGTTAACTTTTTTTATTCTTTCTGCATCATAGCCTCCTTTCCCATATGGAAATAACCATGGAAATGCTAATTCTTCTGCCTTCTTAAAAGATAGGAAATTAACAGGTTTTGGATCAACAGTTACCTGCAGTGGTTTAAAATCTGAATTAACATCTGAAATATCCATTGCATCAATGTTATAAGCATAATCATTGGGTATAACTCCATATTCAAGTATTGTATCAAAATCGTGAGTAGTCAAAGTACTAGTATGAAACGTGTTGCTTTTAGAAAGAATAATGTCACGATATAAAAAGTTGTTGTCAATCAACCATTCCAAAGCCATTTTAACTTTTGCTGAATTATATGGTAATATATTTTCCTTCGCTGAAGTACCTGAGAAGCAAACTAAACTGTTATCATTTGATGTTCTATGCAGCTCGGATGCAATGTGAGAAATATTTGTTAAAAAATGAATAGCAAAACCTTTCTGTGCAAGCTCACCTACTGGATAACATGGCAATACAATCAAAGTAAAGAAAGTATTTATTTTGCTTATAAGACGTTTTTCTACTATGTCTAAATGTTGCAATTCTCTCGGTATATTTCCTGTGTGTAAATTATTATAATTCATATTTCTGTAAGGAATCTGAGATTTACTTAGATATCTATTACAAAACTGGCATAATATGTCACTTTCACTTATTCGTAATAAGTCAAAACTTTTCTTAGAATAAAACACTTGATTTTGAAATAAGAAACGGTCACATGAGCAGCAAGTAAAGTGTGGAATTTCCTTTATTGACTTAGAAAGTTCTTATTCAAATTAAATGACATACCCAATGCAACTTCTTCACTATCAAAATTTTCATCAACAAATACAAAGCTATCACACTTGAAATTTTTTTTTTTGTTTCAACTTCTTTGCTTTTTCAGATGTGATGTAATAATTATGATCATTTAAATGCTTTAAAAAGCAGTTTACATGTTCACTTTCTTTACTTGAAATACCATCCCTGCATGTCTCACGGTCCTGGCATAACTGAAGTTTTGGGTCACAAAAATGATTAACAAAATTTTGTAATGCAGAGTCTGGTACATGTATGTTGGGACAAAAATCTGATTGCAATTTTAATTCTGAATCACCATTGTTAACACTGCTATTTTTAAACTGTGATTGTGGATTTAAAGGCAAAAAATCATTTATAGGCTCAGCTGTGTAATAAATAGTTTCATTTAAATTTGTTGACCAAGACATACTGCTATTTTCAAACTGTGATTGTGGATCTAAAAGCATAATATCATCTATAGGCTCAGCTGTGTAATAAATTGTTTCATTTAAATTTGTTGACCGAGACATACATGTATTATCATCTCCCTGAAAATTAAAATTTTCTGCCTTTTGTGATGAAACATGATAGTTATGATCGTCCATATGAACAAAGCGTTTCACATTTGAATGATTGCAATACATGTATTCAGTACTGCTATAAGCAAACTGCGGTTTTAAGTATGAATGCTCATTAGAATTGTTTATTGGTTCATGTGTGTAATCAATGATTTCATTGTGCAACTGGGATTTAATTTTCTTGATCTCCAAACTACAACTTGTGTCAGAATCATTTAAAACCTTTTGGGACTCATGCAGAATTTGATTGATCTCTAAACTACAAGTATGGTCTGCATCGGAGATTCTGTCATATGAAGCCACTTGAGCTTGTGTATTATCATTATCATTGTGGCTACTGCCAAAAGTGTCACTTTGAATTCCTGTACTATCAAAATGATTGTAGCTACTACCATATGAAGCACCTTGAATTTGTGTATTTTGCAGGTTTACAACTAAGGGTGACAGATTAAACATTGCATTATGATACATAACCTCAAGGTATCTCACACATTCATCAATAGTAGAGAACCTTAATAAAACAGCTGCACCCCTTGTTGAATTTACAAGCCCTAATTCATTGCGTTGATGGGAATCAAAAACATAAATTTCTGAGTTGTGCAAGAAGATAGATATTGTGTAATCTGATGCAGTAAAAACAAGTGTGTGGGATACTTGCAAAGCTTCGTGTAATGCTGTTCGGATATCTATTGCCAATGACTCATAGTTTCCTTGATGACCAACTACCCCATAAAAAATGTCATCATGAACAGTCGTTTCGTATATTATGTTCCACATTTCCAGATAATTTGGGATGTCAGAATGGGCTAAATATCTGGGGTTTTGACGGTGCATAATATTATCATATAACATGCTTCCATTTAACACTATTATAATTTGATCAATATTTTGTGGGGTCCATCTCTCAGGTTGGGAAAACCTGCCAGATAAAAATGCAAATATTGCAACTGCAGCAATTATTGTGCATTGGTATCCTTTACCATAACAATTAAAGCCACTGGACGATTGGTGTATATTTCCTAGCGTAAAACGCAGCATGATTAACACTTTTACCTTTTCTGGCTTGTAATTTCTTCTGTCTTTTGTAAAAATGTGTTTCTGTTCGCTGTCAACAAAGATTGATGAAAAGCGCGCGAAAATTAGCATATCGGACACACTCGGCTGTTTCCGGCAGATAAAAAACAAATATAGCGACGAACTTCCAATCATTTTTACGCCACAGTTATGCTATTTTATATTTTTAAACCATATTTTATTGATCTAGAAATAATGAAACCGTGTTAAATAAGTCAAGATTTGTAGAAATGAAGAAAGTACTAAAATAAAGAGTTCAAATCCGATACCTTACGGGATTTAGAAGACATTTACTAGGTTCAAGTTTCTAAACCAATGAACGTACTTTATTCAGTAAACAAAGACAACTGGATTATACTGGTTCTTCTACGGTCGGCATTATCTTCCAATCAAGAAGTAGATAGCATTCACCTCACATACTGTCCTCCGTTCAATTCTTAATCCCGTCTCCGTGGAGACGGTTACAAAAATGTGTACTAGTGCTGTCTAGTTCATTAGTTTATCCTCCCCTTTTTTACATGCATGTAAATACATGTAGATCTTAATAGGTCATCCTGCCTTTTTTTTGGCAAAGTGTCTCATCCCCTATTTTATTTCTCCAAACTCCTGTCCCAGCGCTTCTTTATTGGTCCAAAAATTTCTGCAAATTTAAAAGTTATTAAACATATTTTTAAATTACTGTACAATATCTAAAGTAGAAGGTATTCAGAAAAACAAAACAATTTTGGACATTAAACAAGTTAACATATCTTGTTAAATTTCGTGATTTTCTTTGATTTTCATCAACTTTTTAAGTATATTTTAGATTGAAAAAGTATATATGGCTAAGTATTCAGTATAGTGTTGTTAGTGTGACTGTGACAACATGTATGATTTTGAAAGTAGCTGTTTCAATCATAATAACATGATTTTCTGAAATGGGAGTGATTCTAGTTTAGGGTTTTACATGTAAAAAGATAGTTATTTAGTCAGAAAACATAAAATTAGACATAAATAGCATGTTGGACAGAGGTTATGTTGGACGTAACAGGACATTGAAAATTGAATATTTTCCTTTAATATGAAGGCTTTGTTAATAAATATATGAATTTTTCTCTGACAGTTCATAAGATCTTCAATTAAAGTATATCATTTTGTTAAACTTTTCAAAAACTAACTTATAAGTTTGAAAAATCTTAAAATATGTCGGACAAACGGGGACATTTTTGGATGAGAATTTGTTCCATTTACATCATTCAAAGTCAAAAACAGAATCAAAACTATGCTGTTTATACTAATATCTACAGCTGGTGTTCCTCAGCAAGAGGTAAAATGGTTCATTATTAAATAAACGGATAAAACAAAACCATAAAAAACTGTTGGATGAACAGCGTACAGAATTCATTTGTTGTAGTACAAACATAGGACAGAAAATATTCCCTGTCGGACAAAGATAGGACAGAATTCATTATTTTACTGATCCTAATGGCAATTTAAAAATTGGCACCTCTTAAGAAGAGACGAGGAAGGGTGTGAGAACTATTTTTAAATTTACGTGGACATGCTTTGATACTATATATGCCCTTGAATTTTTACTAGATAACATTTTTGTTCGCTTTGGAAATTCCGTATATCGTCAGATTATCGGAATTCCAATGGGGACTAACTGTGCACCACTTATTGCGGACCTGTTTTTGTATTGTTATGAGTTACAATTTATGACAAAAATAAGCAAAGACCCATCGAAACAACATCTGATAAACAAATTTAATAATACTTTTAGATATTTGGATGACATTTTGGCTCTCAATAATGACGACTTCAGTATGTATATTAATGAAATTTATCCTGTTGAACTTACTTTAAATAAAGCTAATACTAACAATGACCACTGCCCTTTTCTCGATCTTGATATCTATATCACTAATGGAAAGCTGAATACTAAAATTTATGATAAAAGGGATGATTTTTCATTTCCTATCGTTAATTATCCGTTTTTAGATGGTGACGTTCCCTTGTCACCATCTTATGGTGTTTATATATTTCAGCTTGTACGATTCGCTCGTGTATGTAACAATGTTTTAGATTTTAACGAGAGAAATTTATATATTACTGAAAAATTATTACACCAGGGTTTTCGATATCACAAACTAGTCAAAACATTTACTAAATTTTATCATCGGTATAAAGACATCATTCGTAAATATAGCTCAACATGCAGACTTCTAATACGTTCAGGTATTTCACATCCAATTTTTATGGTAATATTCTTTATAAAGCACAAACGTGTCAGTATTCACCTCAGAAACTTACAAAACCTTTGAATAGACTTATTAAGAAGGGATATAATTACGATACTGTTGTCAAGTCATTAAAGATTGCATATTTTGGCGTTAATATTGAGTCACTGATAAGGTCTTTGCATCGGAACTAAACATATTTATTCTAAAAACAGTTGTTGGCATGAAACGGGTTATGTTCTTCTCATATATGTTATGATACTAAACCCCTAACGGGACGGATTGTGCCTGATGTTCTGATCATGTTCATATGATGAAATCATAATCTTTCAGTCAGTTTAATTGAAGTCTGGAGCTGGCATGTCAGTTAACTGCTAGTAGTCTGTTGTTATTTATGTATTATTGTCATTTTGTTTATTTTCTTTGGTTACATCTTCTGACATCAGACTCGGATTTCTCTTGAACTGAATTTTAATGTGCGTATTGTTATGCGTTTACTTTACTACATTGGTTAGAGGTATAGGGGGAGGGTTGAGATCTCACAAACATGTTTAACCCCGCCGCATTTTTGCGCCTGTCCCAAGTCAGGAGCCTCTGGCCTTTGTTAGTCTTGTATTATTTTAATTTCAGTTTCTTGTGTGTACAATTTGGAAATAAGTATGGCGTTCATTATCACTGGACTAGTATATATTTGTTTAGGGGCCAGCTGAAGGACGCCTCCGGGTGCGGGAATTTCTCGCTACATTGAAGACCTGTTGGTGACCCTCTGCTGTTGTTTTTTATTTGGTCGGGTTGTTGTCTCTTTGACACATTCCCCATTTCCATTCTCAATTTTAACAAGTTTCTTTTTACTTTTAAAAAGCTGTTACGTCCGACATTAGAAGATTTTGTCCTAAGGTTAGTCCAACAGAACATTATCGGACTCTAGTTACGTCCTAATTTTCAAAATAATGTCAAATTTAGACTGTCAACTGTTTAAAATCTCGTTATTTCTCATATATACGGTAGTATTTAAGGTTAAGTTATTGTCAAAGTGGAAGCAAATTGATTCCGTGACTTGTGGTAACCATTGTAGCGAATGTCTTGGATGTTGGACGTAACATTAATTCGGATGTAACGTTAACTTCCATCTCTTGGTTGGACAGAAAGAGCGTTCACCCCTTCGATGTCGTTGACCTCGAGTAAAAACGAACAGTTGACAGCAATACGTATGCGCATCGCGATTGTCGTAAAATTTGTTGTCATAAACATTAAAAAAAACCAAGGATTTGTATAGTAAGAAGGATTGGAATCTCGCGGTTTATCGTAATCTCTTCCGCGGCGAGACTTTGGTACTCGCCACTATTACTACTACTACTACTCGTCACTTACGATATCGGAACGTGATTTTTTGTACACATGCATCGAGTTGTGTTCTTATTTTTGTCACGTATAGACAATGTTGTAATGGTTAAGGACTTTATTCATTCTTAAACGTAATAATTATTGATTTTCACTCAAGTTTCACGAAAAAGCATATTTAACTGTTTTATTTGATGGACATTGTAATGCAATGTGTATGACGGCAGTTGACAGTGTGTTTGTATGTTAACTTCTGTAATTTTTTATTTTCAGTCAATTGTCAAAGAAATTAAAAAAAAATCTTATTCTTGTAAATTATGTCATTATAGTTATATGCGAATTTGCATCTTCGGAAACTCTTTCAAAAACTTTCAATCTCGGGAAACAGGTGCAAAACATTTTTTTGTGGCAAAAAAGAACTGACAACACATTTCAGGACGAATTACTGCATTGTGTTTTATATACATAGTGGCTAGTCATTATCATAAGTTTGGAACAAGTACTGTTAAAGAGGGAGCCCACTGCAACCCTATAAAACTGCCTCTGCATGTTACTGTAGCCGGTTTCAATCATCATAAACATATATAGGCATAAAAGAAACGTTAGCCAGTGTGTTATAAATTATCAATGCAAGCAAAATTTTTTAATTGTACTTATAACATTACATCTTTAAATGCACTTTTGTTTCTTATCAGAGCACTTTCATCAATTAGTGCATGAATTTGATAGGGCAACTTTATAGTGTCAGCTCTCTGTCATACATGTATAACGGCCTCTCAAGTAGTCAGTCATGGAAATATTCCTGGTTATGTATTATTCACGTATAATACAGAAATTAACTTGAAAAGAGCGACTTGTCATATATCAAAGAAGACTATCTTTTTCTGATTGTACATTGGTACACTTTCATATGAGGTACGTAACAGCAGTTTACATCAAGTATTAAAACAAAAGTAATACTTTTCTGTTTGTAACTTTCATGCTTGGTAGGTCTAAACTGTAGTGTGACTGTCTATAGATATTTATCAATAAATGTCTTTGTAAACATAACTAAAATGTTTCTTGTCTAACAGAAGATACTTTTTGTACAATTTTGCCTTGTATTGACTTTATAGCGCACAATTACTAATATGCATGTACAACACTGACTTTTGTCTATCAAGGAAAGATTGAATAATTGCTTACCGGTACTTCAACATCATTCGATTGATAATCATACCACATCTCTTTACTCTTAGGTCTTAACTTCAAATTTGGTATAAAAACTATTTTTACAATAAATGTCTTTGTTAACATGTACATGATAGCTATAAAATGGTTATTGTCTAACAGAAGATACTTTTTGTACAATTTTGCCTTGTACATGTATTGATTTTATAGCTCACAATTACCAATATACTGTATAATACATGTAAAACAATTTTTGTCTATCAAGATATAACAATAGATTGAATAATTGCTTACATCAACATCATTTGTTTCTTTGGTGAACTGAGCGGTCTCATTCCATTGGCAATCATACCACATCCCGCATCTCTTAACTCTTATGTCTTATTAACTGCAAATTTGGTATAAAAACAATTTTTTGTGCATGTATAATTATGTATGGGCTGAGGGTTTCATGTGATAATATTTATCGAACTGCTATGCTGCATGGGTTTGTTGATGGTGATTGACATACATTCATTGATTCAATCATTGTACATGTAGACTACTAGTTTTAAAATCTTCATTTGATATTGAATGGATAGTTGTCTCATTTCAACCATATCCCATGTCTTCTTGCTTATTTTACTACACATACATGTACATCGTCAATATACACTCAACACCAAGCAGATTTGAAGTATTAAATGAATCTGGCATGTAATGGAATTTAAAAGAAGATGTTCAATGATTTATCTTTATATTAAAATATAGAAATAATCCAATTTAACCCAGGTATCACATGATCATCTATCAAGTCACTATCAAAGTTCCCTACACACAAAGCATAGCTTTCAAGTTTAGGTAGAAGAGATTAAATGTTAATAATCCAATGAAACATTGTTGGTATATCCTCCATAAATGATATTCAGAGGAACGTTCTGGTCAAAAGTGGCATTCAGTTGTACACTAGTATTTCTATTTCTATTTGAAGGCATGCCAAATATATCATGTATATATGTTAGTCCACATGTTTAGTGCATGAATGGCCAACTGCTGTTTGCACACAACTGCTTAGACTTTTTTGGGGACTTGAATCCTTGTGCCTAGACTTTTCTTCTTAACATTCACCAAATTGAGCATTTTGGAAAATACTGAAAAAAAGGTGTAATATAGTTACATGCGGCAATAATAATACAATATCATATAGCTTAAACAATTCCAATATCAAATATGTCCTTAACAATAGCAATACTACATGTACCTCAAGATCTCTGCTCGAACAATTATATTTGCAAAATTTATGTTAGATTTCTATGGGTTTATGCAAATTCAGGAATAATTTGTATTTGTAGCAATGTTTCTATTGTTTTAAACTAAAATATTTTGCAATATTGTAGGATCAAAAGATGTCGCAAACAAACAAAAAATCAAAAATAACAATACATTTGTAAAAGGAATAAATGTTAGATATTTTGGATAACAGAATATCCTTTATATATTATATATATATAACTCTAACTGGACTGAAGTATAGTTTAGAGCAGTTCGGTCTACAAAAGCTCAGGTTCATTTGTAATGCACAGGTTTAAAAAATTTATGACGTTTTGCTATTTTAATTATTTGCTTTGACGCCGTTGCAGGAAAAAATCTTGCAAGGCTATTTTGATTTGACACCGTTGCAGGAAAACATCTCTCATTGTTTGATTTGAAGTTGTTGCAGGAAATCATTATTTAGCCTAGGAAAATGCCAGATAGAGAAGGGGGTCAATAATAATAACATGCATAATAAAGGGGGGGGGCAGTGATTTATAATGAAGACAAAAACAGCACTACCTATACATCATTAAAGGCATTAAAGTAGATGAGCTGTGTTGGTGTATTATTTTGATGTCAGTAAAAATGTACATTCATTTGTACAGTTGTACACAATGTACTTTCACAATATCATGATGCTGGTTAATTAACATTGGGCTGAACATTTGAAAAGATTACCGTCCATGCATTTCCACATCGGCAAAGACAAATCTATAGAGTTATCTATGGAACATGACTAGTTACAATTGATGTAAAACTATTTCAAAACACATGGTTTAACGATTTCACTTCAGTATATTAACAGTTAAACAGGAAGGAAGTATCAGATTATTATGACAACTGGATCCCCTCCTAATTTAGGCCTGGTAAATTGCGATTCATCTGAGAACCACATTGATTTTTAAAGACACAAAAGTATCACAATTCCCTTATTTAGCGGTTTGAGATTTCTTCAATACATGTTATCACTAATGTTTAACGTTTGTAAACATGTTTGAACATTAATCTAGGCCAATTGAAGAACTTTATTCATTTTTCCCAAGCCACCCCCATTTTCGCTCAAGAACGCCATTTTTGTTGTAATCAACTCAAAGAAACGTAAAAAAAATAGGAAAACTAATGCATCAATCACTACGAAATTTATTCAATACACGAAGAAATCATATACATGTATCTATCAGAAAATATAAATATTTTCACTCATCTCCGTTTTTTGAGGAAGGAGTATAAAAATAGAAAATGATGTTAGGACCGCCCAATAGGCGTGATAGGGTGAGGTCACTTCGGTCAATATGCAAATTCATTCTATGGAGCCGTGTATTCTTACTGCGATCGTAAAAGTTATTCATAACACCAGAACCATTTTAAACTTCTTATTTCAAGCATAATATTTGATAAATATAGATTGTAGATACTTACATATCGATGTCTATTTGTTTAGGTGATGCAAATGTCAGCCATTAATCAGAGCTAGTTTAGCATTTTCCAGATGCATCACGGGTAATCTCACAAAATCTCGCGCCGCAGAAGTTATTATACTACAGTCTATGCAAAAGCCCACGAGATTCCAATCCTTCTTACTATACAAATCCTTGAAAAAACTTAAACTGAGTTGGCAACATGCAATTGAAAATTGAAATTTTCGCCCGTTACGGTTGGACAGATTTTTTAAGAGTAAACTTTAATGACAATTCCTGAAAAAAATAAAACTTTCTGCTGTAATTTCATGATGAATTATCACATTTTAATTAATAAGCTCAAGCCTCAAGATATTATGTGCATATAATTTCCCTCTTTGTTACATAACTTATATTTCACTTTCACTTAGGAAGAAGACAGAAAATGTTAGTCCGACAACGTGACCATTTAAAATTGTTTTTAATCCTTTTTTTTCGAAGATTTTTCATGTTTTAATGTCCTAAACCTTGCCAAACTTATTGTTTGACCTAAAAATCCATTTTACCTAGTTGCCATTCATAAAAAAAGGTTTATGAAACAATTTTGAATTTTGGTCATTCGACCATGTCACAAAATAAGCATGCAAAAAATAGGGAAATCAACACTTCATTTATAAAATACTTTATTCAACAATAAACTTTTCATATGAGACTGTTTATATTATCTCTTCATCATACAGTGAATTGATTGGCTACCTGCATCAAAACTCAAAATAATTTAAAATATGAAAAAATGCATTTTTCTGGGACACACATTGAAACAGCACTTTATTAAATACTTAGCCATATATGTGCGCACCCAAGAAACAACTTTATACTAGTGAGATTATGTTGATAGTTATAATTAAGTTTCTGTTAAATTATTTTGTTGTTTCTTGGCTGTGCACAATGTTTCTACAACAGAATTAAAGATAGAAAACTGCATAAATTCATTTTTGTGAAAACAGTATATATATTATGACGTAATTATGATGTCATCACATACAAATCTTTTATGTTTTTCATTGATATTTCTTGACCCTATGCATTTCTCAACAGTATGTGCCAATTTGAGAAAGTTATCAAACATTTTGTTTTCTTGCCCAAAACCAGGCCTTAGTGCCCCTACTCCTTTCATCCTGATTTTTATATATATATTATAGTCTATTTGCATAATTTTATTATTAATAAAACCTCAATCTGTATCCTAAACTTCATATTGTATATATGTTCCAGACCATATGAGTATTTGGACAGTACACCTATATTTGTGCGGTCAGACCATATATATGTGTACGGTCAGACCAATATTTATGAGTGTACTCATACAGTCTAGTTAACGACTAACTGGCCCCTGTATGTATTTGGACTATAGGGGTTAATTTTAGACAAACATTTATCCAGAAAAGCGCTTTGGACGCAATAAATTATTAAACGTGGTAACGTTGTTTCCAATTTTTTACATCACTGGGTCGATACCTCTGCTGCTGGACCATCATATAGCTCTTTAATTGTTCGGTACTTATACATCTTCGGATTTAAAATGTTTGGCTTTGAGCGTTCCTGATGAAGGTTAAATCCAGAAAAGTGCTTCAGACGCAATAAATTATTAAAGGTGTATAATTGTATTCAATTTTTTTTTTTTTTATCAAAATCTGTTATTGAATATATAAACACAAAAATTAATATTATGACAATTAGATGAATAAAGTGAAATATATCATCATATCACCGACCCTAATAATCTGGAAACAACTATTTAATATTTGAGTAACAAAACTACCTTTATTTATTCTTTGCACTAGTTTTTGATGCGTTTTATTATATTTTCTCTATGTGTTTTCAAGGGATTTTTTTTATAGTTTTTGTCCTGGCAGTGTCTGTGATGTTTTTGTAGAAAAGTTCCTACATCTTCTAAAATAATTTCTTCCAACATTATGTTTATTCTGATAACTTCAATTTCAGCCAACATAATTCAATATCATGTATTAACTGACATGCTGAATGCACAGGAGCTTAACAGAATAAAGCTGTGATTTATAATGATACTGTTCCACAACATTTTAGGGTCAGACAAATTTAATGCTTGATTGGGAGCAATTATTTGTGGTCACTTAAACTGAAGAAATTTATTGCTTTTAATTGATTGACCATGTGCAGCTGGTAAGCACATAATCAGCTGATTTACTAAAACAACATTGATTACCTTGAATATTATTATGGATAGAGAGAAATTTTTAACAGCAATAAGGTTCAGCAAAGTAAGATCTACTGTGAATTAGATCAACATGACTGGAGTTATAGTCTATTTAAATAATTTTTTGGTAAATTTTTGTAATCTGAAACTACTGGTCCAAATACATGGAATACAATACAATACATTACAATACAATATATTATATGTATATGTTCCAGACCATACAAGTATTTGGACCGTACGCGTACGGTCCGGACCGTATACGTATACTCGTACGGTCCGACCATGCGCGTACGGTCGGACCCAGGGTTTCCGCTGACGGTCGCCGTATGAGTATACGCGTACGGTCGGACCGTATGAGTATACGCGTACGGTCCAGCTGACCATACATGTTTTGGGATCATATGGGTTAAATGTTAACAAACATTTATCAAAATATTTATTTTTAGTTATACACATTGTTATTATTACAATTAGATGGATAAAGTGAATAAGCGAACAATTAAAATTAAATATTTGTTTAATTTTATATCCGTGAATCCTATTTTGTTACTCTTGCCCAAGATGACACTTGCTTCCACAAGGGACGTCATCTATTTTTAACATTAACATGTTTTGTTCATGCATGTTCCTATGCATATGCATTTTTTGTAAAGTTCCTAAATATTCTAAAAAAATTGTACTCCCACATTATGCTTACTTCCGATGACTTCAATTTCAATGAACATACTGGGCTGTAATTAATGAATTACTGACATGCTAAGTACAGGAGATTAACAGATTAAATGAGCTTGATTTTTTACAAATAGTTAAAATATTAAGTTTTTATTTCAACTTATTATATTAATTTGAGATATAAGTTATGTTGATCTGTTATATTCATTTGTATCTAATAAACTTGACCAAATTTTTAATATATAGTCAGACCGTACGCGTACGGTCCGACCATATGCGTATATTGAAAAAGTACGCATACGGTCCAGACCGTACGCGTACGGTCCAAATACTCATACGGTCTGGAACATATACAATATGGAATCAAAGGAGTAGGGGCAATAAAGGTCATTTTTTTTCGATTGAATTTTGCCTATTATCTTGAAAACTAAAATAGATAGAGAGAAACTTTAAAATGCAAAAATGATCAGAAAAAATACTCTTGTGTTCAAGAGCTAAATAAGATCATGAAGATAGAGAGAAACTAAACAGACGTCATTGATCAGCAATATAAATTTACGATACAATTTTTTTTTTATTAAAGATCTATTAAAAAACATACACATATATATTGTAAGATAATTTAAATCATCAAGAGAAGGTATGCACATGTATATGTACAACTCCTCTAAATTTAACCCAACACTGTATCGGTTATAAAAAAGTTAAAGGATAAAATCATGCATTCTTGATATCAATAAATTGAATGTTCAATGTTGACAAATCGTTATATTTGATCTGTCAACCTATAAATATTTAGGTATACTCAGCAGGAAAAGGAAAAGAGAAATAAAATAATATTAGAAAATTTGCAAAATTGATATAAAAATGAGTGAAAGTTGTATAAATAAACGTACAACTATCCTAACACATGATCATAAGACACCTCTCGTGTAGTCTTAACTTTATGACCAATATAAAGAGATGTCCTAATTTAGGACCGCCTTGTGAAACCCACTTAGGACTAAGATATGTCGTAAGACCATCCTAAGACATGTCTAAGCCCTAAGACAGCTTCGGGAAACTGGCCCCTGCACTTTATCATGTTTATCTGAGGCGCTAGACCACTTGACCACCTGGCCTTCACAAAAATAAAGTTTTCGGTGGCCGGGTCCCTGTGTTACCTTTTCTTCACAGTCTGTATTTAACATTGTAATACAGTACATGATATATAAGGTATGAACATGGGATATATATTTGTACGATCTGTTAGTTAAATGGGTTTTGTTAAAATATACTTTTTCAATTTTTGGGTCTTTTGGAAAATGTTATTTGTGCTGTATTTAGACCCTTCTACAACGAAATTTGTTTCACATTGCACACATATAAAAATTGCGGTTTTTATCCAAAACAATCATAGGTTTGAACGTAGTTTTCAAGTAATATTTGTATATACATGTACATGTTTTGTATTGTATATATATATATGTCAAAATATTCACTTCAAACTATCCTGAACCAGTTATTTCTTTTAGTTTTATATAACTGTAACTAAACTTCAAATTGAAATTAATTAACTTGCCATTTTCTTCTTTGAACTGTTTTCTTCCACTGCATGGTTCTTCACAAAATTACCACAAAAACAATATTGTAATAAATTGAAGAGATATAAGAGTAGCACAACTATGTGTCATTTTCAACATAAATTTATGTTGCTCTTCACATTTTATGATGTCCAGTAATGAGGTCATGACATCAATATAAATCCATATAGTAACCAATGAGATAAAAGAGAAATTCATTTAATGTCTTCCTAAAATCTTTGGATAAAAACAGGTCACATTTACTTGTACATGTTGTCTGTATTGTACTTAAATATAAAAACACAAGTAAATGTTATACTCTCACCACATTCAATGTCATTCATTCAATGGACTTAATTAACTATAATGGGAATAGATCTATTAATTAATATGAATAAGAGTGAAATTATTAGAGAAGGATTAGAATACACAGTATTGTATATGTGCACAATTACATGCATACAGGGATAGAATTTTGAAAAATGTATTGTAAGTAATAATTTCATACTTAATGCCAATATTGTTTATTTTTTTGTATTGTGTATGGTCTCCTTAAAGTTATATTTTGAGGAGGATTAAGGGGGGTGGGGCTAATGGGCCCGGGCACCCCTTTTGATAAAATTTTGTTTGATTAATTTATTTAGGGATCGATCAAATCATTAGTGATTTTTTGAGCGGGTCCTTTTTAAAAAAATTCTTGATCCGCCACAGACATACAGAAATTAAGTATGTTTTATAATTCTAAGAAATTCTATGATAGATATATATCAATTAAAAAATATTGATATTGATATAAGCATTAGTGATAAATTTAATAATCTGTCACCTAAGGATATTATGTCCTACCTTTAGGCATTATGCTTTCTGATGAGTCATAAGTATGCGTCTGTTCCAGTATCTGTCACAGTCCGGCTTCAAGTTTAAGTTTTTGATGAAGTTGAAGTCCAATCAACTTGAAACTAGGACAATAATTATTGTTCCCTATATGATATGATCTTTCTTATTTTATTATCCAATTAGTTTTTTGCCCCCAATTTCATGGTCCACTTAACATACAAAAATGATAGTGCTAGTGGCCGGTCATCTGTTCACTATGGACACATTATTGTTATTGATTTAAATACAAAGTATTAAGAATTAGTTTCTGAATTTCACCAGTTGATAATTGCCTACAATATAAAATTTAAGAATTTTGTACAAGTATGTCATTTGAAAGTATATTTGACATGGATGAGAGTTTAGATTGGGTTTACAAAATAGGGAATGAGAGGCAGAATGTACAGAATAAAGGGGGGGGGAGGGGAAAAGAAGGAAAACTAAAACTAAATAAATATTAAAGGAATGACTGTAATATTTTTTCTGTCTATGAAGAAATAACATAAAGAATTTGGTGCACACTGAATAAAGCGTGTAGCGGGTTATTTTGCAGTGTGCACCACTTAATTCTTTTATGTTAATTATTTTGAATAAACAGAAAAAATATTACAGTCATTTCTTATAATTTAATTCTAAATTCCATTTTAAACGGTAAAAATCCATTAAAAAACGTTGATAACATCTCAGTCACATGACTGAACTATGTCTATGGGCTGATAACAAAATAATGTCAGCCAATCAGAAGACGCGTTACATCCAAAATTAAATTATTACAGAATAACAGCTAGGGTGCTGAAATGAAATATAAAAAATAGAGATTTTAAAAAATAATTTAAAAAATAAAGATACATGTATACAGAACCCCTATCTAGACCTTAAATAAATCAAGCCATATAAACACATAAATGACAAATACTCTGATAATTGTGATTAGGTCAGACAGGAGTTTGTCTGCAAAAGACTAGTAACTCTCCAATAAAAAAAGAAAAACTGAAAAAAACTGAGAAAGACATGATTCATATATAAAATACAAAATTTAAAATCTCAAATCAAAAAATTATAAACAGTCAGGTGCGTTACTTCAACGCGTAGTTTTTTTTTCGAGTTACTTAAAAATATATTTATATATAAGTAATTTTTGTTTTTAAAAATGATAAAATTACTTAATAGAGTTCTTTTAAATTCTACAAGAATCATAGATTAAATGTAGTTTGAATGAGTTTTTTTTTATCATTTTATATCATGAAATAAAGATTGTATTAGATAAATTTGAGAAGAGTATGGAGATAAAGGTTTAAGTTAAAACTCATGACAAAAGTATTACTTGAATAAGTTATTTTATATATTTCTGAAAAAAATAGTAATAAAACTTATTGAAGGAACACATGTAGTTGATTTGGGTTAGCAGTTATAAATAACTTGAAATCTTAATTAGTTCACAAGTATGTTTCTATTTATATCAGTCTATCTTCAAGATTTAGGAGGAAAATGATAATTTTATAGTCCCTAGAGACCAATCTTTAACCCAGAAGCATCCTATGAAAGATAAGGGATAAGTGCATCAGTAAGTTGATTAGTGTTACATTTCATGGGGAAAATAACCAGATGACTGTGAAAACTTGTTAAAGCTAGTAAAATCTGCATTATTCATGGACACCTATAAAAATGATATTTAGAAAAGTTACCTATATAAGATTTAAAATAGCCTTGTTTTCAACATATCTTATATAGGATTAGGTAATTTCAAATGTGACTTGTTTAAATAATGCCCCTGACTTATGATTTTTTTTCTGTTTGTCAAAAGTTTTCTATTTAGCTCAGCTGACCTTAAAGGCCATGTGAGCTTTTGCCATATCCCTTGGAACATCCATTGTCTGGTGTACACTTTTTCATAGATCTTCTCTTTTAAAACTACTGAATTAATTAATTTTAACCAAACTTAGGCTAAATGATCCTTAGGGTATCTAGTATATGTTTTGTAATTTTTATATGACCGCAAACATTTTTTGGTTGTATATTGGTATCCCGCCAACGGGATAGTCATGGGAAGACATTTGGTGTTCGCACTCTAACTTTAGTAAAAGTAAATAGCAATCAATGAATTTAAACACAAGGTTTATGACCATAAAAGGAAGGTTGGGATTGCTTTTGGGTGTTTTGGTTCCAATTGACAGTTTAGGAATTATAGGGGCCTAAAAGGCCCAAATAAGCATTTTTCTTGGTTTTCGCACAATAACTTTAGTACAAGTAAACAGAAATCTATGAAATTTTAACATAAGGTCTATGATCACAAAAGTAAAATTAGGATTGATTTTGGGAGTTTAGGTCCCAACAGTTTAGAAATAAGGGGCCAAAAACAGGTCCCAAATAAGCATTTTTCTTGGTTTTTGCACAATAACTTCAGTATAAGTTAATAGAAGTCCATGAAATTTTAACACAAGGTTAATGACCACAAAAGGAAGGTTTGGATTGATTTTGGGAGTCTTGGTCCCAACGAATTAGGGGCCAAAAGGGGCCAAAATTAAACTTTGTTAACATCAAAAAATAAATTATTGTTTTTTTTTGATATACCAAATCTAACCGTGTATTCAGATTCTTAATTTTTGGTCCTGTTTTCAAATTGGTCTACATTAAGGCCCAAAGGGTCCAAAATTAAACTTTGCTTGATTTTAACAAAAATTGAATTCTTGGGGTTCTTTGGTCTGCTGAACCTAAACATGTACTTAGATTTTTTATTATGGGCCCAGTTTTTAAGTTGGTCCAAATCGGGGTCCAAAATTATTATATTAAGTATTGTGCAATAGCAAGAAATTTTCAATTGCACAGTATTCAGCAATAGCAAGAAAATAATCTTCAATTGCACAGTATTGTGCAATAGGAAGAAATATCTAATTGCACAATATTGCGCAATAGCAAGAAATTTTCAATCGCACAGTTTTGCGCAATAGCAAGAAATATTTAATTGCACAGTATTGTCCGGTTTTCAAATTGGTCTTCATTAAGGTCCAAATTAATGGTTCCAAAATTAAACTTTGTTTGATTTCAACAAAAATTGAATATATGGGGTTCTTCAATATGCTGAATCTAACCATGTATTTAGATTTTTGATATTTGAGCCCAGTTATCAAATTGGTCCACATTGAGGTCTAAAGGTTCTTTAAGTATAATATGGGTTAAAGTTTTTCCAAATATAATAACGTCATCTAGATAAACGAGACATAATTATGGTGGTTATAAACGTAGTATTAATAAAAATATTGACCCGAAGAAGGTGATGTTCAGTGTTTTCTTTTCTCAGTCAGTATGTAAGTGCAGAACTCACGCCAAACTCTAGTCTGTGACGTCATGAGACATCAGACCGCATTATTTGATTTCATCAAAAATTGAATTCTTGGGGTTCTATGATATGCTGAATCTAACCATGTATTTAGATTTTTGATATTCATGATATTGGACCATAATAGGTAAATGTCCAATTTAAAATTTTTAAGT
This sequence comes from Mytilus edulis, assembly GCF_963676685.1. Classification (NCBI taxonomy): domain Eukaryota; kingdom Metazoa; phylum Mollusca; class Bivalvia; order Mytilida; family Mytilidae; genus Mytilus; species Mytilus edulis. Next base: position 70,031,623 of record NC_092348.1, read on the forward strand.
TTTTAAGTTTAAGTTCTTATAGACCACATTCATTCTGTGTCAGAAACCTACATGTATGTTGTGTCAACTATTTAATCACAATCCAAATTCAGAGCTGTATCAAGCTTAAATGTTGTGTCCATACTTGCCCCAACTGTTCAGGGTTCGACCTCTGCGGTCATATAAAGCTGCGCCCTGGGGAGCATATGGTTAGTTCATGGCAGCCCGAAAGGCCCTATGTGATGTTACGCCATCACATCGTAAACTATTTTAAAAATCTTCTCCTCTGAAACGACTGGGCCAAATACCTTCAAACTTTAACTAAATGTTCCTTAGGGTATCTTGTTTTTTGTTATTATTATAGATAGATATAAACTGTTACAAAATAAATAAAGCAGCAATAATGTTCGACAAAGTAAGATCTACAAAAAAGTTAATGTGACCAAAATTGTGAATTGACCTTTATAGTCAATTTTTAACCATTTTTCCTAAATCTTAGTAATCTATTACAAAAATCTTCTCCTCTGAAACTACTGGGCCAAATTAAGCCAAACTTGGCCACAATCATCTTTGGGGTATCTAGTTTTAAAAAATGTGTCTGAAAGACCCACCCATCTAACCAAGATGGCCACCACGACTAAAAATAGAACATAGGGGTAAAACGCAGTTTTTGGCTTATAACTCAAAACCCAAAGCATTTAGAGCAAATCTGACAAGGGAGGGGTGGGGGGGGGGGGGGGGAAATTGTTTATCAGGTGAAAATCTATCTGCCCTGAAATTTTCAGATTGATCGGACAACCGGTTGTTAGGTTTGCTGTCCCTAAATTGGTAATTTTAAGGAAATAGTTCCGCTTTTTGTTATTATTTTGAATATTATTATAGATAGAGATAAACTGTAAACAGCAATAGTGTACAGCAAAGTAAGACCTTAAAATAAGTCAACATGACCAAAATGATCAATTGACCCCTTAAAGAGTTATTGTCTTCTAAAGTCAATTTTTATAATAATTTTCATAAAATTTGTAAATTTTTACTAACATTTGTAGAATCTATTTTGATATACGATTCCAGTATTTGCTGAATACTGTTTGAAGTTTTCTGCTTAAGAATTTGATTGATTACTCGTAATGAATTATATATTATATATCTATTTTCAACTGTGTTCTTTTTCTAGACATAAATTCATAGAAATTGATCCAAGATCCACCTATTTAGGTGAAAATCATAACTCTATCCTAATTTCATAGACAGAATTTCATAGAAATTAATCTAATATCTATATCCATTAACTAGTTCAAATCACAATTTTAATGATGTGCCTTCAAGCAGTTCATGTGTAAAAAAAATTACTAAGGATGATACTGTGCAGTCAGGGGACTTACTTAAATAAGTGATTTTCTAAATCACTGATTCAAGTAACATTATTTCCATAAAGGTTGGAAGTTAGAGTTGTCTTTCTTTAATAATCACCTATTTAAGTAGTACAAATTAATCACTAAAAGAAGTGATTAAATTTTATTGTAGCTTTAAATATAGAATACTAATGATCCAGGGAGTAATTATGTTTCTAAACTTATCAGGACCAACATATGTGTTGTCTAGGATGACCAGGTCATTTCAGGTGATGACCTTGTACTGAATCTAGGATAATGACATAAAAATCACTTGTTTAAGTATCAGACCTCAATTTCCTTCCCAAAAATCACTTCTTTAAGTATCATTCTTTTAATAACCACCACTAATTTCAACACCCCCTGAACTAACAGTAGAATTTTATTACATAAGCTGAAAGATGAAACCTTGAACTTCACAGGAAAAATACTCCCACTGCTGGGAAAAATCTTTTTAAGAAAGTATCAGTTCATTATGTTAAGCCATTATTATAGCATTTTTTCAATTAAAATAGAATTTTCAGCTAAATGATAGCATCTGAAAGGCATAAACCTTGCTACTTAAAAGAAGCAAAAAGTTATTATTTTTTTTTTTTACTAATTAAAAGACATATTATTTAAACATATGTGTTTAAAATTTTGAAAAAACTACAAAATCCCAATTTGTGACAAAACCTCATTTGCTACTCAAATAAGTGATTTAAAAATCACTTATTTGAGTAAGTCCCCTGACTGCTGTGGATTCATTTGTTTTCGAGGATATCAATTTTCGTAGATTGAAGAGATTTTGTATATTTCACGGATATTTGTTTTATGGTTTTGTCAAAGTCTGTATACAACCTGATGGCACATTTGTAATTATTTACAATTATGGTTCATCTGTTTCAATGAAAACCAAGAAAATTGGTATCCCATGATATAATGATTCCACAGTAAACATTTTCAGCATGAATGATGAAGTTTAATGACATTCTGTTCTTTTTTCAGATTGACATATCCATAGAACATGCAGTTAGCCTAGACAAACAGGAAGAGAAAGGTCTCTAATTCAGTTCTCTTTGAAGTTCAAGGTCTTTTTTAATCTAAATTATAATGGGAAGATGTGAAAGGTAAGTTTTAAAGTTTGTAAGTGTTCAAAATATGTTATTCTAACAAAATGTGCTGTTTCACAAATAAATTACTCTGTCTCGTAGACACTTATGTAGCAATAAGGCCACTATATTGGTGTATGAAATTATTGTAAGCTGTATTTGCCTGACAGGTTAAACTGACCATGCGGTCATTTTCATGGATCTTTTATGGATCTAGTTTATGTATTATTATTGAAAAAAGCATCAAACTTTCAATCATAAGTAAAGCAGGCTTGGTAGTTGTTAATTTCTGTGTCATTTTGGTTCTTGTGGAGAGTTGTCTCATTGGCAATTATACCACATCTTCTTTTTTATATGACATTTGAATGTTGCATTTTATATTTATATACGTATTGCAATCACAAATTAGCTGGCCAATTGTTTATTAGCATCCATGTTCACAAATAACTACATTTGTGCAATTAAGGGACATGCTAAGGACGACCTTTTAATGCCCCGCAGTAGTTTTACTCTTAACCTTCTGTATGACTGTACATCCTTCCAAACCTCCGAAAGTTGGTTACTGTTCTCAAACTTCAGTTTTCCTCAACCAAATGTTATGATACTGATACATAATGCTTATACCAAAAAACACAGATCAAGTTTGAATTTTGGTGGTGTCATGTACTGTAACCGTTCTAGAGTTATGCCCCTTTACAAACAAACAAAAATGCTGAAGCTTTATTTCAATGTTCTCACTTTAGTTTGCCTCTAAACCAAATGCTGTGAAACTAATACACAGCAATGCTTATTACCACAAAATACAGATCAAGTATGAATTAAGGGGGTGGCGTCACTTAACTGTTCTGCAGTTATGTCCCTTAACAAATGAATTTATAGTTTCTGTTCTCTAACTTTAGTCTGCCTCAACTAAATGCAATGAAACTTATATACAATGCTTGTTATCACATAATACACATGTACAGATCAAGTTTGAATTTTAAGGGTGTCACTTAAACTGTTCTAGAATTATGCCCCTTCACAAATTGAATGATTGCTGGAATTTTCATTTCAATTCACTAACTTTAGCTTGCCTCAACCAAATGCTATGATATTGTACACAATACTATTCACCACAAAATACAGATCAAGTTTGACTTTAAAGATTGTCACTAAATTTTCTAGAGTTATGCGCCTTTGAAAATGGAAAAATTACTGAATTTTTGTTTCCCTTCTCTAAGTTTGCATAAACCACATTTTATGGAATTTGTACACAATACCTATTACCACTAAATCAGATTAAGTGTTTTTGGTGGAGTCACTTTTATCGTTCTTCAGTTATGTCCTTTTATAACTTTATATGATATACAAGCAGGGGCATCATCTGTGATCCTTTGATACATTCCCTATTTAATTTTTTGTTATTATTTTGATTTTTTTGGTGTTGGAGCCAATAAATGCCCATTTGTTTGTAGGTAAAAACATCAAGAATCGATAAAGTAAACACACACATATATATATATATATATATCAAAAAATTAAAACACCAGATTAGAAAAAAAAGATTCAGTATGATTGCTTAGGAAACAACCGCCATAATAAGAAACAAAATTTAAATATCATTAGAGTGGTAAGTCTTCAATTGTTGAACAAAACAAATGACATACAGTAAGCCATGAAAGACATGTGATAACAAATTCATCTATTATCATGATTATAAGACAGAACAAAATATGCTGTAAAAAAAAATCATGAGTAATATGCCTGAAGGACTTTAAAATATTGAACTTGAATTGACTTTTCTTTGTAGGATGCATAGAAATCTTTGGAGGACAAATTGGCGTGAGTCTAAAAAGACACAGATTTGAAGATAAGCGAGAGAAAAAGAGTGACAAACATAGTTTGAAGGACTAAAGACTTCCTGATATCTTTCAAACTGTTATTTTGTTATAAATGTAATAATGCAATATCATCTTATTTGTATAGGTATACATCCTGTAAATCTTGCTGATGCCTTTTAGCTCCTTAAGTGCAACCACTATTTAGTAACATTGTTGTGATTGTAGTTCTATATGTGAGCATATTAGTTAACTAGACTGTCATTGACTGTAGTAATTGCATATATACATGCATTATTATATACCATACTTATCATCAATCTTAGTCTTTTTAATTCAGAAGTAATTTTTAAAACAAGTTATTCTAATCAGACTAACCTATTATATGCACTTTGTCAAATATAGCAAATATGTTGCAAATGTGGTGCAATAGAGAGCAACCTTTATATTTCTTAGAAAATACTTTTTTTCTGAACTGTAATGAAAAGTATGGTTATATAATTAAAATCCTTTTTTTTGTAAGTGAGACATATTTTCTATGAATCATAATATTTTAACAAATATTAGAAACAAATTTACATAAAAAAATCTTTTGTATCAAAATTCTGTGTTGTATAAAAATCTTAAAAGATTTTGTTTTTTCAGGATATTTCCCAATATGTTTAAGAAATCAAAATTCTAAGTTTTGGCTTGTAGATTTTATTTCGGGATTTTTCCCGAAATGGGAAAAACAAATCTATGCACCAAAATAAATAAAGTGTGTGCCTGATATTAGATTTATATTTTCGGGATTTTTCCCGAAATGTGAAAAGAAATTATTAGTCATGAGATCTAGCATATACATTGAATCCTCGGGATACATCCCGAAAATATTTGCAGACATCTGTGTTATACATTTTGTACTTAGTTTATTTTTGTCGGGATATTTCCCGAAATGTGTTTCAGATTTTTTTTTTAAACGCTTTGCCAACATATATGTCCTAAAATTTAATGTTGAAAATGAGTTCGGGACATTTCCCGAATAAATAGTTGTCATATACATTTTTTTACCACAAATATTTCATTACTTTCATATATTTTAGGAAATTTCCCGAACATTTAATGTAAGTTTTATCAAATATAAGAATAAAAACATGGAATATTGTAAAATTTGTGTATTTCTTTATGAAATCTGCATTCATTTATAGTAAACATTGAAAAAGATTATAAAAAGGAATAAAATGGATTTTACTCTTTTAAAATAGAGTCTGTTTTCACATGTTTAGCATAGAATCAACACAAGGGTACATAATCCTTAAGCGAAGGTTATTTGTAGTCATAATCAAACACAAGCTGATTTCTTGTTCATTTTGGAATTTTCAGAGCATTGTGTTTTTTTTATGGCGTTTGTTATTGTTGTTTACAGATGGGTGCGGTCCTAACCTTGACAAAAGTTAACTTAGAGTTAACTTGTTGACTGCTTTCTAAGTTAACTTGAGAATTTTTAAGCAGTCAAGCAAGTTAACTTCGTCGTTGGTGGACCAGACCTACGGTCTGCTTTTTTAGGACTGCTGCAGACCTATCGACAAGTCTGCTCCAGACCAGACCTGTGGACAAGTCTGCTTTTGACCAGTCCTGAGGACAGGTCTGCCCCAGACCAGACCTGTGGACAAGTCTGCTTTTGACCAGTCCTGAGGACAGGTCTGCCTCAGACCAGACCTGTGGACAGGTCTGCTCCTGACCAGACCTGAGGACAGGTCTGCTTTTGACCAGACCTGTGGACAAGTCTGCTATTGACCAGACCTGAGGACAGGTCTGCTTATGACAGATTATCGTTATAAGAGTTTTCATATCAGCCTTGAGCTTTCCGCATGATTAAAATATGTAAACAACATTCGCATTGTTTTTCCACTGATATCATTTATTATTTACTCGCTAGACTCTACTAAATATTATACAAATGCTCTCTTTTATTTGATATACTTGTATTCTTATATAAATAAAAAATGGCTATATGATCACACAGAGTTTTTTTTTATTAGAAGGCGGATAGAAAGGTTATCCAACGCATCGGAACAATATTCTTATATCACGGGATATCGGCAACATTGTTCACGTTACTTCGTTCCCCGTTGTTTACCTGTCCCTTCCTAAATTTTACTTTATGCATAAATTTATACTTGCATGGATATTTCATTGATATTCAACTTGTTTGCATTGGATTTACTATTCTATTTCCCGCAGAATATTCTAACAGAAATTGTACAGTGTCCGTAAGCATACGGTGTGGCAAAACTATCAACAATCTCGTCAAATTCGTCAGATTTATCGAGAGATATGTCATTGCCGATATTTATATGGGACATCCTAAAATTATACTCAATGCGCACTCTAATGAAATAGTTGCCACTTGACGTTTATTTATAAACAAAATCAATCAACCGACATAATAGATTCCAAGAAGAGAACCTCGTATATTTGTTTTTATTAAATCATTGTAAATAGTACAAATGAATTCAGACATGTCAGTGTTGGTACTTTGATGATGTGGCATAATAGTTTTGTTTTACACGTACACCATCATGAACTCCTATATATGATCTGACTGATATAATGAATAAAGAGATGAAATTCTGACATTCTCAATTTAATCAGAATATTTTTTGCATTAATAGTTTTTTCAATATTATTGATTACATGTACATTTACGGTCCTACTAAAATGTGAACAGGAGCGCCAGGAGAAGACATTAAGGCGCTCGGTACAATGGTATGCGGGTATATAGATTTGCAAATAAAAGTGCACATATGATCAGTTTTGGTCAACTAGTTTTGTTTTCCAAGTCAGCATGAGACATTAAAACTACTGAAATTTTGTTACGTATCAATATTTTGAATAAAAGGAGGACACGCTGGTATCCTAAATTTATGCGAACAAAAATTTGTTGTAATTAAATTGCAATATTGCTGTCCATTGTCATGATTATATTATACATTGATTCCTGACATAAAAAATATGGCTGATTTACTACTATGCAGGTACGTCATGGTGTATATAGATTTACAAATTAAATACACATATGGTCAGTTTTGGTAATGCGGTCAAATAATTTTGTTGTACAAGTCAGCTGGAGGTATCAAAACTACTGAAATTTTGTTACCTATCAATATTTTGAATAAAATGAGGACATGCTGGTATCCTAAATTTATGCGAACAAAAATTTGTTGTTATTATATTGCAATATTGCTGTCCATTGTCATGATTGTATTATACATTGAATCCTGACATAAAAAAAAAAGGCTGATTTACTATGCTGGTATATAGATTTACAATTTTAAGTTCACATATGGTCAGTTTTGGTAATGCGGTCAAATAATTTTGTTGTACAAATCAGCTGGAGGTATCAAAACTACTAAAATTTTGTTACGTATCAATATTTTGAATAAAATGAGGACATGCTGGTATCCTAAATTGATGCGAACAAAAATTTGTTGTTATTATATTGCAATATTGCTGTCCATTGTCATGATTGTATTATACATTGAATTCTGACATTAAAAATAAGGCTGATTTACTATGCTGGTATATAGATTTACAATTTAAAGTTCACATATGGTCAGTTTTGGTAATGCGGTCAAATAATTTTGTTGTACAAGTCAGCTGGAGGTATCAAAACTACTGAAATTTTGTTACGTATTAATATTTTGAATAAAATAAGGACATGCTGGAATCCTAAATTTATGCGAACAAAAATTTGTTGTTATTATATTGCAATATTGCTGTCCATTGTCAAGATTGTATTATACATTGAATCCTGACAAAAAAAAAAGGCTGATTTACTATGCTGGTATATAGATTTACAATTTTAAGTTCACATATGGTCAGTTTTGGTAATGCGGTCAAATAATTTTGTTGTACAAATCAGCTGGAGGTATCAAAACTACTGAAATTTTGTTACGTATCAATATTTTGAATGAAATGAGGACATGCTGGTATCCTAAATTTATGCGAACCAAAATTTGTTGTTATTATATTGCAATATTGCTGTCCATTGTCATGATTGTATTATACATTGAATCCTGACATTAAAAATAAGGCTGATTTACTATGCTGGTATATAGATTTACAATTTAAAGTTCACATATGGTCAGTTTTGGTAATGCGGTCAAATAATTTTGTTGTACAAGTCAGCTGGAGGTATCAAAACTACTGAAATTTTGTTACGTATCAATATTTTGAATAAAATAAGGACATGCTGGTATACTAAATTTTTGCGAACCAAAATTTTTTGTTATTATATTGCAATTTTGCTGTCCATTGTCATGATCGTATTATACATTGAATCCTGACATAACAAATATGGCTGATTAACTATGTGGGTATATAGATTCAAAAATAAAAGTGCATATATGGTCAGTTTTGGTGGATTCGGTCAAATAATTTTGTTGTACAAGTCAACTGGAGGCATCAAAACTACTGAAATTTTGTTACGTATCAGTATTTTAAGTAAAAAGAGGACATGCTGGCACCCTTAATTTAGGCGAACAAAAATTTGTTGTTATTATATTGCAATATTGCTGTCCATTGTCATAATTGTATTATACATTGAATCCTGACATTAAAAATAAGGCTGATTTACTATGCTGGTATATAGATTTACAATTTGAATTTCACATATGGTCAGTTTTGGTAATGTGGTCAAATAAATTTGTTGTACAAGTCAGCTGGAGGTATCAAAACTACTGAAATTTTGTTACGTATCAATATTTTGAATAAAATGAGGACATGCTGGTATCCTAAATTTATGCTAACCAAAATTTTTTGTTATTATATTGCAATTTTGCTGTCCATTGTCATGAATGTATTATAAATTGAATCCTGACATAAAAAATATGGCTGATTTACTATGCGGGTATATAGATTTGCAAATTAAAGTGCACATATGGTCAGTTTTGGTGGATGCAGTCAAACAATTTAGTTGTACAAGTCAGCTGGAGGTATCAAAACTACTGAAATTTTGTTACGTATCAATATTTTGAATAAAATGAGGACATGCTGGTATCCTAAATTGATGTGAACAAAAATTTGTTGTTATTATATTGCAATATTGCTGTCCATTGTCATGATTATATTATACATTGATTCTGGCATAAAAAATATGGCTGATTAACTATGCGGGTATAAAGATTTACAAATTAAAGTGCACATATGGTCAGTTTTAATGGATGCGGTCAAATAATTTTGTTGTACAAGTCAACTGGAGGTATCAAAACTACTGAAATTTTGTTACGTATCAATATTTTGAATAAAATGAGGACATGCTGGTATCCTAAATTGATGTGAACAAAAATTTGTTGTTATTATATTGCAATATTGCTGTCCATTGTCATGATTGTATTATACATTGAATCCTGACATAAAAAATATGGCTGATTTACTATGCGGGTATATAGATTTACAAATTAAAGTGCACATATGGTCAGTTTTGGTAATGTGGTCAAATAATTTTGTTGTACAAGTCAACAGGAGGCATCAAAACTACTGAAATTTTGTTACGTATCAAATTTTCAAGTAAAAAGAGGACATGCTGGCACCCTTAATTTAGGCGAACAAAAATTTGTTGTTATTATATTGCAATATTGCTGTCCATTGTCATAATTGTATTATACATTGAATCCTGACATTAAAAATAAGGCTGATTTACTATGCTGGTATATAGATTTACAATTTGAAGTTCACATATGGTCAGTTTTGGTAATGTGGTCAAATAATTTTGTTGTACAAGTCAGCTGGAGGTATCAAAACTACTGAAATTTTGTTACGTATCAATATTTTGAATAAAATGAGGACATGCTGGTATCCTAAATTTATGCTCACCAAAATTTTTTGTTATTATATTGCAATTTTGCTGTCCATTGTCATGATTGTATTATAAATTGAATCCTGACATAAAAAATATGGCTGATTTACTATGCGGGTATATAGATTTGCAAATTAAAGTGCACATATGGTCAGTTTTGGTGGATGCAGTCAAACAATTTAGTTGTACAAGTCAGCTGGAGGTATCAAAACTACTGAAATTTTGTTACGTATCAATATTTTGAATAAAATGAGGACATGCTGGTATCCTAAATTGATGTGAACAAAAATTTGTTGTTATTATATTGCAATATTGCTGTCCATTGTCATGATTGTATTATACATTGAATCCTGACATAAAAAATATGGCTGATTTACTATGCGGGTATATAGATTTACAAATTAAAGTGCACATATGGTCAGTTTTGGTGGATTCGGTCAAATAATTTTGTTGTACAAGTCAACAGGAGGCATCAAAACTACTGAAATTTTGTTACTTATCAGTATTATAAGTAAAAAGGGGACATGCTGGCACCCTTAATTTAGGCGAACAAAAATTTGTTGTTATCATATTGCAATATTGCTGTCCATTGTCATGATTGTATTACACATTGCATCCTGACAGTTAAAATAAGGCTGATTTACTATGCTGGTATATAGATTTACAATTTAAAGTTCACATATGGTCAGTTTTGGTAATGCGGTCAAATAATTTTGTTGTACAAGTCAGCTGGAGGTATCAAAACTACTGAAATTTTGTTACGTATCAATATTTTGAATAAAATGAGGACATGCTGGTATCTTAAATTTATGCGAACCAAATTTTTTGTTATTATATTGCAATTTTGCTGTCCATTGTCATGATTGTATTATACATTGAATCCTGACATGAAAAATATGGCTGATTTACTATGCGGGTATATAGATTTACAAATTAAAGTGCATATATGGTCAGTTTTGGTGGATGCGGTCAAATAATTTTGTTATACAAGTCAACTGGAGTCATCAAAACTACTGAAATTTTGTTACGTATCAGTATTTTGAGTAAAAAGAGGACATGCTTGCACCCTTAATTTAGGCGAACAAAAATTTGTATTCATTATTTAAATGAATTAAACTATTGCTGATTGTGGCTGCATAGTTCAAGGATGTATAACTAACAAGGACATATACACCTAACATCAAATATACTTCTTTTCAAAAATATACATAATATGATTGAATTTGATCTCGGAATATATATATATATTCAGTGCCTGTTATCATTGTAACCGAGATCGTTTTTATAATAGATAGATTGCCAGATCACAGATAAATTTGTGTTACGTTCTGTGCGTACTTATTTTCAAATATTTGTATTTAATCCTGTTAATAAAACGGAAGTATTCATTTTCAAATTACTTTATTTTCGATGTTTATACTACGAAACAAAGATATTATTTTTTTTTAAATCAACGAAGAGCGGTCCTGGTTACAAGTTAACTTAGTGTTGAGCAGACCAGTCAAAAGTTAACTTTGTGGCAGGACCGGTTTCCAAGTTAACTTATGTTAACTTTATGACAGGACTGGTTCCGAAGTTAACTTATGTTAACTTTATGACAGGACTGGTTCGAAGTTAACTTATATCAATAGCGGACCTGTTTCCAAGTTAACTTTTTGGCAGACATAAAAACAGTCCTAGGACCAAGTCCGCTTTTCAAGTTAACTAGATTTTGGTCCTAGGACTGGTCAGAGCAGTCCTATATTCGGTCACAGGTTAACTTTGACCAGTCCAAATGACTGGTTATCAAGTTAACTTGCTGTACAGGTTAGGAGTGCACCCATCTGTATGTTGAATTTAACCAAGAAAGTCACTATCATTGAAGGGTTTGATTAGGTTTTATGTGTGTTTGATTTGTTTCGTATTCAAGTTAATGGACAATTTCACTTAATCGTTAAAACTGGCTCCGCATGATGCCAAGAAAAGGCGTGTTGTAGTTGCATTATCTGCGATTCTGGTTTTAATAAAATATTAATTATATCAGCAGAATCTGAACGTAGAAATTAATTAACCGAAATTAGGTATTATAGGTCGTGTAATAAAGTCTGCCCAAGTGTGCAAAAATTGAAATCAGTTGCACATTCTTCGGCTGAAAAGGAACCACCAGATACAAAGTCCTCCATATACAATTATTTGCTGTCTGAAAATAATGGTCATCCTCTCACTACATCAACGTGTACGTTTTGCAAATATCATCTCATAAAAAGGTGATCAAGTTACATTATATTGCATTTAAGTAAAGCTTAGCCAACCTACACGATGCTGCTGTAAAAGAATGCGACGCTGAAATGATTTATCCATTAGAACAAGAAAATAAGCTCAGTTGAAACTATAGACAGAGACCTTACTAGCGACAAAATATTATTTGAAATGTCATTAATTTTTACAATATACCAGAATTTTTTACCAAATGAGTTATTCCTATAACCTCAATGCTAAACTTGAGAAGCACTGCAATTGTGTTCTCTGTTTAACAAGGACACGGCGAATCTAGCATTGTATTTGCTAGCGATATTTCTATTGAAAACGCTATTGATGCCGCATATAACGCCAATGCAGAATCCGAATTGGCAGCTTGTAGAATAACAATCGATTACAGACAAGTAATACTCATTTCCTGAGTGGGTGTGATTCCACTTAAAGTCTTTTTTAACCATCGATATACCAGTACTCAACCTCCCCAGGAAGAAACCGAGGCTCTCCATTAATCTCATAGCTTTAACACAGGATAATATTGAATGTGCTGTAGTTGCTGCTATGGCGTTTGTTACTGCTTTATTCGAAAACAATTTAACTTTGCTGTGAAATTCGTTGAATATAAATAAAGATAAAAGTCGTATTAAGCTTCCGCATGTTAATCAATATTTAGACAACATGCACTATGTGCTATATGGCAAAGCAAAGCTTTGACGTCGGCAAATTTGGAAACCCCAAATAATGGCTCACCAAGTGCCTTTGGTGGAAAAAATTAGCAAAATGACAAACTAGATCCAGTGTTCAGGGACAAATGGCGTCAAACATCAGACAAGAACTTATTTGTTCGTATAAGGAGAAAATCATATAAGGAAGCATGTGTTTGCAAAGAAGAAGATCTCCCATGCACTTATTTGTGCATTTGTCACAATGTGAGTAGTTGCAACAATATTTAGGTCGTATCAGCAGACATGGCTGATGACACAGATGAAATATCATTTTTTTCAATGATTTATTTCGTACGAAAACGGTCATGTCTTACGTTTTATATTTGTTATATAACACGCTTTCACTCATTGCAGTAATGTCGAATAAACATTAAACTGGCAACATTTGAAAAGTTAACATTTATTGAGACAGTTGAAGTTCAGTTTTAGAAATTTTTTATTGACATGTCGAATTTTGTTGGATTTATCAACAATGCATTTCGGATACTCTATTAAAAACTTTTATTTCAAAGTATTCCATAAATGCTAATTGTCGAGGTCTAGTACATGTATCAAGGTATTCTGTTACTGTTATCTTCTGGGTTTCGAAAAAAAAATTAACACGTTTTTCCTTGAAAAAAATTACATAAATAATTGGTATGACGTCATAAAAAAACATAGAAAAGCATAAAGTATGATCTAAAGTTTTGATACATAATACTACTTATATAATTTATTGCATGGGTTATTAACATTGAAAAATATCAAAAGTTTGCTTCTCCAGATGAAAGTAGGAAATTTGTAGGAAAAAGTGATGACCTTTGACATTAAATTACGGCAAGATTGTACCAGCTTTTCTATTTAGGACACATATTTTGAAAAAGTACACGATTTCAGTTTCCCACTGAGGTATTTAGGTATTTTTTTGTAAAATTATACTCTCTGCCGATCCACTAATTGAGACATAAACAAATCCGCGTTACAAACTAAAACCGAGGGAAACACGCCAGTTTTGAGAGGGAAACAACGAAACAACAGAACCAGTGAAGTGAACAAAAGACAAACCGCAATGCAACACACACAGAAACGAACTATAATATGACAACTGCCTGCCATTTGCCTGACTTGGTAAAGGACATTTTAAGAAACAAAAACCTGGTTTTGTTGCTAGCCAAACCTTGCACTTTTATGGCCAGTAAATATAACGTTAAAATGACACCATAACATGATAGGAATACAGTACAAATCAATGCAAGATCATTCAAACAGAGATATACACAAATACACAATACAGAAGTACATTTCGACTAAGTGACGTCACAGATAAATTTCTAAAACTTTTTGACACTGTTCATGATCGTGTTTGTAACTATGTCATTTGATGTATTTTATTACAATTACAAAAATGATAGAATGTGTTAGTAACTAGATAATTATAGATTATCAATGGTTATCTCTAAGAGATTGTTTTCTCGCTTGAGCCGAAACGGCGAAAATGAGAAAAACATTCGAGTTGATGACCAATTATAATCTGTTTATCGCTATTTTACCTATAAAGACAAAGTTCCCATTGTTACTAGCGATAATTTTCCTATCACTAGACTCCATTTTCATATCACTTGACCCCGCTGAGGAATGAAATTATCAGTCAGCAAGATCAAAGGAAAAATTCGTAAAATAGCGATAATATATTGTATCACCTAGCTATGTCCGTATTTTTCTAGATCAATCTTTAAAACAAATAAATAGTGTGCTTACAGTTGCGTTAAACTAAAATCTTAGAAATCTACTGGGTCATTAATTATCTTTACTTTTACATACGAATAGAAATTAAAAAATGGTAGGATTACAACTGCAAACGATAAGACATTAAACAATATCTGATCAGAATTACAAATACAACATCATAAATATATACAGTAATGTTGGAAAATAAGTATCGTGACACGTCTTCTAGTAATGGGAATTCACACTAAGCGAAACAGTTCTATTCGGGAATATGTCATTGTCGGTACGTAAAAGACCACACTTACCACAGTAAAAATTTGCTTTGGATTTGGTGGTTCACAAAACAGTCGGACGGGTCTATCACCACTGTTTGAGGAGTTATGCCCCCCCCCCCCCCCCCCGTTTTTTAACAAATTTTCTCTTACGAAAAAAATATATGTATACTTAATATTGAATGGGTTATTAATATTGAAAAATATCAAAAGTTTGCTTCTTCAGATGAAAGTAGGAAATTTTCAAGTGTTGACCTTTCACCTTAAATTACGGCAAGATTGTACCAGCTTTTTCTATTTAGGACATATATTTTGAAAAAAGTACACGATTTCAGTTTTCCAATGAGGTATTTAGGTATATTTTTGTAAAATTATACTCTCTGTCGATCCACTAATTGAGACATAAACAAATCCGGGTTTCAAACTTAAACCGAGGGAAACACGCCAGCTTTAAGAGGGAAAAAAAACAGAAACAGTGAAGTGAACAAAAGACAAACTGCAATTCAACACACACAAAAACGAACTACAATATAACAACTGCCTGCCATTTTCCTGACTTGGTACTGGACATTTTAAGAAACAAAGATCTGGTTTTGTTGCCAGCCAAACCTTGCACTTTTATGGCCAGTAAATATAACGTTAAAATGACACCATAACATGATAGGAATACAGTACAAATCAATGCAAGATCATTCAGAACAGAGATATACACAAATACACAATACAGTAGTACATTGCGACTTAGTGACGTCACAGATAAATTTCTAAATATTTTTGACACTGTTCATGATCATGTTTGTAACTCTGTCATTTGATGTATTTTATCACAATTACAAAAATAATAAAATGTGTTAGTAACTAGATAATTATAGATTATCAATGGTTATCTCTAAGAAATTGTTGTCTCGCCTGAGCCGATACGGCGAAAGTGAGAAAAGCAATCGAGTTGAGATGACCAATTATAATCTGTTTATCGCTATTTTACCTATAAAGACAAAGTTCCCATTTTTACTAGCGATAATTTTTCATCACAAGACTCCATTTTCATATCACTTGACTCCGCTGAGGAATGAAATTATCAGTCAGCAAGATCAAAGAAAAAATTCGTAAAATAGCGATAATATATTGTATCATCTAGCTATGTCGGTATTTTTTCTAGATCAATCTTCAAAACAAATAAAGAGTGTGCATACAGTTGCGTTAAACTAAAATCTTAGAAATCTACTGGGTAATTAATTATCTTTACTTTTACATACGAATAGAAAATACAAAAATAGTAGGATTACAACTACCAATGATAAGACATTAAATAATATCTGATCAGAATTAAAATACAACATCATAAATAAATACATTAATGTTGGATAACTAGTATCGTGACACGTGTTCTAGCAATTGGAATTAACACTAAGCGAAACAGTCATGTTCGGGAATATGTAATTGTCGGTACTTAAAAGACCACAGCTACCCTAGTTGAAAGTTGCTTTGGACTTGGTGGTTCACTAAACAGTCGGTTGGGCCTAACACCACTGCTTGAGGAGTTATGCTCCCCTTTTTTTAACAAATTTTCTCTTAGGAAAAAAATATCTGTATACTTAATAAAAATCATAGTACCATTTACGTCTCGATTTGAGAACACAGCTCATGTCAAATTCGAGATATCAGTCCAAAATTGAGACAGAGGAAGTTGTGTCTCTTTTTTCTTTAATTTCTAGTTTTATAGGATATAAAATTGAAACCAAATAAGAAAAGGTTGGACAATCAATGGAAAAAACATCATCAATATATCTGAATTTGAAATTAAACGACCTGGCTTCTTTAATTTTCTTGTTTTTGACAAGTGTCTGCATGAACTCCTACTTTTATGAAAATAAGAAAAGGTTGGCAAGGAGAGGCGCTCAGTTTGATCCCATAGGAATGCGTACAATTTGTTTAAAGGGTTAATTTCTAAATTCAACTTATATATATTGTCAATAGACAACTCAAGCATACTGATTACTTCTTCCTATGTGTAGTATGTTTTACGTTTTTGTCAACTTTTAACAAAAATGCCTTTCTTATGTTGTACTGTTATTCCACTGTTCTAGGTTAGGGAAGGGTTCGGATCCCGCTAACATGTATAACCCGCCACATTATGTATGTGTTTGTCTGTCCCAAGTCAGGAGCCTGTAATTCAGTGGTTGTCGTTTGTTTATGTGTTACATGTTTGTTTTTCGTTCATTTTTACATATATGAGGCCGTTAATTTTCTCGTTTGAATTATTTGACTTTGTCTTATCAGGACCTTTTATAGCTGACTATGCGGTATTAGCCTTGCTCATTGTTGAAGGCCGTACGGTAACCTGTATTTGTAAATTTCTGTGTCATGTTGGTCTCTTGTGGAGAGTTGTCTCATTGGCAATCATACCACATCTTTTTTGTATACTTATCCTAAATTAATACTATTGTTCCACTACTAAATTGTCTGTTTTACTTACTAGTACACTTGGTACAATAAAAAACCTGATAATAAATTGTTCAAATAAGGCCTTTGAAAATATTGGAATTAATTACTTTTGGAGTGTCAAAAACTCGTTGGAAGTACTTGATAAATTGCATGCATATATTGGTGATTTTGAATCTGTTCAAAGTTTTGATTTTTCTACCCTATATACCACTTTGCCTAATATTCTAATTAAGAAAAAAATCATATCTCTAATTAACTGGTCATTTAAAAAGTCAGAATGCGAGTACATATGTTCAAACTCTTTTATATAATTTTTTAGTAGCAATAAACAAAAGAACTGTGTCAATTGGACATGCTTTGATACTATATATGCGCTTGAATTTTTACTTGATAACATTTTTGTTCGCTTTGGAGATTCCGTATATCGTCAAGTTGTTGGAATTCCAATGGGGACTTACCGTGCACCACTTATTGCGGACCTGTTTTTGTATTGTTACGAGTTACAATTTATGACTAAAATTAGCAAAGACCCATCGATCTTGATATATATATCATTAACGGGAAGCATAATACAAAACATTATGATAAAATAGAGGATTTGTCATTTCCTATCGTTAATTATCCATTTTTAGATGGTGACGTTCCCTTGTCACCATCTTATGGTGTTTATATATCTCATCTTAGACGATTTGCTCGTTTATGTAACAACGTATTATATTTTAGCGAGAGAAATGTATGTATTACTGAAAAATTATTACACCAGGGTTTTCTATATAACAAACTAGTAAAAACATTTACTAAATTTTATCATCGGTATAAGGAAATAATTCGTAAATTTAGCTCAACATGCAGACATCTTATACGTTCAGGTATTTCACATCCAGTCTTTTATGGTAATATTCTTTACAAAGCACAAAAATGTCAGTATTCACCTTAAAATCTTAAAAAACCTGACTTATTAAGAAAGGATATGGTTATGATACTGTTGCATATTTTGGCTTTAATATTGATTCACTTATAGGGTCTTTGCATCGAAACTAAACAATTTTTTTTTTAAAACAGTTGTTGGCATGACATGGGTTATGTTCTTCTCATAAATTTTATGATAGTATGATACTAAACCCCTAACGGGAGGGATTGTGCCTGATATTCATAAAATGAAAACATAATCTTTCAATCAGTTAAATTCAGGTTGCATGTCAGTTAACTGCTAGTAGTCTGTTGTTATTTATGTATTATGGTCATTTTATTTATTTTCTTTTGTTACATCTTTTGACATCGGACTCGAACTTCTCTTGAACTGAATTTTAATGTGCGTATTGTTATGTGTTTACTTTTCTACATTGGCTAGAGGTATAGGGGAGGGTTGAGATGTCATAAACATGTTTAAATCCGCCGCAATTTTGCGTCTGTCCCAATTCAGGAGCCTCTGGCCTTTGTTAGTCTTGAATGATTTTTAATTTTAGTTTCTTGTGTATAATACGGAGTTTAGTATGACGTCCATTATCACTGTACTAGTATATATATTTTTTTAGGACTTGGGACCGTCTTAAACTTGCAGTGAGGTAAGAGTTATTTGCTCTTTGTTGAGGTGTCACTGTGACTTTGAGAAGAAGAACAGCATTAGAAGATATTTATAAGGTAAACATGTTATCAAAATAAATGCATTTTAAATTTTAAATTAATACTATAGTAAATTGTTTTATTTCCTAACCTTAATGTTCCAGTAAGTCTAATAAATGACCGGTACTTCCTCTACGGATTTAAACGATACATTGGGAAGTTGGTAATTCTTTTGTATACGAACACACATGCAATACTTACAGACAGTAGGACCTAGTCTGAAGAACAGAGCGACAGAGATACCAAACATAAGATTAACAATATTGAATACTAGCTAATATTTATATTTGTTACAATTACTAATGACTATTTACTTATAATCTATTTTAAAGAAAGTATCATTTTCATGTTATGTCCTTGATCTGTGATGATGGCTATTACGAAAGAAATATGTCTAGTTACTTATGCCAAATTTTTCAACATGAATATGTTACATTTAAAAAAAAAATTTAAATATAGATATGGAAAATATTTTTTTTAAAAATCCCTTCTACTTGATTTCAACACATGTACTCATATCTGTTAATTAGTATTATTAGTTTGTTTATTTGTGTCTTTCGTCTTGAAAATGGCATATCACTACAATGTATGTGCATAGATCTTTAAAAAAAATGAAACATAAGTTTTTTAGTATAATCAACAAAAGTATAAGCTTTTGGAGAGAAAAAAAAAACGATTATTTGAACGAAGTACATTTGTACTTACATCGATCTGTTTTGGCTCTGCAATTTTGAGATTCACACAGAATGCTATATAAATAAAATTAAGGATGAACATATAATAATATTTTTTGTTGCTCATAAAGGGTTAAGATGTTTGAATATGGTTATTAAGATTTATTGTGCTACGCATACAAAATGTAACCTTGTCTTTTTCAACCTTATTTGAATAGATATGATAGCTGAAAATCCTATGAAAAATTAGGATGTGTTTGAATATTGAAACAAGGAACCAACATCTATATGCAAATTACCACGAGTACGTTGAACGACAAAGAGACAACCCAAATAAAAAGTATGGATTTATAGTTTACGCTTAAGCCCATTTTGTTTCCAATTTAAAGTTTTAATCAGTTTCAATAAATTTCTGTTCGAAAAAGGGAGAAATAAATCCCCTATCGCAACTCTTCTATCGATTGTACACATTGAGGTTACAAAGATTGACATATCTTTAAATAACTATCTATTATAAGATGGTATAAGTCTCGCTAGTTACAAAAAGAAGGTTAACACAATACACTGATTGTAGCCGTAATGGTGATTACTTCAGGGCTCAATATCCGGCGATGAAGGTACTGCGAATAAGATTATCTTAAAAATTAAGATATACATTAATATCTGCTAAGCTATGAGGCTTCAATCACTTTAAAAGGTAAACAGTTAAAGTTTACAATCTGAAAAAGGAAGACGTGTGTTTATCGATGTGCCTCAGACATATGTTAGAACGTGCAAAATGATAATCGTAGGACTGTCAAACGATATGATCATGAACATCAAATAACAATGATAATAATAATAATAATGATAATAATAATAATAATAATAATAATAATAATAATAATAATAATAATAATAATGATAATAATAATAATAATAATAATAATAATAATTAAAAACCAATTGTTCAGAGAACAATTGAAGGTCTTTCCACTAGTAAAGATCTATTTTGATATGGAAATATGAAAAATCAGTTTAAAATGTTAGTTCCTATGGCTTTATGATGTATTAATATCAATTTAAAGCAAAGGTCAAAATCTAGAACGTCCTATTAACCTATGACCTTGACCTCAATTTCAAGGTCACAAACCAAGGATCTTAAACCAAAAGACCCTAGGTCTTTAATATGTTTGGTTAAAGAGTAATATCACTTTACGGGTAAACCTAAATATAAGATGGGCAAAAAACTCCCATTTATTATCTGCGCACCCTTTCAACCAAAATATACAAGTAAGGACATGTCGCAACTAACAATTTATGAAAAATTATTTGTCGATATGTCATACGGTATTTGAAAATCAGTGAAAATAAGCAAAAGTCAAAATTTAGAACATGACCTTGACCTTTGACCTTGACCTCATTTTCATTTTTTAGGACCAAGGACCTCAAATCTGAAGACCCTAGGTCTCTATCACTTATGGTTTACCAGTTAGAAATGCATATTACTTATATCATTTACATAAGGGGAAATAACTCTCATATGGAGTCTCTGGAAAGCTTCGGTCCAAATAAATTGCCTAATCCTGAAGATGTAACGAGCAATTTGGTAAAATAAATTTGTCGTAATCTTTTACGGTTGCGAAGGAGTAGTGGCCACAAGAAAAACAGTGTTTGGGGAGATAACTCTTACAACGCAAAGTATTTGGTAATGCAGTTGTCAGTTTTAAAAGCGCATACACTTTACAATATCATATTCCAAATATCTAAGCGACATCTTTTGAAACATCAATACTACGCAAGAAAAAAAGTAGGCGGAAAAAAAAAAAAAAAATTAAAAACCAATTGTTCAGAGAACAATTGAAGGTCTTACCACAAGTAAAGGTCTATTTTGATATTGAAATATGAAAAATCAGTTTAAAATGTTAGTTCCTATGGCTTTATGATGTATTTATATGAATTTAAAGCAAAGGTCAAAATCTAGAACGTCCTTTTAACCTATGACCTTGACCTAAATTTCAAGGTCACAAATCAAGGACCTTAAATCATAAGACCCTAGGTCTTTAATATGTTTGGTTAATGAGTAATACCACTTTACGCGTAATTCTAAATGTAAGATGGACAAAAACTCCAATTTATTGTATGCACACCCTTTCAACCAAAATATACAAGTAAGGACATGTCGCAACTAACAATTTAGGAAAAAATATTTGTCAATATGTCATACAGTATTTGAAAATAAGTGAAAATAAGCCAAAATCAAATTTTAGAATATGACCTTGACCTTTGACCTTGACCTTATTTTCATTTTTTTGGACCAAGGATCTCAAATCAAGAGACCCTAGGTCTCTATCACTTATGGTTTACCAGTTAGAAACGCATATCACTTATATCAAATGCATAAGGGGAAATAACTCTCATATGGAGTCTCCAGATAGCTTCGGTTCAAATGAATTGCCTAATCCTGAAGAAGTAACGAGCAATTTGGTAAAATAAATTTGACGTAATCTTTTACGGTTGCGAAGGAGTAGTGGCCACAAGAAAAACAGTGTTTGGGGAGATAACTCTTACAACGTAAAGTATTTTGTTACGCAGTTGTAAATTTTAAAAGTGTATAAACTATACGACATCATATTCCAAATATCTAAGCGACATCTTTTGAAACATCAATACTACGCAAGAAAAAAATTTAGGCGGAAGAAAAAAAAAAAAAAAAAATAATAATTAAAAACCAATTGTTCAGAGAACAATTGTAGGTCTTTCCACTAGTAAAGATCTATTTTGATATCGAAATATGAAAAATCAGTTTAAAATGTTAGTTCCTATGGCTTTATGATGTATTTATATGAATTTAAAGCAAAGGTCAAAATCTAGAACGTCATATTAACCTATGACCTTGACCTCAATTTCAAGGTCCCAAACCAAGGACCTTAAATCAAAAGACCCTAGGTCTTTAATATGTTTGGTTAATGAGTAATATCACTTTACGCGTAATTCTAAATGTAAGATGGCAAAAACTCCCATTTATTGTCTGCGCATCCTTTCAACCAAAATATACAAGTAAGGACATGTCGCAACTAACAATTTATGAAAAATTATTTGTCGATATGTCATAAGGTATTTGAAAATCAATGAAAATAAGCCAAAATCAAAATTAAGAATATGACCTTGACCTTTGACCTTGACCTCATTTTTATTTTTTAGGACCAAGGACCTCAAATCTAAAGACCCTATGTCTTTATCACTTATGGTTTACCATTTAGAAATGCATATCACTTAATTAAATGGAAAAGGGGGAATAACTCTCATATGGAGTCTCCATAAAGCTTCGGTCCAAATGAATATCCTTATCCTAAAGATGTAACGAGCAATTTGGTAAAATAAATTTGTCGTAATCTTTTACGGTTGCGAAGGAGTAGTGGCCACAAGAAAAACAGTGTTCGGGGAGATAACTCATACAACGTAAAGTATTTTGTTACGCGGTTGTAAATTTTTAAAGCGTATAAACTATACGATATCATATTCCAAATATCTAAGCGACATCTTTTGAAACATCAATACTACACAAGAAAAAAATTAGGCGGAAGAAAAAAAAAAAAAAAAATAATAATAATAATAATAATTAAAAACCAATTGTTCAGAGAACAATTGTAGGTCTTTCCACTAGAAAAGATCTTTTTTGATATTGAAATATTAAAAATCAGTTTAAAATGTTAGTTCCTATGGCTGTATGATGTATTTATATGAATTTAAAGCAAAGGTCAAAATCTAGAACGTCATATTAACCTATGACCTTGACCTCAATTTCAAGTTCACAAACCAAGGACCTTAAATCAAAAGACCCAAGGTCTTTTATATGTTTGGTTTATTAGTAATATCACTTTACGCGTAATTCTAAATGTAAGATGGGCAAAAACTCCTATTTATTGTCTGCGCACCCTTTCAATCAAAATATACAAGTAAGGACATGTCGCAACTAACAATTTATGAAAAATTATTTGTCGATATGTCATAAGGTATTTGAAAATAAATGAAAATAAGCCAAAATCAAAATTTAGAATATGACCTTGACCTTTGACCTTGACCTCATTTTTATTATTTTCGACCAAGGACCCCAAATCTAAAGACCTTATGTCTTTATCACTTATGGTTTACCATTTAGAAATGCATATCACTTAATTTAAGGGAAAAGGGGGAATAACTCTCATATGGAGTCTCCGTAAAGCTTCGGTCCAAATGAATATCCTAATCCTGAAGATGTAACGAGCAATTTGGTAAAATAAATTTGTCGTAATCTTTAACGGTTGCGAAGGAGTAGTGGCCACAAGAAAAACAGTGTTTGGGGAGATAACTCTTACAACGTAAAGTATTTTGTTACACAGTTGTAAATTTTTAAAGCGTATAAACTATACGATACCATATTCCAAATATCTAAGCGACATCTTTTGAAACATCAATAATACGCAAGAAAAAAAATTAGGCGGAAGAAAAAAAAAAAAAAAATAATAATAATAATAATAATTAAAAACCAATTGTTCAAAGAACAATTGAAGGTCTTTCAACTAATAAAGATCTATTTTGATATGAAAATATTAAAATTCAGTTGAAAATGTCAGTTCCTATGGCTTAATGATGTATAAATATGAATTTTAAGCAAAGGTCAAAATTTAGAACGTCCAATTAACCTATGACCTTGACCTCAATTTCAAGGTCATAGACTAAACATCTCAAATAAAAAGACTCTAGTTCCTTAATATGTATGGTTCATGAGTAAAATCACTTTACGCATAATTCTTAATATAAGAGGGGCGAAAACTCCCTTTTATTGTTTACGCACCCTCGCAACCAAAATTTATAAGTCACGACATGTCGCAACTAACAATTTAGTAAAAAAAAATTGTCGATATCTTATAAGGTTAATGAAAAAAGGTGAAAAAAAGCCAAAATCAAAATTAAGAATTTGACCTTGACCTTTGACCTTGACCTAATTTTCATTTTTTTGGACCAAGGATCTTAAATCATAAGACCCTAGGTCTCTATCACTTATAGTTTACCAGTTAGAAATGCATATCACTGATATCATATATAAAAGGGGGGATAACTCTCATATGGAGTCTCCGGATAGCTTCTGTTGAAATGAAACAGAACATCCTAAGGATATAACGAGCAATTTGGAAAAATAAATTTGTCGGTTTCTTATACGGTTGCGAAGTAGTAGTGGCCACAAGAAAAACAGTGTTTGGGGAGATAACTCTTACAA
Organism: Mytilus edulis; assembly: GCF_963676685.1. NCBI lineage: Eukaryota > Metazoa > Mollusca > Bivalvia > Mytilida > Mytilidae > Mytilus > Mytilus edulis. The sequence continues at coordinate 70,056,660 of NC_092348.1, forward strand.
GGTAAAGGTTTTTGTTACGCGGTGTCAGTTTCAGAAGCACATTAACTGTTCGATATCATATACCAAATATCTAAGCGACATCTTATGAAACAAAAAAACAGCGAAGAAAAAAAAATTTGGCGGAAGAAAAAAAAAAAAAAAAATAATAATAATTAAAAACCAATTGTTCAGAGAACAATTGTAGGTCTTTCCACTAGTAAAGATCTATTTTGATATTGAAATATTAAAAATAAGTTTAAAATATCAGTTCCTATGGCTTTATGATGTATTTATATGAATTTAAAGCAAAGGTCAAAATCTAGAACGTCATATTACCTATGACCTTGACCTCAATTTCAAGTTCACAAACCAAGGACCTTAAATCAAAAGACCCAAGGTCTTTAATATGTTTGGTTTATTAGTAATATCACTTTATGCGTAATTCTATATGTAAGATGGGCAAAAACTCCCATTTATTGTCTGCGCACCCTTTCAATCAAAATATATAAGTAAGGACATGTCGCAACTAACAATTTATGAAAAATTATTTGTCGATATGTCATAAGGTATTTGAAAATAAATGAAAATAAGCCAAAATCAAAATTTAGAATATGACCTTGACCTTTGACCTTGACCTCATTTTTATTATTTTCGACCAAGAACCCCAAATCTAAAGACCCTATGTCTTTATCACTTATGGTTTACCATTTAGAAATGCATATCACTTAATTAAATGGAAAAGGGGGAATAACTCTCATATGGAGTCTCCGTAAAGCTTCGGTCCAAATGAATATCCTAATCCTGAAGATGTAACGAGCAATTTGGTAAAATAAATTTGTCGTAATCTTTAACGGTTGCGAAGGAGTAGTGGCCACAAGAAAAACAGTGTTTGGGGAGATAACTCTTACAACGTAAAGTATTTTGTTACACAGTTGTAAATTTTTAAAGCGTATAAACTATACGATACCATATTCCAAATATCTAAGCGACATCTTTTGAAACATCAATAATACGCAAGAAAAAAAATTAGGCGGAAGAAAAAAAAAAAAAAAAATAATAATAATAATAATAATAATCAGAACAAATTCAATAGGTCTTTCCACGGAAAGGTGGAAAGACCTAATAATAATAATCAGAACAAAACCTATAGGTCTTTCCACGGAAAGGTGGAAAGACCTAATAATAATTAAAAACCAATTGTTCAGAGAACAATTGAAGGTCTTTCCACTAGTAAAGATCTATTTTGATATTGAAATATGAAAAATCAGTTTAAAATGTTAGTTCCTATGGCTTTATGATGTATTAATATCAATTTAAAGCAAAGGTCAAAATCTAGAACGTCCTATTAACCTATGACCTTGACCTCAATTTCAAGGTCACAAACCAAGGATCTTAAATCAAAAGACTCTAGGTCTTTAATATGTTTGGTTAAAGAGTAATATCACTTTACGGGTAAACCTAAATATAAGATGGGCAAAAACTCCCATTTATTATTTGCGCACCCTTTCAACCAAAATATACAAGTAAGGACATGTCGCAAATAACAATTTATGAAAAATTATTTGTCGATATGTCATACGGTATTTGAAAATCAGTGAAAATAAGCAAAAATCAAAATTTATAAGATGACCTTGACCTTTGACCTTGACCTCATTTTCATTTTTTTGGACCAAGGACCTCAAATCTGAAGACCCTAGGTCTCTATCACTTATGGTTTACCAGTTAGAAATGCATATTACTTATATCATTTACATAAGGGGAAATAACTCTCATATGGAGACTCTGGAAAGCTTCAGTCCAAATGAACTGCCTAATCCTGAAGATGTAACGAGCAATTTGGTAAAATAAATTTGTCGTAATCTTTTACGGTTGCGAAGGAGTAGTGGCCACAAGAAAAACAGTGTTTGGGGAGATAACTCTTACAACGCAGAGTATTTGGTTACGCAGTTGTCAGTTTTAAAAGCGCATACACTTTACGATATCATATTCCAAATATCTAAGCGACATCTTTTGAAACATCAATACTACGCAAGAAAAAAATTAGGCGGAAGAAAAAAAATAAAATAAAATAATAATAATTAAAAACCAATTGTTCAGAGAACAATTGAAGGTCTTTCCACTAGTAAAGATCTATTTTGATATTGAAATATAAAAAATCAGTTTAAAATGTTAGTTTCTATGGCTTTATGATGTATTTATATGAATTTAAAGCAGAGGTCAAAATCTAGAACGTCTTATTAACCTATGACCTTGACCTTAATTTCAAGGTCACAACCAAAGGACCTTAAATCAAAATACCCTAGGTCTTTAATATGTTTGGTTAATGAGTAATACCACTTTACGCGTAATTCTAAATGTAAGATGGACAAAAACAACCATTTATTGTATGCGCACCCTTTCAACCAAAATATACAAGTAAGGACATGTCGCAACTAACAATTTATGAAAAAATATTTGTCAATATGTCATACGGTATTTGAAAAGAAGTGAAAATAAGCCAAAATAAAATTTAGAATATGACCTTGACCTTTGACCTTGACCTCATTTTCATTTTTTTGGACCAAGGACCTCAAATTTGAAGACCGTAGGTCTTTATCACTTATGGTTTACCAGTTGAAAATGCATATCACTTGAATCAAATAAAAAAGGGGGAATAACTCTCATATGGAGTCTCCTAATAGCTTCGGTCCAAATAAATATTTTTATCCTAAAGATGTAACGAGCAATTTGGTAAAATAAATTTGTCGTAATCTTTTACTGTTGCGAAGGAGTAGTGGCCACAAGAAAAACAGTGTTTGGGGAGATAACTCATACAACGTAAAGTATTTTGTTACGCGGTTGTAAATTTTTGAAGCATTAAAACTATACAATATCATATTCCAAACATCTAAGCGACAAGTTATTAAACAACAATACTACGCAAGAAAAAAAATTAGGCGGAAGATAAAAAAAAATAATAATTAAAAACCAATTGTTCAGAGAACAATTGTAGGTCTTTCCACTAGTAAAGATCTATTTTGATATTGAAATATGAAAAATCAGTTTAAATGTTAGTTCTTATGGCTTTATGATGTATTTATATGAATTTAAAGCAAAGGTCCAAATGTAGAACGTCGTTTAACCTATGACCTTGACCTCAATTTCAAGGTCACAAAGCAAGGACCTTAAATCAGAAGACCCTAGGTCTTGAATATGTTTGGTTAATGAGTAATATCACTTTACACGTAATTCTAAATTATGTAAGATGGACAAAAACTCCAATTTATGGGCTGCGCACCCTTTAACCAAAATATACAAGACTTTAGTAATGGACATGTCGCAACTAACAATTTATGAAAAACTATTTGTCAATATGTCATACGGTATTTGAAAAGAAGTGAAAATAAGCCAAAATCAAAATTTAGAATATGACCTTGACCTTTGACCTTGACCTACTTTTTTTTTTTTGGACCAAGGACTTCAAATCTAAAGACCCTATGTCTCTATTACTTATGGTTTACCATTTAGAAATGCATATCACTTAATTAAATGGAAAAGGGGGAATAACTCTCATATGGAGTCTCCGTAAAGCTTCGGTCCAAATGAATATCCTAATCCTGAAGATGTAACGAGCAATTTGGTAAAATAAATTTGTCGTAATCTTTAACGGTTGCCAAGGAGTAGTGGCCACAAGAAAAACAGTGTTTGGGGAGATAACTCTTACAACATAAAGTATTTTGTTACGCGGTTGTAAATTTTTAAAGTGTATAAACTATACGATATCATATTCCAAATATCTAAGCGACATCTTTTGAAACATCAATACTACGCAAGAAAAAAATTAGGCGGAAGAAAAAAAAAAATAATAATTAAAAACCAATTGTTCAGAGAACAATTGAAGGTCTTTCCACTAGTAAAGATCTATTTTGATATTGAAATATAAAAAATCAGTTTAAAATGCTAGTTCCTATGGCTTTGTGATGTATTAATATGAATTTAAAGCAAAGGTCAAAATATAGAACGTCCTATTAACCTATGACCTTGTCCTCAATTTCAAGGTCACAAACCAAAGACCTTAAATCAAAAGACCCTAGGCCTTTAATATGTTTGGTTAATGAGTAATACCACTTTATGCGTAATTGTAAATGTAAGATGGACAAAAACTCCCATTTATTGTATGCGCACCCTTTCAACCAAAATATACAAGTAAGGACATGTCGCAACTAACAATTTATGAAAAATCATTTGTCGATATGTCATACGGTTATTGAAAATAAGTAAAAATAAGCCAAAATCAAAATTTAAAATATGACCTTGACCTTTGACCTTGACCTTATTTTCATTTTTTTGGACCAAGGACCTCAAATCTGAAGACCCTAGGTCTCTATAACTTATGGTTTACCAGTTGAAAATGCATATCACTTGAATCAAATAAAAAAGGGGGAATAACTCTCATATGGAGTCTCTGTATAGCTTCGATCCAAATGAATATTCTTATCCTAAAGATGTAACGAGCAATTTGGTAAAATAAATTTGTCGTAATCTTTTACGGTTGCGAAGGAGTAGTGGCCACAAGAAAAACAGTGTTCGGGGAGATAACTCATACAACGTCAAGTATTTTGTTACGCAGTTGTAAACTTTTGAAGCGTATAAACTATACGATATCATATTCCAAACATCTAAGCGACAAGTTAATAAACAACAATACTACGCAAGAAAAAAAATTAGGCGGAAGAAAAAAAAAAATAATTAAAAACCAATTGTTCAAAGAACAATTGAAGGTCTTTCCACAAGTAAAGATCTATTTTATTATCAAAATATTAAAAATCAATCTAAAATGTCAGTTCCTATGACTTTATAATGTATATATATGAATTTAAAGCAAAGGTCAAAATCTAGAACGTCCTATTAACCTTTGACCTTGACCTCAATTTCAAGGTCACCAACCAAGGACCTCAAACAAAAAGACCCTAGGTCTGTAATATGTATGGTTAATGAGTTATATCACTATAGGCATGATTTTAAATATAAGATGGGCGAAAACTCTCATTTATTGTTTACGCACCCTTCCAACCAAAATTTATAAGTTACAACATGTCGCATCTCACAATTTAGTAAAAAGAATTTGTCAATATCTTTCACGGTTGTTGAAAATAAGAGAAAATAAGCCAAAATCAAAATTTAGAATATGACCTTGACCTTTGACCTTGATCTACTTTTTATTTTTTTGGACCAAGGACTTCAAATCTAAAGACCCTATGCTTCGGTCCAAATGAATATCCTAATCCTGAAGATGTAACGAGCAATTTGGTAAAATAAATTTGTCGTAATCTTTAACGGTTGCCAAGGAGTAGTGGCCACAAGAAAAACAGTATTTGGGGAGATAACTCTTACAACGTAAAGTATTTTGTTACGCGGTTGTAAATTTTTAAAGCGTATAAACTATACGATATCATATTCCAAACATCTAAGCGACATCTTTTGAAACATCAATACTACGCAAGAAAAAAATTAGGCGGAAGAAAAAAAAAATAATTAAAAACCAATTGTTCAAAGAACAATTGAAGGTCTTTCCACAAGTACAGATCTATTTTATTATCAAAATATTAAAAATCAATCTAAAATGTCAGTTCCTATGACTTTATAATTTACAAATATGAATTTAAAGCAAAGGTCAAAATCTAGAACGTCCTATTAACCTTTGACCTTGACCTCAATTTCAAGGTCACCAACCAAGGACCTCAAACAAAAAGACCCTAGGTCTGTAATATGTATGGTTAATGAGTTATATCAGTTTAGGCATGATTTTAAATATAAGATGGGTGAAAACTCTCATTTATTGTTTACTCACCCTTCCAACCAAAATTATAAGTTACAACATGTCGCAACTCACAATTTAGTAAAAATAATTTGTCAATATCTTTCACGGTTGTTGAAAATAAGAGAAAATAAGCCAAAATCAAAATTTAGAATATGACCTTGACCTTTGACCTTGACCTTATTTTCATTTTTTTGGACCAAGGAACTTAAATCCAAAGACCCTAGGCCTATATCACTGATGGTTTACCAGTTAGAAACGCATATCACTTATATCAAATGCATAAGGGGAAATAACTCTCATATGGAGTCTCCGGATAGCTTCGGTCCAAATGAATATCCTAATCCTGAAGAAGTAACGAGCAATTTGGTAAAATAAATTTGTCGTAATCTTTTACGGTTGCGAAGGAGTAGTGGCCACAAGAAAAACAGTGTTCGGGGAGATAACTCATACAACGTAAAGTATTTTGTTATGCGGTTGTAAATTTTTAAAGCGTATAAACTATACGATATCATATTCCAAATATCTAAGCGACAACTTATTAAACAACAATACTACGCAAGAAAAAAATCAGGCGGAAGAAAAAAAAAATAATAATAATAATAATCAGAACAAAACCTATAGGTCTTTCCACGGAAAAGTGGAAAGACCTAATAATAATCAGAACAAACCCTATAGGTCTTTCCACGGAAAGGTGGAAAGACCTAATAATAATAATCAGAACAAAACCTATAGGTCTTTCCACGGAAAGGTGGAAAGACCTAATAATCAGAACAAACCCTATAGGTCTTTCCACGGAAAGGTGGAAAGACCTAATAATAATAATCAGAACAAAACCTATAGGTCTTTCCACGAAAAGGAGGAAAGACCTAATTAAAAACCAATTGTTCAGAGAACAATTGTAGGTCTTTCCACTAGTAAAGATCTATTTTGATATTGAAATATTAAAAATCAGTTTAAAATGTTAGTTCCTATGGCTTTATAATGTATTTATATGAATTTAAAGCAAAGGTCAAAATCTAGAACGTCATATCAACCTATGACCTTGACCTCAATTTCAAGTTCACAAACCAAGGACCTTAAATCAAAAGACCCAAGGTCTTTAATATGTTTGGTTTATTAGTAATATCACTTTACGCGTAATTCTAAATGTAAGATGGGCAAAAACTCCCATTTATTGTCTGCGCACCCTTTCAATCAAAATATACAAGTAAGGACATGTCGCAACTAACAATTTATGAAAAATTATTTGTCGATATGTCATAAGGTATTTGAAAATAAATGAAAATAAGCCAAAATCAAAATTTAGAATATGACCTTGACCTTTGACCTTGACCTCATTTTTATTATTTTCGACCAAGGACCCCAAATCTAAAGACTCTATGTCTTTATCACTTATGGTTTACCATTTAGAAATGCATATCACTTAATTAAATGGAAAAGGGGGAATAACTCTCATATGGAGTCTCCGTAAAGCTTCGGTCCAAATGAATATCCTAATCCTGAAGATGTAACGAGCAATTTGGTAAAATAAATTTGTCGTAATCTTTAACGGTTGCGAAGGAGTAGTGGCCACAAGAAAAACAGTGTTTGGGGAGATAACTCTTACAACGTAAAGTATTTTGTTACACAGTTGTAAATTTTTAAAGCGTATAAACTATACAATACCATATTCCAAATATCTAAGCGACATCTTTTGAAACATCAATAAGACGCAAGAAAAAAAATTAGGCGGAAGAAAAAAAAAAAAAATAATTAAAAACCAATTGTTCAGAGAACAATTGAAGGTCTTTCCACTAGTAAAGAGCTATTTTGATATTGAAATATGAAAAATCAGTTTAAAATGTTAGTTCCTATGGCTTTATGATGTATTTATATGAATTTAAAGCAAAGGTCAAAATCTAGAACGTCCTTTTAACCTATGACCTTGACCTCAATTTCAAGGTCACAAACCAAGGACCTTAAATCATAAGACCCAAGGTCTTTAATATGTTTGGTTAATGAGTAATACCACTTTACGCGTAATTCTAAATGTAAGATGGACAAAAACTCCCATTTATTGTATGCGCACCCTTTCAACCAAAATATACAAGTAAGGACATGTCGCAACTAACAATTTAGGAAAAAATATTTGTCGATATGTCATACGGTATTTGAAAATAAGTGAAAATAAGCCAAAATCAAATTTTAGAATATGACCTTGACCTTTGACCTTGACCTTATTTTCATTTTTTTGGACCAAGGATCTCAAATCAAGAGACCCTAGGTCTCTATCACTTATGGTTTACCAGTTAGAAACGCATATCACCTATATCACATACATAAGGGGGAATAACTCTCATATGGAGTCTCTGGATAGCTTCAGTCAAAATTAAAATCCTAATCCTGAAGATGTAACGAGCAATTTGGTAAAATAATTTTGCGGTAATCTTTTACGGTTGCGAAGGAGTAGTGGCCACAAGAAAAACAGTGTTTGGGGAGATAACTCTTACAACGTAAAGTATTTTGTTACGCAGTTGTAAATTTTTAAAGCGTATAAACTATACGATATCATATTCCAAATATCTAAGCGACAACTTATTAAACAACAATACTACGCAAGAAAAAAATTAGGCGGAAGAAAAAAAAAAATAATAATAATAATAATAATAATAATCAGAACAAAAACAATAAGTCTTTCCACAGAAAAGTGGAAAGACTTAATAATAATAATAATCACAACAAATTCAATAGGTCTTTCCACGGAAAGGTGGAAAGACCTAATAATTAAAAACCAATTGTTCAAAGAACAATTGAAGGTCTTTCAACCAATAAGGATCTATTTTGATATGAAAATCAATATTGAATTTCGACCAAAGGTCAAAATCTAGAACGTCCAATTAACCTATGACCTTGACCTCAATTTCAAGGTCATAAACATAGGATCCCAAATCAAAAGACCCTAGGTCTGTATTATGTATGGTTCATGAGTAATATCACTTTACGCATAATTCTAAATATAAAAGGGGCGAAAACTCCAATTTATTGTCTACGCACCCTTGTAACCAAAATATATAAGTAATGACATGTCGCAACTAACAATTTAGTAAAAATAATTTGTCGAAATCTTATTAAGTAATTGAAAATAAGTGAAAATAGGCAAAAATCAAAATTTAGAATTTGACCTTGACCTTTGACCTTGACCTAATTTTCATTTTTTTGGACGAAGGATCTTAATTCAAAAGACCCTAGGTCTCTATCACTTATGGTTTACCATTTAGAAATGCATATCACTTAGCTTAAATGAAAAAGGGGAATAACTCTCATATGGAGTCTCCGTAAAGCTTCGGTCCAAATGAATATCCTAATCCTTAAGATGTAACGAGCAATTTGGTAAAATAAATTTGTCGTAATCTTTTACGGTTGCGAAGGAGTAATGGCCACAAGAAAAACAGTGTTTGGGGAGATAACTCTTACAACGTAAAGTATTTTGTTACGCAGTTGTAAATTTTTAAAGCGTATAAACTATACGACATCAGAATCCAAATATGTAAGCGACATCTTTTGAAACATCAATACTACGCAAGAAAAAAATTTAGGCGGAAGAAAAAAAAAAAAAAAATAATAATAATTAAAAACCAATTGTTCAAAGAACAATTGAAGGTCTTTCAACCAATAAGGATCTATTTTGATATGAAAATATTAAGATTCAGTTGAAAATGTCAGTTCCTATGGCTTTATGATGTATAAATATGAATTTCGACCAAAGGTCAAAATCTAGAACGTCCAATTAACCTATGACCTTGACCTCAATTTCAAGGTCATAAACATAGGATCCCAAATCAAAAGACCCTAGGTCTGTATTATGTATGGTTCATGAGTAATATCACTTTACGCATAATTCTAAATATAAAAGGGGCAAAAACTCCAATTTATTGTCTACGCACCCTTGTAACCAAAATATATAAGTAATGACATGTCGCAACTAACAATTTAGTAAAAATAATTTGTCGAAATCTTATTAAGTAATTGAAAATAAGTGAAAATAGGCAAAAATCAAAATTTAGAATTTGACCTTGACCTTTGACCTTGACCTAATTTTCATTTTTTTGGACGAAGGATCTTAATTCAAAAGACCCTAGGTCTCTATCACTTATGGTTTACCATTTAGAAATGCATATCACTTAGCTTAAATGAAAAAGGGGAATAACTCTCATATGGAGTCTCCGTAAAGCTTCGGTCCAAATGAATATCCTAATCCTGAAGATGTAGCGAGCAATTTGGTAAAATAAATTTGTCGTAATCTTTAACGGTTGCGAAGGAGTAGTGGCCACAAGAAAAACAGTGTTTGGGGAGATAACTCTTACAACGTAAAGTATTTTGTTACACAGTTGTAAATTTTTAAAGCGTATAAACTATACGATACCATATTCCAAATATCTAAGCGACATCTTTTGAAACATCAATAAGACGCAAGAAAAAAAATTAGGCGGAAGAAAAAAAAAAAAATAATAATAATAATAATCACAACAAATTCAATAGGTCTTTCCACGGAAAGGTGGAAAGACCTAATAATTAAAAACCAATTGTTCAAAGAACAATTGAAGGTCTTTCAACCAATAAGGATCTATTTTGATATGAAAATCAATATTGAATTTCGACCAAAGGTCAAAATCTAGAACGTCCAATTAACCTATGACCTTGACCTCAATTTCAAGGTCATAAACATAGGATCCCAAATCAAAAGACCCTAGGTCTGTATTATGTATGGTTCATGAGTAATATCACTTTACGCATAATTCTAAATATAAAAGGGGCGAAAACTCCAATTTATTGTCTACGCACCCTTGTAACCAAAATATATAAGTAATGACATGTCGCAACTAACAATTTAGTAAAAATAATTTGTCGAAATCTTATTAAGTAATTGAAAATAAGTGAAAATAAGCAAAAATCAAAATTTAGAATTTGACCTTGACCTTTGACCTTGACCTAATTTTCATTTTTTTGGACGAAGGATCTTAATTCAAAAGACCCTAGGTCTCTATCACTTATGGTTTACCATTTAGAAATGCATATCACTTAGCTTAAATGAAAAAGGGGAATAACTCTCATATGGAGTCTCCGTAAAGCTTCGGTCCAAATGAATATCCTAATCCTTAAGATGTAACGAGCAATTTGGTAAAATAAATTTGTCGTAATCTTTTACGGTTGCGAAGGAGTAGTGGCCACAAGAAAAACAGTGTTTGGGGAGATAACTCTTACAACGTAAAGTATTTTGTTACGCAGTTGTAAATTTTTAAAGCGTATAAACTATACGACATCAGAATCCAAATATGTAAGCGACATCTTTTGAAACATCAATACTACGCAAGAAAAAAATTTAGGCGGAAGAAAAAAAAAAAAAAAAATAATAATAATTAAAAACCAATTGTTCAAAGAACAATTGAAGGTCTTTCAACCAATAAGGATCTATTTTGATATGAAAATATTAAGATTCAGTTGAAAATGTCAGTTCCTATGGCTTTATGATGTATAAATATGAATTTCGACCAAAGGTCAAAATCTAGAACGTCCAATTAACCTATGACCTTGACCTCAATTTCAAGGTCATAAACATAGGATCCCAAATCAAAAGACCCTAGGTCTGTATTATGTATGGTTCATGAGTAATATCACTTTACGCATAATTCTAAATATAAAAGGGGCGAAAACTCCAATTTATTGTCTACGCACCCTTGTAACCAAAATATATAAGTAATGACATGTCGCAACTAACAATTTAGTAAAAATAATTTGTCGAAATCTTATTAAGTAATTGAAAATAAGTGAAAATAGGCAAAAATCAAAATTTAGAATTTGACCTTGACCTTTGACCTTGACCTAATTTTCATTTTTTTGGACGAAGGATCTTAATTCAAAAGACCCTAGGTCTCTATCACTTATGGTTTACCATTTAGAAATGCATATCACTTAGCTTAAATGAAAAAGGGGAATAACTCTCATATGAAGTCTCCGTAAAGCTTCGGTCCAAATGAATATCCTAATCCTTAAGATGTAACGAGCAATTTGGTAAAATAAATTTGTCGTAATCTTTTATGGTTGCGAAGGAGTAGTGGCCACAAGAAAAACAGTGTTTGGGGAGATAACTCTTACAACGTAAAGTATTTTCTTACGCAGTTGTAAATTTTTAAAGCGTATAAACTATACGACATCAGAATCCAAATATGTAAGCGACATCTTTTGAAACATCAATACTACGCAAGAAAAAAATTTAGGCGGAAGAAAAAAAAAAAAAAAATAATAATAATTAAAAACCAATTGTTCAAAGAACAATTGAAGGTCTTTCAACCAATAAGGATCTATTTTGATATGAAAATATTAAGATTCAGTTGAAAATGTCAGTTCCTATGGCTTTATGATGTATAAATATGAATTTCGACCAAAGGTCAAAATCTAGAACGTCCAATTAACCTATGACCTTGACCTCAATTTCAAGGTCATCAACATAGGATCCCAAATCAAAAGACCCTAGGTCTGTATTATGTATGGTTCATGAGTAATATCACTTTACGCATAATTCTAAATGTAAGATGGGCAAAAACGCCCATTTATTTTCTGTGCACCTTTTCAACCAAAATATACAAGTTAGGACATGTCGCAACTAACAATTTATGAAAAATTATTTGTCGATATGTCATACGGTATTAGAAAATTAGTGAAAATAAGCAAAAATCAAAATTTAGGACATGACCTTGACCTTTGACCTTGACCTCATTTTCATTTTTTTGGACCAGGGACCTCAAATCTGAAGACCCTAGGTCTCTATCACTTATGGTTTACCAGTTAGAAATGCATATTACTTATATCATTTATATAAGGGGAAATAACTCTCATATGGAGTCTCTGGAAAGCTTCGGTCCAAATGAATTGCCTAATCCTGAAGATGTACCGAGCAATTTGGTAAAATAAATTTGTCGTAATCTTTTACGGTTGCGAAGGAGTAGTGGCCACAAGAAAAACAGTGTTTGGGGAGATAACTCTTACAACGTAAAGTATTTTGTTATGTCGTTGTAAATTTTTAAAGCGTATAAACTATACAAAATCATATTCCAAATATCTAAGCGACATCTTATGAAACAACAATACTACGCAAGAAAAAAATTAGGCGGAAGAAAAAAAAAAAAAAAAAAAAAAAAATATAAATCAATTGCTTTTAAAAAGCAATTGTACATGGTCTTTCCCCCTTTGAAATTGATTTTATGGGGGGGGGGGGGGGGGGGGGGTGTTGTTCATTTGTTTGTTCGTTTGTTTGTTTCGGTATGGGGTCTATATTATTGTGTTACCGTAGAAGTTTCATGTTTAGTTTGGAAAGTTTTTATTTTATTTTAGGTACAGCGCGCGCGACAGATTGACGAGACATCACGTGACACGGGTTTATAATAACGAAAACTTAGTCTTTTTATTTCTTTTTAGGTCGGGACGTTGAACAGACAACATGTATAGAGATGGAATGTACACAATGTAATTTCTATTGTCATTGTAGGAAATTGACATCTTGATGACAGTTCACGGGCAGTGCATGTTTTGGATTTAATTGATCCGGTGTAACTTTAAAACACATTTATTGATTATTTTCTGATATTGTACATTTTTCAGCACCTGTTTGTAACTCAGATTAGTATTTCAATCTCGGAGCTGACATTTTATTGTAGGTTTTTACTCAGATTTACGGACCTAGCAAGCGATTTTTATGGCATTGCCATTTCTTTTCTCTAGGAAAAGCTTTAAAAGATATCTGCATCAAGTTTTTTTATAAACTTTTAGTACATGTATGCCCTGCTGACTGCAAATTTTGAGGTTGATTGTACTCGTGGTTTCAGAGTACATGTGGATTTTTTTTTCAGAAGTGACGCAAGAACAATATTAAATTTCAATTTTTCATGAAACATGATTGCTTGATCATGATCATGATTGATTGATTGATTGATTGATTGATTGATTGATTGATTGATTGATTGATTGATTGATTGATTAGTTGGTTGGTTGGTTGGTTAGTTAAACACGTTGGATAGGGTCAATTGAAACAGCGAAAAAGAAACAAAGAAGATCTTGAACCCTATAATAAACACATGAGACGGAAACATGATTGATTGATTGATCATGATCATTATTGGTTGATTGATCATGATCATGATTGGTTGATTGATCATGATTGATTGATTGATTAATTGATTGATTGGTTGGTTGGTTGGTTGGTTGGTTGGCAAACACATAAAACTCTTCAAGTAGTGCCCCAAATCACATATGTACATGACCTTGACCTTTGACATTGTGACCTTTGGCAAGATCATTGCTTCACAATGTCATTGCAAAAGACCCTATGGGTCAAGGACATTTGGTTAAAAGTTTTGCCTAAAAATGGCTTTATATAAACCATTAATGGGGATTATGTCCCTTACACAATGGTAAAATCAATACAGTCATAATGTAACAAAGTTGCCCCTTGGAGTACCAAGCATTTTTCACTATCTAAATTTTCTGTATCTATAACAATTCTAAAGTTATAGGGAAATCAAAGACAAATAAAAATCTAAAATACGACTTTGACCTTTGACCTTGACCTAAATTTCATTTTTTTGGACCAAGGATCTCAAATCAAAAGACCCTTGGTCCCTATCACTTATGGTTTTCCAGTTTAAAATACATTTCAAAATTTCAAATACAAAAGGGGGAATAACTCTCATATGGAATCTCTATACGGCTTCGGTCCAAATGAATATCCTAATCCTGAAGAAGTAACGAGCAATTTGGTAAAATAAATTTGTCGTACTTTTTTACGGTTGCGAAGGAGTAGTGGCCACAAGAAAAACAGTGTTTGGGGAGATAACTCTCACAACGTAAAGTATTTTGTTACGCAGTTGTAAAATTTCAAAGCGTATAAACTATACATCATCATATTCCAAATTTCTAAGCGACATTTTTTGAAACATCAATATTACGCAAGAAAAAAATTTAGGCGGACGAAAAAAAAAAAAAGAAATAATAATAATAATCAGAACAAAAACAATAGGTCTTTCATCCGAAAGGTGAAAGACCTAAAAATAATAATCAGAACAAATTCAATAGGTCTTTCCACGGAAAGGTGGAAAGACCTAATAATAATAATAATCAGAACAAATACAATAGGTCTTTCACCTGAAAGGTTGAAAGACCTAATAATAATAATAATAATTAAAAACCAATTGTTCAGAGAACAATTGTAGGTCTTTCCACTAGAAAAGATCTTTTTTGATATTGAAATATTAAAAATCAGTTTAAAATGTTAGTTCCTATGGCTGTATGATGTATTTATATGAATTTAAAGCAAAGGTCAAAATCTAGAACGTCATATTAACCTATGACCTTGACCTCAATTTCAAGTTCACAAACCAAGGACCTTAAATCAAAAGACCCAAGGTCTTTAATATGTTTGGTTTATTAGTAATATCACTTTACGCGTAATTCTAAATGTAAGATGGGCAAAAACTCTTTCGTAATCTTTAACGGTTGCGAAGGAGTAGTGGCCACAAGAAAAACAGTGTTTGGGGAGATAACTCTTACAACGTAAAGTATTTTGTTACACAGTTGTTTGAAACATCAATAATACGCAAGAAAAAAAATTAGGCGGAAGAAAAAAAAAAAAAATAATAATAATAATTAAAAACCAATTGTTCAGAGAACAATTGAAGGTCTTTCAACTAATAAAGATCTATTTTGATATGAAAATATTAAAATTCAGTTGAAAATGTCAGTTCCTATGGCTTTATGATGTATAAATATGAATTTAAAGCAAAGGTCAAAATCTAGAACGTCCAATTAACCGTTGACCTTGACCTCAATTTCAAGGTCATAGACTAAACATCTCGAATCAAAAGACACTAGTTCCTTAATATGTATGGTTCATGAGTAATATCACTTTACGCATAATTCTAAATATAAGAGGGGCGAAAACTCCCATTTATTGTCTACGCACCCTTGCAACCAAAATTAATAAGTTACGACATGTCGCAACTAACAATTTAGTAAAAAATAATTTGTCTATATCTTATAAGGTTAATGAAAATAAGTGAAAATAAGCCAAAATCAAAATTTAGAATTTGACCTTGACCTTTGACCTTGACCTAATTTTCATTTTTTTGGACCAAGGATCTTAAATCAAAAGACCCTGGGTCTCTATCACTTATGGTTTACCAGTTAGAACTGCAAATCACTTATATCATATATAAAAGGGGGGATAACTCTCATATTGAGTCTCCGAATAGCTTCGGTCCAAATAAAACAGAACATCCTGAGGATATAACGAGCAATTTGGAAAAATAAATTTGTCGGTTTCTTATACGGTTGCGAAGCCTTAGAGATAACAAGAAAAACAGTGTTTGGGGAGATAACTCTTACAAGGTAAAGTTTTTTGTTACACGGTGTCAGTTTGAGAAGCGTATTAACTGTTCGATATCACATACCATACATCTCAGCGACATCTTGTGAAACAAAAAAACAGCGAAGGTAAAAAAAGTTGGCGGAAGAAAAAAAAAAATAATTAAAAACCAATTGTTCAAAGAACAATTGAAGGTCTTTCAACTAATAAAGATCTATTTTGATATGAAAATATTAAAATTCAGTTAAAAATGTCAGTTCCTATGGCTTTATGATGTAGAAATATGAATTTCGAGCAAAGGTCAAAATCTAGAACGTCCAATTAACCTATGACCTTGAACTCAATTTCAAGGTCATAGACTAAACATCTCAAATCAAAAGACACTAGTTCCTTAATATGTATGGTTCATGAGTAATATCACTTTACGCATAATTCTTAATATAAGAGGGGCGAAAACTCCCATTAATTGTCTACGCACCCTTGCAACCAAAATTTATAAGTTACGACATGTCGCAACTAACAATTTAGTAAAAATAATTTGTCGATATCTTATAAGGTTAATGAAAATAAGTGAAAATAAGCCAAAATCAAAATTTAGAATTTGACCTTGACCTTTGACCTTGACCTAATTTTCATTTTTTTGGACCAAGGATCTTAAATCAAAAGACCCTGGGTCTCTATCACTTATGGTTTACCAGTTAGAAATGCATATCACCTATATTATATATCAAAGGGGGGATAACTCTCATATGGAGTCTCCGGATAGCTTCGGTCAAAATAAAACAGAACATCCTGAGGATATAACGAGCAATTTGGAAAAATAAATTTGTCGGTTTCTTATACGGTTGCGAAGCCTTAGAGATAACAAGAAAAACAGTGTTCGGGGAGATAACTCTTACAAGGTAAAGTTTTTTGTTACGCGGTGTCAGTTTCTGAAGCGTATTAACTGTTCGATATCATATACCATATATCTAAGCGACATCTTGGGAAACAAAAAAACAGTGAAGGAAAAAAAAGTTGGCGGAAGAAAAAAAAAAATAATTAAAAACCAATTGTTCAAAGAACAATTGAAGGTCTTTCAACTAATAAAGATCTATTTTGATATGAATATATTAAAATTCAGTTAAAAATGTCAGTTCCTATGGCTTTATAATGTATAAATATGAATTTAAAGCAAAGGTCAAAATCTAGAACGTCCAATTTACCTTTGACCTTGACCTCAATTTCAAGGTCATAGACTAAACATCTAAAATCAAAAGACACTAGTTCCTTAATATGTATGGTTCATGAGTAATATCACTTTACGCATAATTCTAAATATAAGAGGGGTGAAAACTCCCGTTTATTGTCTACGCATCCTTGCAACCAAAATTTATAAGTTACGACATGTCGCAACTAACAATTTAGTAAAAATAATTTGTCGATATCTTATAAGGTTAATGAAAATAAGTAAAAAAAAGCCAAAATCAAAATTTAGAATTTGACCTTGACCTTTGACCTTGACCTAATTTTCATTTTTTTGGACCAAGGATCTTAAATCAAAAGACCCTAGGTCTCTATCACTTATGGTTTACCAGTTAGAAATGCATATCACTTATATCATATACAAAAGGGGGGATAACGCTCATATGGAGTCTCCGGATAGCTTCGGTCAAAATAAAACAGAACATCATGAGGATATAACGAGCAATTTGGAAAAATAAATTTGTCGGTTTCTTATACGGTTGCGAAGCCTTAGAGATAACAAGAAAAACAGTGTTCGGGGAGATAACTCTTACTAGGTAAAGTTTTTGGTTA
Organism: Mytilus edulis; assembly: GCF_963676685.1. Lineage (NCBI taxonomy): Eukaryota > Metazoa > Mollusca > Bivalvia > Mytilida > Mytilidae > Mytilus > Mytilus edulis. The sequence goes on from NC_092348.1 coordinate 70,074,629, forward strand.
CACGGTGTCAGTTTCAGAAGCGTATTAACTGTTCGATATCATATACCATATATCTAAGCGACATCTTGGGAAACAAAAAAACAGTGAAGGAAAAAAAATTTGGCGGAAGAAAAAAAAAAAAAATTAAAAACCAATTGTTCAAAGAACAATTGAAGGTCTTTCAACTAATAAAGATCTATTTTGACATGAAAATATTAAAATTCAGTTAAAAATGTCAGTTCCTATGGCTTTATGATGTATAAATATGAATTTAAAGCAAAGGTCAAAATCTAGAACGTTCAATTAACCTTTGACCTTGACCTCAATTTCAAGGTCATAGACTTAACATCTCGAATCAAAAGACACTAGTTCCTTAATATGTATGGTTCATGAGTAATATCACTTTACGCATAATTCTAAATATTAGAGAGGCAAAAACTCCCATTTATTGTCTACGCACCCTTCCAATCAAAATTTATCAGTTACGACATGTCGCAACTAACAATTTAGTAAAAATAATTTGTCGAAATCTTATAACGTTAATGAAGTAAGTGAAAATAAGCCAAAATCAAAATTTAAAATTTGACCTTGACCTTTGACCTTGACCTAATTTTCATTTTTTTGGACCAAGGATCTTAAATCAAAAGACCCTAGGTCTCTATCACTTATGGTTTACCAGTTAGAAATGCAAATCACTTATATCATATATAAAAGGGGGGATAACTCTCATATGGAGTCTCCGGATAGCTTCGGTCCAAATGAAACAGAACATCCTGAGGATATAACGAGCAATTTGGAAAAATAAATTTGTCGGTTTCTTATACGGTTGCGAAGCCTTAGAGATAACAATAAAAACAGTGTTCGGTGAGATAACTCTTATATGGGAAAGTATTCGGTTAAGCAGAGTTGGTTTCAAAAGCGTATAAACTGTTCGATATCATATTTCAAATATCTAAACGACATCTTGCGAAACAAAAAAACAGCGAAGGTAAAAAAAGTTGGCGGAAGAAAAAAAAAAATAATTAAAAACCAATTGTTCAGAGAACAATTGTAGGTCTTTCCACCCAAAAAAATCCCATAAAATGTCTACGTACCTTTTCAGCTTAAATTTTAAAAACCTGTCACAACTAACAATTCTCTAAAAACACCTGATTCACATTTTTATTCTTTGCTGACTAATCATTATCAACTATTTCACCTCATGGCATTTGCACTTTTATATATAAAACAATGCACAAGAGCTAAAACAATTGAGATTTAAATCTCTCTTCTCACTGCTAAGAAAAACTGTCTTGGAAATGTTGATTTTTATTCTGAAAAAAAAAAAAATGATATTCATTAAAACTTTTTTCCATTTTTAACAAAAAAGATATGCTGATGCTTATTATCATTATTGAAAGTCCCTGATTTTTTGAATCCTCAAATTTGAGTCATTGATTGAACAGGTGAGACTAAAACACAGCATTATGAAAAAAGCATTGAATTAATAAATAGAACACCTACACTGATTGTCTGCTAAACATGCTGTTGCAAATATTCCATGCACATTCAGCAAGACCAAACACTGTTCACTGCCAGGGCCCTGTTTGTTATCAGCACTAAATTATGCGTTAGTGCTGATATCCGCCTCCTACGACGGGGACGAAGGGTTGGACTTTAGGAGGCATTATTTTTATATTTTTTCTGTGTTTGAAATCAAAGTTAAAACATTTTTTTTAAATGTTTGAAATCAAAATTAAAACAAACTGTTTTTCTTTTAACATTTTCATGTACAAATCTTGTTGGGTCTTCAACTTTTAAGTACTATTCTAAGTGCCTCATGATAGCTGTAATATGTGGGCATTATTGCAACTGATATATCAGGACATCCTCTGACATACACATGATCAATTAGTGTACCACCCTCTGTTGTTGGACTATTGACAAGCTGGTTGAAACCTTTTGATTGCATAAAATTTAATACTGTATAATATCCTTTTAAAATATCTTGATTAAAATCACCAATAATTACAATTTTTTCTGATAATTCTTGCATCTTACAGATTAATGTCTCTAAGTTCTCCAAAAATTTTCCGACATTATACTTCTGAGTTCTGTAGATCGTAGCAACTAAAATATTTTCAGTTTTTATCTTGAAAATTATACATTCCAAGTTTGAGGCCAAGTTGCATAGTTCAGTTTCTGATGAATGCTTATAAAATACACACACACCACCATGCTGCATTTCCTTTAAAGATGAATAGTAAGAGTTGTCATTTTCAAAAGCTTGAGATCGCGGCAAATGAAAACCATCATATCCAATCATTTCAAAGCAAGCAAAATTCTGATTAGCCCAGGTTTCAGTAAGACAAATGAAATCGACACCAATAACGTCTGGATTTTGTTTAAGATCTTCTGCATGAGCCTGCAAACCTTGAATATTGTGATACATTATCTGGACAATATCTTTCTGTTCCTCTCTTTCATCCTCAACTTCAGGTAAAAATCTAGTCATTTCTGCAACACCCTTTACAATATCAGGATCACAGAAAATTTTCTTGTCAAGTTTTTCAGTTTCTATGCTTTTAATATGAAGACCTGATTTTGAGGTAACTCTGCTAAGGGCAACGTATGCTTGACCATAAGTGAAACATTTATTTAAATCAACAACACATTCTTCAACTGTCAATCCTTGAACTTTATGAATAGTGCAAGCCCAGGCTAGTTTCAATGGGAACTGTTTACGTACACAGGTGCTTAAGGGAATGTCTTCACTTGAAGGCTTTAAACCAACACAGCGTTTTCCACAGATGATTTTTTGTAACTTTGCATTTTTTCCAACTCTTTCATTGTCAAAGAAAACAAATATGGCACTTGGGAGTGAATTAACTGAGTAGTCTTTTATTGAAATTACTGTTCCCATTACTCCATTTACTAAACCATCTGCTGTATCCTCATTCTTGATAAGCATTACTCTTGCTCCCTCAGCTAAAAGAATAGATATTGGAAGACAGACATCTGACTTTGTACAATGGACTTTTTTCAGGGTCAATTTTCCTGATGTTTTGTTTTTTTCATAGTCTTCTGCTTCAATCAGTTTTGGTTCTGTACATAATTTCAATATCATCTCCTTGTTAAAAGTATCAACCTCTGCATTTGTAGAGTATATGTGCAAGGCTTCATCGTGTCCATCATCTAAACATCTTATTAAAGTTTCCATATCAAAAGAAGTCAATTTTTCATTTTTTTGTTTAACACGTAACCTGTTTAAAAGTTCTGCAAACAAGCTATCCTCGCGTTGACGCATAATTTCATCCAACTCAGCAATTTCAAATAAACCATTCCAAAGGTGATTTGAGGGATTAGAGGGGTCGTTTACATATAATTTGTCTACCCTTTTTGTTCTTACTGGTGGCAGCTGGTAAAAATCGCCAACAGCAATTATTGAAACACCTCCAAATAAACAATTATCTGGTCTTTTTTTCACTTGTCTAAGCCGCTCATGAATGAAAAACAACAATTTCTTGTTGACCATTGAAATTTCATCGATGATCAGGATTTGCAAATTTTCTAACTTTGTTCTGAGTGAATTTATTTTGTCTTCACTTAGAGTTGCATGATCAGCTGAAAGTGATTTGAAAATTCCAAGAGCACTGTGAATGGTCAATCCATGGATATTAAATGCAGCTGTACCAGTTGGAGCTGTTAACAATACTGTTAGATCATCTGGATTCTCTGACGTTTGTGCTAATATTCGAGTTGCTTCATATTGTATACACTTGATCAAGTGACTTTTACCCGTTCCAGCTCCTCCTGTTATGAATACATGTAAAGGCTTTGGTATTTTTCCATTTGCTTTCTGAATGCACCAATCTCTCACTTTATAGAGAATTCGTCTCTGCTTCACATTCAAACTTCTGAGTCTTGGAATAATTTCATTTTTTGTGAGGGAAACTGACAGCAGATTAGTTCCAACAGATGATGAGCTCTTTGCATTATTCAAATCTGGTATCGTTGCTTCTGACAAATCTTCTTCAATTACACTTGTTACTTTCCCTTCATCAATACATTCTCTTCTGTTCAGTTCTGATTCTGGACATAATTCACACCATGCATCTTCTTTTGGATCTGTTTCATGCAATTGATTTTCTGCATCCTCTAACTCTTGACCAGTTTTCACAAAATCTGCCATGTTTTTGATAACAATTTCCTTTACAGAAGTCAAAGCATTATCCCCTGTAAACTTAACTCTACCACAAGTGAAGAAATTTTCATATGTATTAAATAGTGGAGGTTTTAACTGTTCATCATGCCTGTATGGTAAAAATAGTTGCAATATGCTTTGGAAGTATTTCTCAGGAGAAGTTTCCTGTGAGAAACGTGGATATTTGATAACTGCAGGTGAGGTTCTTGTGCGCTTTCTAATATGTCCAAGGTTGCCATCAAGTTTGAAGGTTGTTTCTTCATTAATTTTCTGGGGTAACTGTGACTCTCGTAACACACTGTATTCTGAACCAAAACTTGCAAGGCACATTTTGATAAACATAGCAATGTGTGGTCTACCTTTATACCTATCAACTATATTGTTCATCCAAATTTTATTTTCATCATCATTTTCATCTTCACTGTCATTATTACTCTTTTTCCTGTTGGAAGATTTATAACTTTGTTGTTTCTCAAGGTCTTTCAGAGGAATGCTCATTCTACATGGGTTTTCACCAACAGGTATATATTCTACTTTCCTAGAACATTCTCTTAATCTTAAACCAGTAACTCTAAAAACAGCTTCTTGTGCACTAACCTCTCTATGATGAAGGTATGAAGTTCCAATTTGTTTCATAGTCTGTTGTGCATTTAAATTTCCTTCTTCAGCTTCATTTTTGGTTTGTTGGAGGAGTAATCCTAGCTCTCGCTCAGATTTACTTATGTAACTTATAATGTATACAACACAGGAAAATGCATCCAAAATATATTGTATGTCCATGTTTGCATTCCAAGCCCTTAATAGATGTGGATTATACTGATTGGTGTAAATTTCATTTGGCTCACGTTTAAGAACTACTGTGTTTCGATTGGTGATGAAACGAAAATACGTTTCAAAGCTTTCTTGAGTAAGACCTGACTTATTGAAAATTTCAGATACATCTAAGTTTTCATTTTCATGCTCTTTTATAACTTTCCACAATCCAGACAATATTTCTTTTGCTACTTTTTCGTCTTTTTTAGTATCCTTATCTGGTTTACTTGGTTCAGAGATGAATGTTTTAGTTGAAGGAGGTCTTGGGAAATTAAAACGACATACTGTTCCTTTTTTCTTACAGGTTTTTGAATGATTTTTGCTGTGTTGGTGTACTGCCATAACAATGTCATGTAATTCTTTATCTACCTTTTCATCTGGTATCTCGCATGTAACATACTTGTCAATAAAACTCATAACTTCTTCATTGTTATCTTCACCATATTTTGGAGCATTTTCTACCCAAAACAAACAATGGGTGTGAGGAGAACCTCTTTGTTGGAATTCAACTCTGTAAAAATAGTCAATTATTTTCCCGATTGGTTCAGCTTCTGACATGATAACATCCTTTAGAAATGTATTGAATCTATTATTGAACATTCTTGCTGCTGTAACAGGATTGCTACAAAGAACTTTACATTTTTCATCCCATGTCATATTTTCAGTATTTCTTATGTCACCCTGTTGTTTTAAAATTGTATTAACAATTTCAGACCATCTGAAGTCTGCTGAAGAAAAAGAACAGAAGAATGTTGGCACACCTAACTGTCTGATCATTGCAAATATATCTTTCTGTGAGCTTTGCCAGTATGGGGGAGTTCCTCTAATAGGTTTTAAATATTTAATAGCTTCATCTTTTTTAAACAACTCTTTCAAGGTTTCCTTATTGCACAGCATTTCTCCAGTAATTTTATTTCCCTCTTTAGAAAAAGGGCATTCTTTTCTGAGAGATATCTGTACATTTGAAATCACACTGTTGAGTTCTGTTAAATATTGACTGAAAAATATGTAGGATGTATCCCTTGCAAATCTATTTTCAACACTCATCAATCGAAGATTAAAGTACCTTCCAATTGTCAGTTTTTCTTCACGGATTTCATCAAATGTATTTTTACCGGTTGGAAAATGTACAGGAAAAGTTTTAGCTTCAATTCCTGATTCTTGAAGAACACTAAGAGGACTGTTATTTTCTGCTGGAGCAATGTTAAAAACTTGGTCAAAGCATAAATCTAAAGCCTCTTGTCCAATATCAGCAGGTTGTAAACAAGTATCTAACTGAACACCACGTAATCTATCATCAATATAGCTAGCAGGTTCACTTTCAATTTCTCTTTCATTGCCTGTTGTAGAGGACGTTGTTTTATTTTTTTCTTCCTCTTTTATGTTTTCTCTCACTAGCTCAGTATCATCAGATTCCGATTCATCATCTACTACTTGATCATCATTTAATTCAGGAATTGGATTCAACCATTCTTTGTTGATAGCCACATCTTTATACCATATGTTTTGATCCTTTAAATACAAAAGAGCTTGCTCTAAATGGTTTGGTCTTACAAATTGATATTTGTCATATCCTTTGTAGCTAAGCTTTCTCTTTAACTTAACTTTCAGTAATAGACTTTCATCTTCAGATCGGGGTAATATAGAAGTTACTTTTTTCAAATCAGATGGCACACACACTACAGGTCCGTGAACCCCTTTTTGTCCTCCTTTTGGTAAAGCCATTATTTTCATAAAAGGAATGTTCTGGGCGATAAGTTGTTGCTCGATTGAATTAAGCTGTTTTAACTCTACTGGAACATCTTCTAGTAATAGACTATTTGAAAAGGAGTCTGCAGGTATTTTACCTTTCAACATTTTACGATGACAAGTATAACAGATCCACAGACTTGTTCTACATGTTCCTTCAAAAGCACAATTTGTCTTACAATCATCTGTACATTTGTGTTGGTATTTATCTGTTGTAACTAAATCAAATATGGAATTATCATAATACTCTTTCTTGCAGATCTGAACCTGTTTTTCAAAAAACAACCTCAAACAACAAGCACACACACATTCTGGACCTTTGTTAACTTCAACTTTAAATTTTCTAATTACCTCATTTATTTGCTTGTTTTCTACCTGAAGATTTTCACGACGTACTGATGTTTGTTGTTTAATCTTAATTCTGTGTGCATCATCATTTGCATACTTGTGTATACTTGCTTGTTTCACATGTTCCTTGTGCTTTTCATCCGTTTTATATTTGTGTATACTTTCTTGTTTCACATGTTTCTTGTGATTTTCATCTGTATTATACTTGTGTATACTTTCTTGTTTGACATGTTCCTTGTGCTTTTCATCTGTTTTATACTTGTGTATACTTTCTTGTTTCACATGTTCCTTGTGCTTTTCATCTGTTTTATACTTGTGTATACTTTCGTGTTTGACATTTTTCTTGTGCTTTTCATCTGTTTTATACTTGTGTATACTTTCTTGTTTCACATGTTTCTTGTGATTTTCATCTGTATTATACTTGTGTATACTTTCTTGTTTGACATGTTCCTTGTGCTTTTCATCTGTTTTATACTTGTGTATACTTTCTTGTTTCACATGTTCCTTGTGTTTTTCATCTGTTTTATATTTGAGCATACTTTCTTGTTTGACATGTTCCTTGTGCTTTTCATCTGTTTTATACTTGTGTATACTTTCTTGTTTGACATGTTCCTTGTGCTTTTCATCTGTTTTATACTTGTGTATACTTTCGTGTTTGACATGTTCCTTGTGCTTTTCATCTGTTTTATACTTGTGTATACTTTCTTGTATTACATGTTCCTTGTGCTTATCATCTGTTTTATACTTGTGTATACTTTCTTGTTTTACATGTTCTTTGTGCTTTTCATTTGCTTTATACTTGTGTATACTAGCTTGTTTCAGCTTTTCCCTGTACTCATTGTCTTCTTTATATTTCTCAATTCCTGCTTGTATTAAGATATTTCTGTAATCTTCATCTTCTTCATATTTTTTAATACCTGAACATATTTTTTTTGAACGTATTCCTTCATTCTCCTGATATTTTCTTTTAGATGTGTCTATCTTTCTAGCTCTAAATTTATCATCTGTCATGTACCTGATTTTTTCTTTTTCATTTTTTAAGACTTTTGAATCAGTATTGTTGAGGGAGTCATTCATTTGATTTTCGTCAATTTTCATTTTCTTTGTTGATACCTCAGATTTCCTTGAAATGTCATACTCATGTTCTTGTTTAGATTGTAATACATTTGGTGATATAGTCTTTTGTTTTACGGCTGTGACAACTTCATAATGATTGATATCTCCATTATGTTGAAGATAAATTGCTTGATCATTAACACAATTATTGCTGTTTATTTGAGATGAAGAATATTTAATCCATGTACCATTAAAAAAAGTATAAATGTCTGTTTTAAGGAGGTCAGCACAAGCTACTATTTCCAGTTCAGTTCCCCATACATTATTTTCTTCCATTCTGAGAGTTTGTATATGCTCTTCTACAGTTTTAAATCTTGGCTGTAAAAATGACTTGAAAACTTCTGCATTTCTTAACAAATGATCAACTATTGCCCTTCGTATGTCTCCAAAATATTCTTGTCTATTAGAGAGTGAATATGAAATGGCTCGAAATAAGCAATTTCCATCACCTGAAATAGTCTTGCAAGCAGTTGGTTGGCCTATGTTATAAAAATTTGTAGAATTCTGTTTGGATATTTTCTTGCTTGGTATATTAACAAATTTACAAAGCTTCCTCTTTAAGAGTGTTTTCAAGGGTATGAAATCATAAAAACATTCTGCTGTAGATAATATCTCAATATCAGATTCATCATCATTAATAACCTCATTAATGTGTACTTCATTAACGTTCTCAATGTCATTACTGCAAATGTTCAACTGGAGTATTTCTGGTGATATATTGCTGATCTGAGTAATATTTTCTTGACTTTTAGGAATCTCATCTTTGTTTACAGTTTCTAAAATTTCAGACAATTTAAATTCACTGGTGATTAATGGTTTATGACTTCCGGAAAGTTCATCGTTAGTTTTGATCTTAGGTTCTTGTCCAAAAATACAAATACTGACTCCTGTCACTTCAAACCATTGATTTTGACTTGCACCAGCCATCATGTTGCAACAGTACTGGTATAGGTGATCCAGATTGCTTAACTTTAAAAGTAAACTTTTACCATCGCTGTCCTTAAAGCCAAGCTTATTTCGTGCATGAGAATCAAACAAAAGTAAATCTTGATTATGTTTCAAGGCTAAAAAAGTAGTGTCATATGCACATATAAAGCAAGCATCATAGTCTATAAGAGACTCTTGTAAAGCTTGGTCTAAAGGTAAAGAATTTCCAAATTCACTAAAATTTATAGTTCCAGAAGTATCTACAACAGCTGTTATTGATTCTTTTCTTGATATTTTCAGTAACATTCCTGACATGTCAATCATGTCTGGTAGGTCTGATACAAGTAAATGAATATTATCACCATGAATACGGCTATATATTCTGTTTCCATCTATCAAAACATTGTCTAAATAAATCTGATTCCAATCATTTAGATCTTTAAATTTACTATGGGCCAGAGCTGATAAACAGTTTGCAACACATTGCTTCCCACTGTTAATTCCAAATCTGATATCTCCTTGATGAAAACTACCTTGAACTACCCAATTATCAAAAAGTGATCTACGAGCCTCTATACTGTTTTCAGGTATTGTTCTTTTGTTCCTTTGACTATACAGTTTCCTCAAATTGTCATCTTGTTCAAATTCTAAAAAATCGTTAAAATCCATCTGTATATTTTCTTTTTCATTAATTATGCTCCCAATATTCTTCAAGAATTCAAGACTATTTGTGTGTTCATTTTTTGCATCACTTGATTTTTTTTCCAAGTTTGTACCCAATTGGATTGTATCATTTAAATTTGAAACCATAGTTTCTTTTAAATTGTATGTGCTTTTCGAACTCTGTTTTGATTTCCTTGATTCATAGCCCAGATTTGTTTTAACCTTTTCATTATCCAGAGTTCTATTAACCACTTCATAATCCAGATTTGTTCCATTTGATTCAAAAGCATAATTTGTTTCAACAGATTCAAAATCCAGATTTATTCTAACTGATTCATTATCCAGATTATTTTTAATTGATTCAACTGATTCATAATCTAGTTTTGATGTAGATGATTCAGGATCTACTTTTGATTTCATTGATTTATTTAGTTTGATTGATTTAGTTGTTTTGTTTAATTTTATTGATATAGTTGATTCAGATTTGATTGATCGATTTGATTCTGATTTGATTGATGGATTTAATTTGATTGTTTCAGTATCATAAGGACAGTTTAGAGAGTTGACACTCTGATCATTGTTTGTAAAACAGTTTATAGAGTTGACGCTCTGATCATTGTTTGTAGAACAGTTTATAGAGTTGACGCTCTGATCATTGTTGGTAGAACAGTTTATAGAGTTGACGCTCTGAAAATTGTTTGTAGGATAGTTTATAGAGTTGACACTCTGATCTTGTTCAAAAGGACAGTTTAGAGAGTTGACGCTCTGATCATTGCTTGTAAAACAGTTTATAGAGTTGACGCTCTGATCATTGCTTGTAAAACAGTTTATAGAGTTGACGCTCTGATCATTGCTTGCAGTACAGTTTATAGAGTTGACGCTCTCATCATTGTTTGTAGGACAGTTTACAGAGTTGATGCTCTGATCTTGTTGTATAGGACAGTTTATAGAGTTGACGCTCTGATCATTGTTTGTAGGACAGTTTATAGAGTTGACGCTCTGATCTTTGTTTGTAAAACAGTTTATAGAGTTGACGCTCTGATCATTGTTTTTAGAACAGTTTATAGAGTTGATGCTCTGATCAATATTTATAGGACAGTTTATAGAGTTGACGCTCTGATCTTTGTTTGTAGGACAGTTTATAGAGTTGACGCTCTGATCTTTGTTTGTAGGACAGTTTATAGAGTTGACGCTCTGATCATTATTTATAGAACAGTTTATAGAGTTGACGCTCTGATCTTTGTTTGTAGGACAGTTTATAGAGTTGACGCTCTGATCATTGTTTTTAGAACAGTTTATAGAGTTGACGCTCTGATCTTTGTTTGTAGGACAGTTTATAGAGTTGACGCTCTGATCTTTGTTTGTAGGACAGTTTATAGAGTTGACGCTCTGATCATTATTTATAGAACAGTTTATAGAGTTGACGCTCTGATCTTTGTTTGTAGGACAGTTTAAAGAGTTGAGGCTCTGATCATTATTTATAGGACAGTTTTGAGAGATGACGCTCTGATCATTAAGTATAGGACAGTTTTGAGAGATGACGCTCTGATCATTATGTATAGGACAGTTTTGAGAGATGACGCTCTGATCATTATTTATTGGACAGTTTAGAGAGGTGCCGCGCTGATTGACCGTGGAGATGAGGTTCTTGTCATCAGTCTGCTTAACTCTTCTCTCTCTCATTCTATCTCTTTGCTCTTTCCTTTTTGTCAAATCGCTTTTTTTACTACCTCTACGTGGCATTGTCTAAAAAATAAAACAAAAACCTTGATATCAACTACATGTATTAGAGAATTAGAATGAATAAAAATAGAGTAAAATTCCTGGAATATCAATTCATTGTATAAATAAATACTTAGATAAAAAATTCACAAACCATTGTAATATTCATAAGTTCAGGGAACTTATGAGTACATCTTAACAACCTAAGCTAAGAAAATTTGTGCAATTTTATTAGAGTTATGAATGATCAAGCGGTTTATCAGAATAAAGTATATATAAATAGAATAGACACCATCAAAGTAACTTCAAGAAGATCTTCAAAGAATTGTATAGCAAATACATCATGATGTAAACATAAATATCAATTCACATGATACACAAGCAAGCACATGCAATGGTGTACATGGTGTAAGTAAATTGACAATTTTTCTAGGTTTGATTTCATGTCATAATATTAATAAAAAATGTATATATCATTTTACATGTATTTAATTATTTTTTTGTGATTGAACAAGTTAAAAAAAAAAAAGGAATCATCACAGTGGCTGCCTAGTTACTTTTTCCTTTTTAATAACTTTTTACTTTCAAGTCAATAATACATCATCAATGTTTTTAAGATTATTTTTACAAATTAATATCAAAACTGACTGCTAACAATGAGTATTTCACAATTTCACTTTTAGAAAGTTTTGAAACAAACAAATAATTGTATTTGAATTTTTGTCAACTATATAACTAAATTAAGGTAGATTCATGGTATACCGCCATCTTGGATTGTACAATCACAGTACAAAATCGGTCTAGTTATTTGCCCAAATCAGCAAATTTGGAAACAGATTTGCAATTTAATGGTTAGACTGTTTATTTATATAAAGCAAACTTGCTAATTTATTTTATTATTCAAAATATTTTAACAAATATCAACCTTTTGGGTTTTTTTAAATCCTTTTTTGTCAAATGAGCTATTTAAGGGTAGATAACTTTTTTAGCACAAATTTATACTGGGCTAATAGGGAAATTTTTTATTTTTACTTGTGGTAAAAAAACTAGTTCGGTGACACCATGTTTTCTTTTTATTATCTTAAAACATATTATAAAACCTATCTTCTCACAATTTATTTCAAAATTCTATCTCATAGAATTTTTTTTATGCACTGATATGTGTTTTTTCATGAACAAACTAACCAAATTTAGGCAATTTTCAGCGACTCATAGCTTGAAAAATAGCACGGTGACCCATACTTTTTATTAGATTTTTGGAAAAAGCATAGGAAAATCTTCATTTTGTCAAATTATAAGAAAATTCTGTCTCATAAAACATTTACTTATGATCTACCTTAAATGTTCCTTCAACATCTGAAAAAGCTGTATTAACTTACCACAACTATATCAGTTCTTGATATAAATGATCTTTTATAGTTGGATTCAAATGTAAGCAAAAACCTCTGTCACTCCAACAAGTTAGAACTGAAGAAATACCTGTAAAAAGAGGTGTTATCAGTACACGGTACTTTACTTTATCATGTTTATCTTTTTCAAATTTTATTATTTTCAACCAAGATTTTTAAAAAAAATCAATTTACTTTTATTTGAATTTTTCTTTTTTTTTTAACATCTATATATAACAATTACTGTTCAAAACAAGAGACTCACTAGTACTTGAACCTATACCAGACACCTGGCAAATAAAATCTGCTAATGAGGACCTTTAAATAAAATTCAGGGTTGCTTGTACATACATGACATATGGTGAGTTTATGCACTATATATTTTTTATAACCAATTTTCAAATTTTCGGGATGAAATTTCTTTAGTTATCATGGTCATGGACCAGATATGGGGGTTAAGTGCTTTGAAATCTTAATAAGCTTACCACAACTGTCAATGTTAACTTTACTTTACAAGATAAATGTAACCAGTTTTACATTCAGCTTCAAATGTAGTCAAAATGTAGTCAAGAACCTTTGCCACACCACCAAAACACAAACTGATGAAATACCTGTAATTAGTATTAATACATGTAGCAGTGTTAACATTAACATAACATGTTTATCTTTTTCCACCTTTTTTTTGTTATGCTTAAAGATATTGATTTGATAATTGGTTTATAGTTTTATCATGACAATTTACAGATTTTGTGCAGAGTTATGGTGCTTATACTGAAATAATCAGTTTTCAACATTTTTTTCGTCTTGCTAAAAGATATTGATTTGATATTTGTTTAATATAGTGTACATATATAGTTGTCTGTTTATTTTTCGATTGAAGAGTTTGACTGTTCATCTGGTATCTTTTGCCCCTCTTTTACATCATGTTTGATGTTATATATATAGCTCAATTTAGAATTTTGTTCCAAAAATTAATTTTTTAACCAGAAGTGGACTATGTATTGCCATGCAATACTCACACAATGTTTGTTATATCAAATTCTTGACAAACCCTATTCTGCTATTTTACAATCCAAAAAGGCAGAAGATCTACCTTGAGTGCTTTCATATCTGAAAAAAAATATATTTACTTACCAATGCTTACTATATATGTTCCAAAATCAAATAAACCAGCTTTAACAGTCAGTGTCAAATTTAATTGAAAACTGATGTCACTCAAAATATTGCCTGCAAATAGAAGTGTTATCATTACAGTCAGTTGCCTTTATTTGGTTGAGGAGAACTAAAAAATATACAATTTTTCAATTTATAAAGGGACTCAATCATGTCAATCACATGACATTAACCATGTTAGCACAAACAAGTAAAACATACCTGGAACAAAAATAATACATTTGTAGATCTATGACCATGATGACACAATGTTAATACAAAATCAATAAAAAAAACGAGAGGCTCTAGAGAGCCTGTGTCGCTTACCTTGGTCTATGTGAATATTAAACAAAGGACGCAGATCTCTATGGATTCATGACAAAATTGTGTTTTGTTGATGGTGATGTGTTTGTACATCTTACTTTACTGAACATTCTTGCTGCTTACAATTATATCTATCTATAATAAACTTGGTCCAGTAGTTTCGGTGAAAATATTAGAAAAAATTTACAAATTTAATGAAAATTGTTAAAAATTTACTATAAAGGACAATTACTCCTTAGGGGGTCAATTGACCATTTTGGTCATATTCACTTATTTGTAGATCTTACTTTGCTGAACATTATTGCTGTTTACAGTTTATCTCTATCTATAATAATATTCAAGATAATAACCAAAAACAGCAAAATTTCCTTAAAATTACCATTTCAGGGGCAGCAACCCAACAATGGAATGTCCGATTCATCTGAAAATTTCAGGGCGGATAGATTTTGACCTGATGAACAATATTACCCCCATGTCAGATTTGCTCTAAATGCTTTGGTTTTTGAGTTATAAGCCAAAAACTGCATTTTACCCCTATGTTCTATTTTTAGCCATGGCGGCCATCTTGGTTGGTTGGCCAGGTCACCGGACACATTTTTTAAACTAGATACCCCAATGATGATTGTGGCTAAGTTTGGTTAAATTTGGCCGAGCAGTTTCAGAGGAGAAGATTTTTATAAAAGTTAACGCAGGACGACGACGACGGACGACGGACGCCAAGTGATGAGAAAAGCTCACTTGGCCTCTCGGCCAGGTGAGCTAAAAAAGGGTTAATTTGCGTAACGTGTTTTGTCATTTTTATTTCATGTGCAGCAGTTCGTTATTCACTGTGTTTCGTGAAATCAGTATAAATTTCTACGTTCAAGACATGTTTAATTGTTAGTTCAACGTGAAATGGCAATTTTATTTCATGTTCTTTTGTACAGATACCCCCTTACTGCCCTTCCTTAAAGGAGGCATATTACATAGAAATCAGCTAAACATTTTAATAAACATAAACATACATGTAATGTACCCGGCCACGTCCACTTGTATTTTTTGTCTAACTGATGAGTTAAGCCTTTTTCAACTGATTTTTATATTTCGTTCTCATGTTGTACTGTTATACATGTACCACTGTCCCAGGTTAGGGGAGGGTTGGGATCCCGCTAACATGTTTAACCCAGCCACATTATTTATGTATGTGCCTGTCCCAAGTCAGGAGCCTGTAATTCAGTGGTTGTCGTTTGTTTATGTGTTACATATTTGTTTTTCGTTCATTTTTTTACATAAATAAGGCCGTTAGTTTTCTCGTTTGAATTGTTTTACATTGTCTTATCGGGGCCTTTTATAGATGACTATGCGGTATGGGCTTTGTTGAAGGCCGTACAGTGACCCATAGTTGTTAATGTTTGTGTCATTTTGGTCTTTTGTGGATAGTTGTCTCATTGGCAATCATTCTACATCTTCTTTTTTATATAATGATACAGCTTTAAATCTTTGAAATTCCAACTGAAAATATGAGTTTGGTGTTTTGACATCAATTTAAGGCAGACGTCAAAGAAAAAAAGTATAAATATTAATAGCCTTTCAAGACGTCATAATGATTTGCATTGATTTGGACAATCAAGTTCATGCCAAGTTATATATAATTAAAAATAAACAAAATCTATCATGTTACTTGTACTAACAGTAACAGGAATGAAAACAAACATAATTGTGTGATCATGTTTGTACAACTGTACAGGGTTCAAATCAGGTAATAATAGTTTTGACTGACTCAGACATACATGTACAGACCTATGGCATCAATAAAAGGTAAATCATTTGTAAATTATAAAACAGTGTCGGTGACCTGAAATAATTTATGAAATATCTGGTAAATAATTTAGCCTCACAGTGGGTCTCATTTCGGTCTAAGCGTGACATGGGATAGCCGATTTTTTGTAAGTGTGACACGTGAAAGTCAAATTATTGTGCCGTGAAAACGGGAAATCAAGTCGAGCGGTACATGGGAAATAACAAAACAATGAGAATTGCTTAAATACATAGTGTACATGGCGTATTAAAGCGGGATACAGGAAACTGACAAAACAGCAAGTGGGATTCGGGATCAGAACTGCCAATGAGACCCCCCTGACAGGCTCACACGAGTCACAGGCACTTTTTTTCAATACACTGATAGGTCGACCTCCCAAATTAAAAACAAGTGCTTGTGTTTAACATGTTTAACCCGGCCGCATTTTTCCGCCTGTCCCAAGTCAGGAGCCTCTGGCCTTTGTTAGTCTTGTATTATTTTAACTTTTAGTTTCTTGTGTACAATTTGAAGTTGAGTATGGCGTTCATTATCACTGAACTAGTATATTTTTGTTTAGGGGCCACCTGAAGGACGACTCCGGGTACGGGAATTTCTCGTTGCATTGAAGACCTGTAGGTGACCTTCAGTTGTTGTCTCTTTGGCACATTCTCCATTTCCATTCTCAATTTTATTGTGTTTATCCTTCTTTAGTGAAGTCATGTATACAAATTATTTTGTCAAATTATGGCAAATGATGTGTACATGTCTTCTTCTTTCCTCTATAACTTCCTCCAATAGTTGGAGTACACCAACCTTACTAAATTAAGGTTGGTTAAACCCTTATAATAATTAATTATTCAGTGAAAACATAACTATTTAAAAATAACATTATAAAAAATATATACAGTTAAATCCCTGAAAAAATAATAATAATAATAATAACTTCTATGTACATTAAAAATGTGTCACAATTAAAAGGTTATTAATAGAGTTTTAAGAAAGTTTTGAATATTATTTACAGGACATACATTATAGTAAAAAATCTTTACATTCACTAAAACAGTGTTACTAAAAGGTAAAAAGAAAATATAAAAATAAATAGTTTTCAGATTTCTGCCTGCTACAGCTACTACATCTGTCTATGTGTACTACTAGGCGATATATAAATCAATAAAATCATGCATATAAGCTTATATGTCCTAAGCGATCTAATTATGCATAGCCATTATAACATGTATACTAGCTGTTATATATATGTGTGTGTGTAGCTACTGGGTATTAAAGCTAAACATGCATATTTATTCCCTTTATAGGTATAGCGCGGCACAACCACACTGACCAGTTATTCTACTATTTCATGGATTTTCTCAGCATTTAATTTTACATACAGGATTGATAGGTTTAGCGCGGAACACCCACACTGACCTAGTTGTTCTGTACAAAAGGCTTGGCGATGACTTTACATTAAAGATAAGCAATGTTTCATACTACGGAGTTTAAGACAGCAAATGAAGGCATAGCGCGGGACAGCCATATTAACAATATGAAGATTTAAAATTCGGTGTATAAGATTGATGTAATTAAGGTTTAGCGCGGAACAACCACACTGACCTAGTTGTACTGTCGAAAAATCATTAATGATTATTCCTTAGATTGTCCAGAGAATAAGCCATATTTCATTTCGTGAAATTGAAGATAGCTGAATTAAGGTATAGCGCGGTACAACCACACTGACCTTATGGGAACTAGATATTAAGAAAGGATACTCTCTTTAGATGGAGTCTATAACATAGGTTCCTGCTTAGTTCTTCTATTGAATTAAGAAAAAGGTCATCCAGAGGGAGAATATTGTTTAGAGCCAGTTGCTGACAATCCAAGATTAGTTGGGCAATACAAGTTCTCTCGTGAAAGTTAGAATTCCAGTTGCCTAGCCCAATTTTATTGATGGTAATTCTTTTGATAACACCAAGAGATTCTCTGCGTATACCTTCCAGAACGGGACAGCGAGTGAGAAAATGGATGATATCTTCTTCTTCCAGTTGACAGATTGGGCAAGTTGCATCAAGATTCATATTTGAGAAACGAGCTTTCTGCGATTGAAATATATATGTCCCTGTGCATAACCTTGCTTTTATTGTTGCTTTCCTGAGTTCGCCAATGTTTGGTGGTAGACTGTTCCAGATAGAATGAGGTTTTCCTATGTCTAAATTAGTGATGCAGAGAAATTTTAGTGTTGTTTTGCTATTGGCGTCCCTTTGAAGATTCACTTTCCAGTAGCTGTTTATCGCTTCTTTTGCCTTGCATTTCCATGATAACTTTGATGGTAATTGATCTTTCAGATCAGTCCATGGAGGAAGATTATACATGTATAAAATATCTGCTACTCTGTTAAGGAAGGTTAATTCATGTGTTTGCAGAACATATTGCCTCTCTAGAGCCTTTTTTAGATTCTCGTTGTTAGATGAAAAGATGGAGTGGAAGAGGCTAAGAACTCTTTTGTGAATTTCTGCCTCTATGGGGAGAGCACCTACGAGTAAGTATACTGCTGAAATTGCTGTACGTGAAGGAAGAGCTTGTATTTGTCTCAAAAAATTCACATGGAAATCTCTTAGCAACTTAATGTCCCCATTATTGAGTGGCAGAACTTCCAGGCTGTAAAGTAGTCTTGGTAGAACGTATACTCTATATATCATATAGGAAGTTTTAGGGTTTAGTCCATTAGTACCATGTACTCCAACGTTCATAAGAGAGTAAGCTGTTCTTCTGGCTAAGCTTATTCTGTCCTGGATGTTTGTTTTATTTTGGTCCTTAATTGCTCTGATGATACCCAAATGTGTACCTTGTTTAGCTGATGGCATGTTTTTATCATCGAGTTTGAATTGAACTTCACTCTTCGTTGTTTTTGAGTTACTATACTTATTAATTGTAACGCTTTTGGTTGGATGGATCTTGTATCTATGTTTGTCTGAGTATCTTTTAGATGTATCTAGCATAGATTGCATTTCTTCTTCAGTTGATGACAGTAGTATAATGTCATCTGCACAGGTTGGACATCCCGTAAAGTTTGTGCCGATGAACTGGCCCATACCATTCTCTTCAAGTTCTGTAAGTAGGTCGTTAATGTACAGTTTGTACAAATGGGTGGATAGAATTCCTCCTTGGCGGACTCCTTGCCGTACAGGGAAGCTGTTACTAAATCCGTTTTTCCATTTAACTTTGTATGTTTACCTGTTGTCAGTGTCACTGTTGAACGACAAATGACGATACTCTCAGTCTCTTTTTTCCAAATACGTGGTATATACCAGAAAAGTCTATTCAAAACACCTCTAAGTCTACCATCCAACACTTTTCAATAATAAATATCAATAACGAATGAATATCAAAATCGTACAACATGCACCGGAAATGGTAGAAGGTGAGTTCGTACCTTGTCTGGGTATCAGGTCCGTTCGTACCTTTTCTATTTCGTACCTTATATTGAATGTCCTTTAGTCTTTTGTCTATCTTTAATCATGCCATAATTTCTGTTCCAGCTGAACAAATATTGTATAGGTATAAGGGTGTGGATGTAGGTTAACATTATAAAGAAAAAGTTATCATCAAACAAAGAGTAGAGAATGATGACATGATAAATGTATATGGTTAATGAGTAATATCACTTTATGCATAATTCTAAATATAAGAGGAGTGAAAACACCCATTTATTGTCAACGCACCCTTTCACCCAAAATTTATAAGTTACGACATGTCGCAACTAACAATTTAGTAAAAATGATTTGTCGATATCTTATAAGGTTAATGAAAATAAGTGAAAATAAGCCAAAATCAAAATTTAGAATTTGACCTTGACCTTTGACCTTGACCTAATTTTCATTTTTTTGGACCAAGGATCTTAAATCAAAAGCCCCTAGGTCTCTATCACTTATGGTTTACCAGTTAGAAATGCATATCACCTATATCATATAGAAAAGGGGGGATAACTCTCATATGGAGTGTCCGGATAGCTTCGGTCAAAATTAATCAAATCATCCTGAGGATGTATAGAGCAATTTGGTAAAACAAATTTGTCGGTTTCTTATACGGTTGCGAAGCCTTAGAGATAACAAGAAAAACAGTGTTCGGGGAGATAACTCTTACAAGGTAAAGTTTTTAGTTACGCGGTGTCAGTTTGAGAAGAGTATTAACTGTTCGATATCATATACCATATATCTAAGCGACATCTTGGGAAACAAAAAAACAGTGAAGGAAAAAAAAGTTGGCGGAAGAAAAAAAATAATAATAATAATAATAATAATAATAATAATAATAATAATAATAATCAGAACAAATACAATAGGTCTTTCACCTGAAAGGTTGAAAGACCTAATAATAATAATAATAATAATAATAATCAGAACAAAACCTATAGGTCTTTCAACTGAAAGGTTGAAAGACCTAATAATAATAATCAGAACAAACCCTATAGGTCTTTCAACTGAAAAGTTGAAAGACCTAATAATAATCAGAACAAACCCTATAGGTCTTTCAACCGAAAGGTTGAAAGACCTAATAAAAAACCAATTTTTCAAAGAACAATTGAAGGTCTTTCAACCAATAAGGATCTATTTTGATATGAAAATATTAAGATTCAGTTGAAAATGTCAGTTCCTATGGCTTTATGATGTATAAATATGAATTTCGACCAAAGGTCAAAATCTAGAACGTCCAATTAACCTATGACCTTGACCTCAATTTCAAGGTCATAAACATAGGATCCCAAATCAAAAGACCCTAGGTCTGTATTATGTATGGGTAATGAGTAATATCACTTTACGCATAATTCTAAATATAAAAGGGGCGAAAACTCCAATTTATTGTCTACGCACCCTTGTAACCAAAATATATAAGTAATGACATGTCGCAACTAACAATTTAGTAAAAATAATTTGTCGAAATCTTATTAAGTAATTGAAAATAAGTGAAAATAAGCAAAAATCAAAATTTAGAATTTGACCTTGACCTTTGACCTTGACCTAATTTTCATTTTTTTGGACGAAGGATCGTAATTCAAAAGACCCTAGGTCTCTATCACTTATGGTTTACCATTTAGAAATGCATATCACTTATATCATATATAAAAGGGGGGATAACTCTCATATGGAGTCTCCGTAAAGCTTCGGTCCAAATGAATATCCTAATCCTTAAGATGTAACGAGCAATTTGGTAAAATAAATTTGTCGTAATCTTTTACGGTTGCGAAGGAGTAGTGGCCACAAGAAAAACAGTGTTTGGGGAGATAACTCTTACAACGTAAAGTATTTTGTTACGCAGTTGTAAATTTTTAAAGCGTATAAACTATACGACATCAGAATCCAAATATGTAAGCGACATCTTTTGAAACATCAATACTACGCAAGAAAAAAATTTAGGCAGAAGAAAAAAAAAAAAAAAAATAATAATAATAATAATAATAATAATAATCAGAACAAATACAATAGGTCTTTCACCTGAAAGGTTGAACGACCTAATAATAATTAAAAACCAATTGTTCAAAGAACAATTGAAGGTCTTTCAACCAATAAGGGTCTATTTAGATATGAAAATATTAAAATTCAGTTGAAAATGTTAGTTCCTATGGCTTAATGATGTATAAATATGAATTTTAAGCAAAGGTCAAAATCTAGAACGTCCAATTTACCTATGACCTTGACCTCAATTTCAAGGTCATAGACTAAACATCTCAAATAAAAAGACACTAGTTCCTTAATATGTATGGTTCATGAGTAAAATCACTTTACGCATAATTCTTAATATAAGAGGGGCGAAAACTCCCTTTTATTGTTTACGCACCCTCGCAACCAAAATTTATAAGTTACGACATGTCGCAACTAACAATTTAGTAAAAAGAAATTGTCGATATCTTATAAGGTTAATGAAAAAAGATGAAAATAAGCCAAAATCAAAATTAAGAATTTGACCTTGACCTTTGACCTTGACCTAATTTTCATTTTTTTGGACCAAGGATCTTAAATCAAAAGACCCTAGGTCTCTATCACTTATAGTTTACCAGTTAGAAATGCATATCACTGATATCATATATAAAAGGGGGGATAACTCTCATATGGAGTCTCCGGATAGCTTCCGTTGAAATGAAACAGAACATCCGAAGGATATAACGAGCAATTTGGAAAAATAAATTTGTCGGTTTCTTATACGGTTGCGAAGTAGTAGTGGCCACAAGAAAAACAGTGTTTGGGGAGATAACTCTTACAAGGTAAAGGTTTTTGTTACGCGGTGTCAGTTTCAGAAGCGCATTAACTGTTTGATATCATATACCAAATATCTAAGCGACATCTTGTGAAACAAAAAAACAGCGAAGGAAAAAAAAGTTGGCGGAAGAAAAAAAAAAAAAATTAAAAACCAATTGTTCAAAGAACAATTGAAGGTCTTTCAACCAATAAGGATCTTTTTAGACATGAAAATATTAAAATTCAGTTGAAAATGTCAGTTCCTATGGCTTAATGATGTATAAATATGAATTTTAAGCAAAGGTCAAAATCTAGAACGTCCAATTAACCTATGACCTTGACCTCAATTTCAAGGTCATAGACTAAACATCTCAAATAAAAAGACACTAGTTCCTTAATATGTATGGTTCATCAGTAAAATCACTTTACGCATAATTCTTAATATAAGAGGGGCGAAAACTCCCTTTTATTGTTTACGCACCTTTGCAACCAAAATTTATAAGTTACGGCATGTCACAACTAACAATTTAGTAAAAAAAAATTGTCGATATCTTATAAGGTTAATGAAAAAAGGTGAAAATAAGCCAAAATCAAAATTTAGAATTTGACCTTGACCTTTGACCTTGACCTAATTTTAATTTTTTTGGACCAAGGATCTTAAATCAAAAGACCCTAGGTCTCTATCACTTATAGTTTACCAGTTAGAAATGCATATCACTGATATCATATATAAAAGGGGGGATAACTCTCATATGGAGTCTCCGGATAGCTTCGGTTGAAATGAAACAGAACATCCTAAGGATATAACGAGCAATTTGGAAAAATAAATTTGTCGGTTTCTTATACGGTTGCGAAGGAGTAGTGGCCACAAGAAAAACAGTGTTCGGGGAGATAACTCTTACAAGGTACAGTTTTTTGTTACGCGGTGTCAGTTTCAGAAGCGTATTAACTGTTCGATATCATTTACCTTATATCTAAGCGATATCTTGTGAAACAAAAAAACAGCGAAGGAAAAAAAAGTTGGCGGAAGAAAAAAAAAAAAAATTAAAAACCAATTGTTCAAAGAACAATTGAAGGTCTTTCAACCAAAAAGGATCTATTTAGATATGAAAATATTAAAATTCAGTTGAAAATGTCAGTTCCTATGGCTTAATGATGTATAAATATGAATTTTAAGCAAAGTTCAAAATCTAGAACGTCAAATTAACCTATGACCTTGACCTCAATTTCAAGGTCATAGACTAAACATCTCAAATAAAAAGACACTAGTTCCTTAATATGTATGGTTCATGAGTAAAATCACTTTACGCATAATTCTTAATATAAGAGGGGCGAAAATTCCCTTTTATTGTTTACGCACCCTCGCAACCAAAATTCATAAGTTACGACATGTCGCAACTAACAATTTAGTAAAAAAAAATTGTCGATATCTTATAAGGTTAATGAAAATGAGTGAAAATAAGCCAAAATCAAAATTAAGAATTTGACCTTGACCTTTGACCTTGACCTAATTTTCATTTTTTTGGACCAAGAATCTTAAATCAAAAGACCCTAGGTCTCTATCACTTATAGTTTACCAGTTAGAAATGCATATCACTGATATCATATATAAAAGGGGGGATAACTCTCATATGGAGTCTCCGGATAGCTTCAGTTGA
This sequence comes from Mytilus edulis, assembly GCF_963676685.1. Classification (NCBI taxonomy): domain Eukaryota; kingdom Metazoa; phylum Mollusca; class Bivalvia; order Mytilida; family Mytilidae; genus Mytilus; species Mytilus edulis. The sequence continues at coordinate 70,098,655 of NC_092348.1, forward strand.
AATTAAACAGAACATCCTAAGGATATAACGAGCAATTTGGAAAACAAAATTTGTCGGTTTCTTATACGGTTGCGAAGGAGTAGTGGCCACAAGTAAAACAGTGTTCGGGGAGATAACTCTTACAAGGTCAAGTTTTTTGTTACGCGGTGTCAGTTTCAGAAGCGTATTAACTGTTCGATATCATTTACCTTATATCTAAGCGATATCTTGTGAAACAAAAAAACAGCGAAGGAAAAAAAAGTTGGCGGAAGAAAAAAAAAAAAAAAAATAATAATAATAATAATCAGAACAAACCCTATAGGTCTTTCACCTGAAAGGTTGAAAGACCTAATAATAATAATAATAATCAGAACAAACCCTATAGGTCTTTCAACTGAAAGGTTGAAAGACCTAATGATAATAATAATAATAATAATCAGAACAAATACAATAGGTCTTTCAACAGAAAGGTTGAAAGACCTAATAATCAGAACAAATTCAATAGGTCTTTCCACGGAAAGGTGGAAAGACCTAATTAAAAACCAATTGTTCAGAGAACAATTGTAGGTCTTTCCACTAGAAAAGATCTTTTTTGATATTGAAATATTAAAAATCAGTTTAAAATGTTAGTTCCTATGGCTGTATGATGTATTTATATGAATTTAAAGCAAAGGTCAAAATCTAGAACGTCATATTAACCTATGACCTTGACCTCAATTTCAAGTTCACAAACTAAGGACCTTAAATCATAAGACCCAAGGTCTTTAATATGTTTGGTTTATTAGTAATATCACTTTACGCGTAATTCTAAATGTAAGATGGGCAAAAACTCCTATTTATTGTCTGCGCACCCTTTCAATCAAAATATACAAGTAAGGACATGTCGCAACTAATATTTATGAAAAATTATTTGTCGATATGTCATAAGGTATTTGAAAATAAATGAAAATAAGCCAAAATCAAAATTTAGAATATGACCTTGACCTTTGACCTGACCTCATTTTTATTATTTTCGACCAAGGACCCCAAATCTAAAGACCCTATGTCTTTATCACTTATGGTTTACCATTTAGAAATGCATATCACTTAATTTAAGGGAAAAGGGGGAATAACTCTCATATGGAGTCTCCGTAAAGCTTCGGTCCAAATGAATATCCTAATCCTGAAGATGTAACGAGCAATTTGGTAAAATAAATTTGTCGTAATCTTTAACGGTTGCGAAGGAGTAGTGGCCACAAGAAAAACAGTGTTTGGGGAGATAACTCTTACAACGTAAAGTATTTTGTTACACAGTTGTAAATTTTTAAAGCGTATAAACAATACGATACCATATTCCAAATATCTAAGCGACATCTTTTGTAACATCAATAATACGCAAGAAAAAAAATTAGGCAGAAGAAAAAAAAAAAAAAAAAATAATAATAATTAAAAACCAATTGTTCAGAGAACAATTGTAGGTCTTTCCACTAGAAAAGATCTTTTTTGATATTGAAATATTAAAAATCAGTTTAAAATGTTAGTTCCTATGGCTGTATGATGTATTTATATGAATTTAAAGCAAAGGTCAAAATCTAGAACGTCATATTAACCTATGACCTTGACCTCAATTTCAAGTTCACAAACCAAGGACCTTAAATCAAAAGACCCAAGGTCTTTAATATGTTTGGTTTATTAGTAATATCACTTTACGCGTAATTCTAAATGTAAGATGGGCAAAAACTCCTATTTATTGTCTGCGCACCCTTTCAATCAAAATATACAAGTAAGGACATGTCGCAACTTACAATTTATGAAAAATTATTTGTCGATATGTCATAAGGTATTTGAAAATAAATGAAAATAAGCCAAAATCAAAATTTAGAATATGACCTTGACCTTTGACCTTGACCTCATTTTTATTATTTTCGACCAAGGACCCCAAATCTAAAGACCCTATGTCTTTATCACTTATGGTTTACCATTTAGAAATGCATATCACTTAATTTAAGGGAAAAGGGGGAATAACTCTCATATGGAGTCTCCGTAAAGCTTCGGTCCAAATGAATATCCTAATCCTGAAGATGTAACGAGCAATTTGGTAAAATAAATTTGTCGTAATCTTTTACGGTTGCGAAGGAGTAGTGGCCACAAGAAAAACAGTGTTTGGGGAGATAACTCTTACAACGTAAAGTATTTTGTTACACAGTTGTAAATTTTTAAAGCGTATAAACTATACGATACCATATTCCAAATATCTAAGCGACATCTTTTGAAACATCAATAAGACGCAAGAAAAAAAATTAGGCGGAAGAAAAAAAAAAAAAATAATAATAATAATTAAAAACCAATTGTTCAGAGAACAATTGTAGGTCTTTCCACTAGTAAAGATCTATTTTGATATTGAAATATGCAAAATCAGTGTAAAATGTTAGTTCCTATGGCTTTATGATGTATTTATATGAATTTAAAGCAAAGGTCAAAATCTAGAACGTTGTATTGACATATGACCTTGACCTCAATTTCAAGTTCACAAACCAAGGACATTAAATCAAAAGACCCTAGGTCTTTAATATGTTTGGTTAATGAGTAATACCACTTTACGCAGAATTCTAATTTATGATGGACAAAAACTCCCATTTCTTGTATGCACACCCTTTCAACCAAAATATACAAGTAAGGACATGTCGCAACTAACAATTTTGGAAAAAATATTTGTCGATATGTCATACGGTATTTGAAAATAAGTGAAAATAAGCCAAAATCAAATTTTAGAATATGACCTTGACCTTATTTTCATTTTTTTGGACTCAGGATCTCAAATCAAGAGACCCTAGGTCTCTATGACTTATGGTTTACCAGTTAGAAACGCATATCACCTATATCAAATACATAAGGGGGAATAACTCTCATATGGAGTCTCTGGATAGCTTCGGTCAAAATTAAAATCCTAATCCTGAAGATGTAACGAGCAATTTGGTAAAATAATTTTGTCATAATCTTTTACGGTTGCGAAGGAGTAGTGGCCACAAGAAAAACAGTGTTTGGGGAGATAACTCTTACAACGTTAACTATTTGGTTACGCCATTGTCAGTATTTAAAGCGTATAAACTATATGATATCATATTCAAAATATCTAAGCGACATCTTTTGAAACATCAATCTTACGCAAGAAAAGAATTGGGCGGAAGAAAAAAAAAAGAATAATAATTAAAAACCAATTGTTCAGAGAACAATTGTAGGTCTTTCCACTAGTAAAGATCTATTTTGATATTGAAATATGAAAAATCAGTTTAAAATGTTAGTTCCTATGGCTTTATGATGTATTTATATGAATTTAAAGCAAAGGTCAAAATCTAGAACGTCATATTAACCTATGACCTTGACCTCAATTTCAAGGTCACAAACCAAGGACCTTAAATCAAAAGACCCTAGGTCTTTTATATGTTTGGTTAATGAGTAATATCACTTTACGCGTAATTCTAAATGTAAGATGGGCAAAAACTCCCATTTATTGTCTGCGCACACTTTCAACCAAAATATACAAGTAAGGACTTGTCGCAACTAACAATTTATGAAAAATTATTTGTCGATATGTCATAAGGTTTTTGAAAATAAATGAAAATAAGCCAAAATCAAAATTTAGAATATGACCTTGACCTTTGACCTTGACCTCATTTTTATTTTTTTTTACCAAGGACCTCGAATCTAAAGACCCTATGTCTTTATCACTTATGGTTTACCATTTAGAAATGCATATCACTTAATTAAATGGAAAAGGGGGAATAACTCTCATATGGAGTCTCCGTAAAGCTTCAGTCCAAATGAATATCCTAATCCTGAAGATGTAACGAGCAATTTAGTAAAATAAATTTGTCGTAATCTTTAACGGTTGCGAAGAGGTAGTGGCAACAAGGAAAACAGTGTTTGGGGAGATAACTCTTACAACGTTAAGTATTTTGTTACGCAGTTGTAAATTTTTAAAGCGTATAAACTATACGATACCATATTCCAAATATCTAAGCGACATCTTTTGAAACATCAATACAACGCAAGAAAAAAAATTAGGCGGAAGAAAAAAAAAAAATAATAATAATAATAATAATCAGAACAAATTCAATAGGTCTTTCCACGGAAAGGTGGAAAGACCTAATAATCAGAACAAAACCTATAGGTCTTTCCACGGAAAGGTAGAAAGACCTAATAATCAGAACAAATTCAATAGGTCTTGCCACGGAAAGGTGGAAAGACCTAATAATAATAATCAGAACAAATTCAATTGGTCTTTCCACGGAAAGGTGGAAAGACCTAATAATAATAATAATAATAATAATAATAATAATAATAATAATAATAATAATAATAATAATAATAATAATAATAATAATAATAATAATAATAGTTCCAGTAATGGTAGCACTTTCACAAAACTTAACTTGTCGGCAAAACAAAGGATATGATCAAAATTAGAGTAATCTTCACATTTGTTTTTCCTTCGCTTGGTGCCTATATCCGATGGTTATTATACTCAGATTGACATATATATATAATAGAATAGAATAGAATATTTTAATATTAAAGTGCAACCTAAATTATAACAAACAATTACATTCATATATACAAGTAATTTTCAGCCAACCAAATAGACTTATGATGCACTGTACATTGTGTATCATTATTGAAAATAAAATAAATAAATAAATATAGTTCAAATTTACACGCAAATTATAGCAAGGCACGTTATCAGTTGATCACATATTGTCTGATGGTAAAACAGATCAAAATAAAGTTAGAAACAAACTTGCTGTAATTTCAAAATAAATGTTTTAATTTAATGTTCGCTGGTAGTGTAGTTAAGTCTTTGTTGTATTTATCTCGGATATCATTAAATAATGTTGTTCTTAATTGTTCATAGCGTTCACAAAACAGCAATAGATGGGATTCGTCCTCTTCTAAGTGAGACTTTCACATTTTACAAACGCGTTGGGCAAGTGGCACATTACGAAATCTGCCCTTTTCAATCTCTAAATGTAAAGTTCACTTCGCATCCGGCTATCACTGATCGTTGTTGTCTTGATAAACACTTTTTCAAGTATGGCTCTACATTGTATTCAGTTTTTACGTTTTTATACGTTCTTAATTTAGGCATATCTTCCAATGCTTTTAGCCATTCCTGTTGATGCAGTTCAACCAGTTTGTTCTTAACACAAGATACAATATGAGCCGTTGGTCGTTGTTCTGAGTTTAGATTGAAATACACATCTTTTAGACCACATTTTGTCATTATTGTTTGTACATCATTACTCTATGTTCTTTTATTTTTGTTGGATGTGTTCAAATCCCACATAAAAGTTTTGCGACAAAGCCTATATTTACGAATTTCACACAATTTACACCAATATAACGAAGGTAAAGTTGATGCCTTTTTAACATATATAACTATTTGATTACTTAAAATACACAAGTGAAAATAAGTATTTGAGTACTCCTAACTACTCGTATACAGAAGACGGACTAAATAATCCAGGGTTCAGTTTTTCGAAGCTGTCGTGAACACATCACAAGACACCTAGATTCGAGTGTACATACGAACATATTCTAAGAAATATCCAAAATTGCGACATGTAACCATTCATTATTTTAATTATAAACTTATAGAAATAATGCAATCATTAATTTAATTTTATCGTACATTGACAAAGTGATTGTAATGCAATCAATTACATCGAAACTAATTGGACCCATCTCTGCATATAGTAAGAAAGGTCTTAAGGTATAATTAAAAGTATGTACAATATTTTTTCATTAGAAGAGACACGTGATGAAATGCGTTTCCAATTAAAAAAAGCTTTCCTTTTTTTTCTTAACTCTTGTTTGGCAGGAGAAAATAAGCCAGAAGCTGTTAATATCACACATCGATATTTTTACTGTTAGATATTTTTCAATATATTCATGTTTATATTTTATTGGTGCACTTTATTTTGCTATCAGCGTTGTTAAAAACTTTAGCTTTTGCAGATGTTAAACATAAGCCTACTTTATTTCCAGTTTAAAGTTTAATCAACATACAATACGCATCTCTTCTATCGATTTAACACTTTTAGGTTACAATAGTTGACAATTCTTTAAATAAACAAAATTAATGATATAAATTAGTAAACGTGTACATTGTGTAGTATAAAATAAGTTAAGTTACAAAGAGGAAGTGTAAAAAATACCCGTAGCTGTAATCATATGTTGTTTACTTCCGTGTTCCATATCCGACCATGTAAGTACACTAAATTAGATTATCTTGAACTTAAGAAGAATATTAATATCCGCTTAACTATTAGGGTGCAATAACTTAAAAAAAGAATACTGTGTATGTTTACAAACTGAAAAAGGGAGACGTCTGTTTACCGATGTATACTAAGACATATGTTAGGACGTGCATAAGAATAATCTTATGACAGTCAAACGATATGATCATGAACACTAAATGACACTTACGATGATCTTTTCTAAAATGTTGCAACTGCTAAACACAGTAAAAATGAAGAGGTCAATAGCAAAATAAAAGACAAATGTTACCACCCAAATAAATGTGCATTACAATTAACACATCAACACCATAATGAGCAAAATAAATATACTAATATTATTAGTCATGAGCATACGGATATCAATTCTGATCATTACCATAAAACATATAAAGATAATACAACAGTATTGTATTTATACAACAATCTAGAAAAAAAACATTCCAATTGTATATTGTGTTATTGTTATTTATTTGATCTAAATATTGCACAAAATATTCTAAGAAATGACATTAGCAAAATATATCTTTAAAATATTGAGATCATTACAGATCAACACAATTTTGTTTTACATAGGTTTTTCAAGCCTTCACATTCTTAATATACAATAAAAGGTATTTTCATGAATTTCGTTGTACACCTCTCATTTGAATTATATTGTGCTCATGGAAGCTCGTGCAATATAAAAAAAAAACTGTTCTACACTAAATATCAAACATTCTAATATGATCTGTCGCTTTGTTAACAACAGCGTGATAAAATTCTCGATATATCAATACTTAGTACAGACTGTGTAAACACTATGTTAATTTCGTTGTGTTCACATTCCAATTCAAAAACGAACTACAGAACCGTTTTTCTTATAACCGTGAATATTTCGAATATCATATCATCTCAAAATAAAAATAAAATCAGTAATAATGATTTCCATTTTATACTGCACTCGTTCTATTTGATCAGTGAAAATTTGTTAACTATATATTTCACTGACCTGATATCATTTGTCCTAATGAATATAAAAACAGTAGTAGAGCCGAAACTTTTTTTCATTATTCATGACCGTCCTTGTTTAAATGTATAATACGCGGCGTAGAACAACTCAAACTTTTTTTTTTTTTACAATTCTTGGAAAAACATATTTTACTTAATACATTTTGTTTAAAACCTATAAATCATAATGTCTTATGCTTATTGTTGATATAAGTCCATACTCAAACGAATTCGTTTTCCATGGAAAGATTCATACAGGAAATGTACGTACATTTCATTGTGTTGTATATTTTTCCGACAGATATGAGTTCTGTTTAAAGGGAGAAAAACATTCAGCGCCGACAGGCGATTGACAAAACAGCATTTATTTTTTGCATACTGGACATAACAATACTGCAGTGTCTTCTTTATTACTGCCTCATTCAGTCTGTCACAAAAAGAGGTGGAAGATGAATTCCATTTTATCATAATATGAACAGAACAATGAAAACTTAGTATCAAAATGTTTAATGAAATTTATAATATTGTCCCATGTTTAAATCAATGAACAATGAAAACAAATTTGATTTTATATTTTCTTGTGAAAAATGGGATATATAAATATCATTGTTAACAGTACAAGTGAAATGTATTTTGAGAGAAACAACTATAATGTAAATATATGAACTATGAAGGATGGATGACTAATATTATAATGTAATATATAAGCAAGATATTTGAAATGATAACTTTATAGAGAAGACATGTTATTAAAAACAGTATTGTAACAAATATTGATATATATATTTTTAAAGCTACATGTATTGTCTTCTAATGTTTTGTTACTTATATGTTGTTTTTTTACCTTAAAAACAATCCTATTTTTGGATTTTAGACTTATAAAATTCTTATTTTTGTTCTTTTTCGTATCAGAAAGCTAGAAATAAAAAGAGGAATTTGTTTGAATAAGTATAAAGATGTGGGTTCAACTCTTTCGCTCCATATGTTTGGTTGGAGATTTTTTGTCTATGGTACAAATAGATCGAGGTCAAACATTTATGGATATGATAGCCATTGACAAAATATAGAAACTAGTTTGATTTGATTTTCTAAAACAAAAAGTTCGTACGGGATAATCAAATGATAATACAGCTTAGAATTTTGAATGATTTTCAAACTAGCAACACAAACAAAAATATGATTAATTTCTTCTCATTTGCATTTCGACTTTTGCCAGAAAACTTACTTTACTTCCAAAAACAGCCACTCATAATGAACATCAAGAGAGTGACTCTTATTAGGAATTTTGTCGTGTTATCTTTCTGGCAAAAGAGAGGTAGCAGAGATAGATAAACATATTCTTTTAACAAAAATATCCCCCGCCCCCCACCCACCCACATTGAACAGCAGTTACATTGACAATCCCTGTCAATTTATATATCTTATAGAGTGTTTCACTCAGTTTTAATGTGTTACATATATTTTTTTATTTTTTTTGCTTAATGACATAATAGCTTTTAAACAGCGGTATACTGCAGTTGTCTTTATTTATACAACAGAAATAAGGTACAACTATGGATCTTTATCTAACTATAATCTGTCTGAGTCTGATCTTTTGTATCAAACAGGAGTTTGGATTCACGATTGCATTTCTTTTTAAAAGGAAAGTAACTTGTTTATCTAGTTGTAGATACCCCACTGCTCTCAGAAATGAATTCAAACATCTTCTTAATTCTGATATCTTGCGAGTTTCTCGATCAGATTTTGACTTCTTTGGAAAAAAAGGCTTGTGTATCAAGCCATGTTTAATACATTTGTTTTGGTTTTAATATTTAAAATAATGTCACTAATACTAGTCACTCTTCGATATTCGCAATGAATCTAATTTCTCATAATCGATTAAAACATTTTTTGATGTATGATTCAATATGAGAAATATATAATTGGAAGTTTAAAAAATATGTTTAAAATGAATAATGTTACTCTTTACATGAATCCTTACAAAAATAATAAAAAAAAACAGCACTATTCTTAAACGTAAAACATGTTAATTTTCAAAAGCACCAAAATAAAGCATATCGATATAATGTATCCTAATGTGAATTTTAGCATACACTGAACCGTTAAAAAGTGTCCTAGTTCAAGACAAATTATGCAAACAATAAAAAGAATTTAAATAATGATAATTTCCAAATATTTGTGAAACTAAACACTATATTTAAGAAAGTTGTTTTGAAAACAATACTTCACTTATCAATCAAATACCTACCTACCAATCCAGCAAAATATCAGACAAAATGTAGTGACCGCCATTTATGTCAGTCCATCTGTCAGTCTATCTGTGATCTTTTAACATCAGATATACAAACAAATCTTGCATTGCAATGTAGTTATTCATTCGCTTATTTTTTATGCTTGGTCGCTGCGTGGGATTGAATGAGCATAACAAAATGAGCGAGTGAGGAGATTTGATTTTAATTAGATTGACGTGCTATGTCGTTCCGTTTGTCATAGGTATTATGCATATTTGGCATCAAGGAAATTCTTGGAAAATGAAAGGATAAAAATATTGAAACGTCAGTTCTACACATTTATCTTTTGTTTTCAAAAGGATTTGAAATGACAAATATTGAAGAAAAGATATGACGATGAATGTATTGTTGGTTTGCTGCTTCATGTCTATAATACGTAAGTACAATACATGTTTCTGGAAAACCCTAGTATATTAGATTTGATTCAGGTTGAACTTAGAAAATATTGCCGAGCATACGCTTAAGACAAATTGATCAAAACAGAATTGTAGCTTCTATTAAAGTTAACGTTTTTCAATGTTTTAACTAAGTATTCACTGCCAATTAATAGTCGTTTGCTGTCTATATATAGCCATACAATGTCAATTCACCGATACGGAACGGAATATCCGCCAAAATAATAATTTGATTAGTTTGTAAAATGCAATTCTATAAGTTTTTCAAGACATGACAAGCATTTTTTATTCGTTACTTGAATTTCTACATATTTCTTGATTTATCGCTAACGTCTTTGTTTTGATTTTTTGTTGCATTACATTTGAATTTAGTTATCTGTGAATTGATATTACTTTATTTGTTCAATTAAATTTCCTGATTCTCAATCATTACTTTATGTAAGGAATTATTCATTTCGTTATTTGAAAAGGCAAGCTGTGGATTCAGGTTAACTCGAACCTTTGCAAATTGTTATCACCCCTAGTTTTTGGTGGGGTTCCTGTTGTTTATTCTTTAGTTTTTTATGTTGTGTCATGTGTACAATTGTTTGTCTGTTTGTCTTTTTTATTTTTAGCTGGTGTTGTCAGTTTATTTTAGATTTATGAGTTTGACTGTCCCTTTGGTATCTTTCGTCCCTCATTTATCAACAAGCGCGTATCCAACATTTTCTTCATTCATAGGCATTACAGTTGTCATGTCATTTTATCTAAATAGAGATATACAAATACAATAAAAAACAACTTTTTGATTGCAATCTGATGTATTTTGTTTTCAAATCAGATATATCTAAATCTAATCATTCTTTGTTAGAGGTAACAGATTATCCGAAACTGTTCGAATAATAATTTGATTGATAAACATTAAGGATGCTTTTATAACATTTCATACTGTAAACAGTATATTGTGTATCACAAAACATTCATATCTAGCATATGCAAGTGTTATTTTGATATATTTCCATGTCTGTGACTTAAAAAGACCCAATAGCATAGTTTTGCATGTTTTTTTTATAATGACCCATATCTAGAGAAACGTAAACAAGCTTCACATTTGAAGTTCATTTTTAACTGAAATGCCACCTTACGTTCATTCCAAATAATAGAGAAATATGTCTCAAAATGAACAAAGTGATCAGCAATATCAGTCTCAAACCTATTTTGACTATACATTTACCAAATAAACCATACAATAAAAATAAAAGACCACAGGAACAATTAAACACCTAAATTTTCAAAACTTGTCTCCTACACACAGTCGTATCTAATTCAACCAAGGACTGACTCAAATGTCTGCTTCATTCCTGATTAGCTTTTCCAAAATAATGTATTTCAGTTAAAAACAGAAAAATTGCTGTAAAATTCAACATCAACCTCGCGGGACCAAAATTCAGCATGGGTAATTCTGATTCAGATTCGGAGATGTGGGTCACAGCTTGTTCTAGTTGTAAACAGAGACGATGGATGACAAATGTTAAAGCAATTGGTTTCTAAATAGCTAAGCAAATACCAACAAAAAAAACCAAAAACATAAAAAAATATATAATTAATTTTATCTAGTTAAGAAATGGCGCATTCAATGACTTCCAAAATATTTAGAAGGAATATGGCATATTCTTCAACCTGATACAGGGAGACTGGGAAAAGAACAGCTTTCCTAGGTGATGTTTTTATATTTACACCTTATCTAGGTTGTCGACGAGGGTATCACCAAACCTGTAGCCAGTGCATGAAAGTACGAAATTTTATGTTAATAAAATTTCCTGTTACAATATTTTTTATTTACTTTTCATTCAGGAATAACTCTCTCGGCTTCGATTACACTATTCTGTCAACGAGTGCTTTATAGGGCATATTGTAATTGCTTTCAGCTATGCGTAATCCTTTGTAAGGTCATAACTAATACGAGTTATGAAGAACGGACATGATTATGCTTTGATAATTATAGAAGCATGTTACTCGGATCTTATATAATTAATGTACATTAACATTTTAAAGGAGTTTACAAATGTTTTGCAACGATGCAAATACTAATCTTGGGAGTAAAAATAAATATCTCCATCAATGAATTCAACATACCAATATCTATTTCATTTAACAAATATATAGAAAATACTTAGTTAACCTGAATGTAAATAACAAAATAGGGAAATGTAAAATCCATGGTTTTAAACAAAGAAAATAACAATTGCATAATAATCCTGCGCCACATCACAAAATTTTGCTGGTGCGTTGGTGTTCTCTTATCTTTTCGGGGTTAGGTAATAAATGTGTATTTACGGGTTTACACATACACACATGTGTATTATACTTAAAGCATACAAACCAAATTTTTAAAGTGTAAACAATGAATGAAAAAATAATTTGATTATCTATTTTCCATTATCTTTTATATCAATTTCTTAATCCTTTTTAGAGCATTTTTCATTTTGTCACACGATTACAAAAATTGTAAAATGCTACACACAAAAACATTTTCATTTTTGAGAAGATTTTCTAAAAATGAAAATTCAACCAATATGGGGCTTTTTTTTAATTTTTCAATATTTCAAGGCAAATTGAAAAATGCTCCACGTTGGTGCATTTTTCATTTTTCAATTTTTAAAGTCAAAATGAAAAATGCTCCACGTAAGACCATTTTTCATTTTTCAATTTTTTAAGGCAAATTGAAAAATGCTTAAGGTTAGCAATTTCAATATTGTGTTCTTAAGAAGGAGATTGAAATTATTTTTTTTTCTAAAACTATCAAATTCAAATGTTTTAATTTATTCAAAATGTTGATAAGATGAAGTTTTTTAACACAAACTTATCATTACTTTTTATATTATCATCTTGGAATCAAATAATGTAATCTCATGAAAATAACAAATTTCAAATCTCATAACGAAAGTGAATTTTAAGAAGTGACTTCAAAATTTTTTGTTACATTTATCACATTATATTTCAGTTTCAAATGAAAAATGTTTGGCGTAAATATACACGGTCTCATAAGGTTTACAAAAACATTATATTGTATATGCAAATTATATAATTTCAATAACTATTTTTATATTTGTTCATCCTACCATTTCGCGTTAATCATGAAGCATGACAAGTTTTACAAATAAAGCTTTGGATTTATAAGCTTGAACCTATTATGGTATTTTCATGTAGAATATGCATTTGTCAATTTAGAGAATAACAATTTATAGTTAATTTATTCAAATACAACTGAGAATGGCAATAATGAGTGCTTTAATAGTTCAACTTGGTGAAAGCAATTACAGGCATTCGATCGGCCTTCAATAATGAGAAAAGTATACACCGTATTGTCGGCCTTTAAAGGTCCCGATATGAAAGTAAAATTCAATTGAGAAAAACTAAAGGCCAAATGATATACATTTATTTTCCTGTTTATAAAACTTTGAATTTTACAAAACACTAAGGATTTTCTTATCTCAGGAATAGATTACCTTAGCCGTATTTGGCCCAACTTTTTGGAATTTTGGGGTCTGAATGCTCTTCAACTTTATACTTGTTTGGCTTTAAAACGATTTTGATCTTAGCGTCACTGATGAGTCTTATGTAGACGAAATGCGCGTCTGGCGTATTAAATTATCATCCTGATACCTTTGATAACTATACCACATCAATTTATGAAACGAATATGACAGACATGAACCAACGATACCAACTAAACTACTGGCAGTGTCCAAACATTTTGAATGTCCTGTTGGTTACTTCCGCCTGTTTATCATTCGACATGCAAGTAGTTCTCGATATTTATAAAAAAATGCTATCTATTATATTGATTGATTGGTATTGGTTTAGTCGCTTTATGACGCCTAGCACAACACTACTATAGTGCGGCATATCATAAAGAAAAGATGAAAAAATGCACTATGGTGATACAAATACAACACATATCAAAGACTCAGTTGACGTATACATCAAAACTATTTTTCAAATGTCAACTACCATATCAAAAGAATGCAGCCTAATTTTTTTCAACGAACTGTACAGTAAGAGAACACTTATTTAGTATGAAATTGCGTTTATTCTGAGTTATAATTCAATGTACAGTTATGTGTTATTGCTTAAGGTATTGATACGTTAACGCTATGAACGAAAACATATTCAGCATTATTTATCGCATTAAACGTCGGAAATTGCACCATGTCTGTGTGTTTTGCATCTAGCAGTTTTATCAAACGTTCTATACAACTAAACATTGTTGTCGTCCCAAATGTTGTCCTGATTATCGCTTCGAACGACCTAAATCCCGGGCTTAAAAACACGAAATCTTGGGGTCCCAATTTGAATAAATTTAAATCCCGACATCCCGAAATTCGAAAAAAAGAATTCCCGGATTCTGAAAGGGTCAATCTTGAATTTCCGAGCTTAAAAACACCTGATCCCGGAGTCCCGATAAAGGTCATATACCAACTCATTTGTATCAGGTTTATACGGGGTGATAAAAGTACTTATATAATGTATGTGGTACATTTCAATTCAAATACACGGGTGAACGATAAGATAATATTTTATACCAACAAGGAAGTTTAAACTTCACCTTCCTGCTTATATGTTTTACACACATTGGTTTTTATTTGCATTATGGAACTTCCTTATGACTTGTTTATGTTGTTTATAAATTTACACAGTAAGTAATATATATTGATTAAATAAAAACATCTCGTTTGCTTAAAATCAATGCTGTTTATAAATATTAAGTATACCGACTAAGGCAAGCTGGATTACATGTTATTCGCTGTTGTTTGACTTTGTTTGACTTAGTATGTTGGTCTGTCATTTAATTTGGAGTAGACGGTATTGATGCTTTGATGTAGACAGTTGAATTGTCAAGATGTGTTAATGATCCGAGTACCTGTTATTTCTTATACTTAACATCGGTCAAACTTTTTCTTCATTTCCGTTTCAAAACATACAAATGAATTAATTGTTTTAGGTGTAGATTCGATTTTCATGTTTAGAGTCGTCAAATGGGAGGCATCGTACGCACGGTAATATAATAGGTTGGAACTCGAACCAATGCAGCTGAAGCAGAATGATTTTGTGGGTCATCAGTTAGAAATCATTCTATCGATGAAGCAGCAATTTGTATCACTTAGTAGATATATTGGATTATTAGTGTGGTCTTTTAAGATAATGGTTTCACTGTTTACAAATCTTTGAAATTATAAAAATACTAAGATTTTTTCACAAAGAATAGACTATATTTGATAATTTGGCAAATATAATGAAACTTTCGGTCTTCATGCACCTGAACGTTCTCTGTTTTTGCCATTGTTTGCTCTGTAAATGCATGTGAACGTTTTTCGATTTGGGGTAGTATATGTGTCTTTTGCCATCTTTGATCGTATAGCAACGCACAATAGGTTAAGATTTTCAATCAAGACAGCAAAATGTGATGCAGGAATGCAACTAATAAATATGAATTTTTATTTAAATGGACACATTTAAAAGACTTTAAATCATAATTATCAATAACTTTGAACACAAATGTAAATTATTTCTGCATAATTTTTTATGGTTAACAGATGTCGTTTTAAGGAGAGGTAACTCCGAAAAGGTTTTTCTTTTAGAAATCTACCTGAAATTTTGATTTTTAATGTTTTAGCAGGAAAAAGATATACGTTAACACTATTTTTTCCTTTGACATTCTTTAAGTCTTTTTTAAAAAGTACCTTCTCGTATTTTTTTACAATTCAATCTTTCCGTTTAGCTTCTTTTCAAATATTGTTTTGTTTCTTGTACAATTATACAAAATGTATCTTTTTCATAACATGTTGTTTGAGTAAAATCTCGATGATCTATCATTTTCATTATATTTTTCAACATATTACGATATACTACGTTTTTCAAAGTATTAACATTTTTTTAAATTTATACTGCCATACCACCTAAAGGAGGTTTGCGTGTCATGTTTTGGAATTTTTGTCAGATTTTCAAAATCCTCTGGTTT
This sequence comes from Mytilus edulis, assembly GCF_963676685.1. NCBI lineage: Eukaryota > Metazoa > Mollusca > Bivalvia > Mytilida > Mytilidae > Mytilus > Mytilus edulis. Next base: position 70,114,586 of record NC_092348.1, read on the forward strand.
TATCCATTTGCATGCCTTGAAAAAAATTGCCCACGGACCTCCATTTTTCTTTTAATAAATTTTTAGTAAAACTATATGCTAAGCCGTTTGTTAAAGTCTTATGAAAACTTATTTATTTTTTAATAGTTTTTGAGAAATTTAACTGGTCAATGATAAAGCTAAGAACATCAAGAGAAAACATTTTCCCGCCAAAATTCCAATGGCTAATATCTCGAAAACAAGCACATTGACCCCTTTTTTTCTTTTGCTTTCTTTATTCCTCAATTAATCCACTATCAATATATACTATTGTTATGGAAAGCTATTTATTTTAAACTGAGCAGCGAACTTCCTTAAAAGGTAATACATATGCATATGAATGTATAACTTTCATTTCTTCACTGTATGTTGTTTATGTTTTTTAAGTTCCGCATTTTCTTAATATTGACTCACAATCTTTCTTTATTTTAAGTGCCCCATTTTTGAAAGTCTTAAACCTACGATTTACATCGAATGAAAAACAAACTAAAATTAATAATCTCAAAACGAAACGAAGGCAGTCTTCAAATTCAGCTCAATTTGGTGTTGTGCAAGTGTACTCTTCACTTAAAATAAACGCAGTTGCGTTCCCATTGATAAAATCAACATGTTAACATGTCCATGCAGGTTAAAACTAGTGTTCACTACTTGCAGTCGATAATCTATATAGACCTTGTGTGGATAAAGTGTACACTAAACTAGATTTTGGAACCGTGGATTTTATTATGAATATTTAATAAAGATTCATATTTTGAATTATACACATTATTAAATTAACTTATTAACCTATTTATATGAAAAAAATTACAAAATTGCTCAGTTAAAAATAGAATTAAAGTCTTTTGGACCATTTGATTTTCATTACGAAGGCGGATTTTTGTCGATAGAATATTCTAATTACATCGGTTTTTAGTACGGTTTATTTATTAAGCGCGAAAAATATTTTCACCTTTTCTGCAAATTTCTTCATTTCGTGAGCCGTAATATTTAATTTTAGTATGTTTTGGACAATAAATTTTACAGCTGGTACAATTCCAGACTATTTATTAACCAGATCACCTCATGGTCAGTTTGGTCTTCTTTCGATTGACCATAAAATCTACGTGATAATTTACTGTCTGTTCGGTTTGGCTAAATGTACAAATACTCAGCCGAGTCTGGTGCGGATCGGTGCATTATATACGATACTCGACCTTTGTACGTTAATAACCAATACAACACCTCTGTGATGATTCCGTAGTTAGCCTGTTGATAAACAAAATTTTTGTCCCTACCCAATATACAATAATTTCTAATGACACTGCGAATTGCCATGATCTTCATCTCGGTCGGCCTCTTAACAGAAACTATCTATTGTGTTTATCGTGAATTTGTTATCGTTCGGAAAATGCTTTTTTTCTTTTTGTACACTAAATATTATTTTTCACTACTGGTTGTGAAAAATGTTCCTTAGACCTACAACAATGACGCTAAGGTTCCTCCCTGTGTTATTAATTGCTGATTATACCAGGGGATTTGATAAGCGAAAATATGTCTTATATTTATATCTGGTGTTAGTTGCATTTTACAAAGTATTCATACGAGCACACAATACATATACATTATTCAATGATCCTATACATAAACAATCATATATGAAAAAGAAATTAAAAAAAAAAGAAAAAAAGAAAGAAAAAAAAAACGGATTTTTGTCCGCCATTTATTTTATTATAATAAAACTGGTTAAAACCGAAGGTAGAATGATCAAGAATGTTCAAGCCTGGTTGGCCCTCGAGGGTTGGCCTCGTGGCTAGACAAATAATTTCATGAAATTGTGAGTAATGTATTACAGTCATCAAGTCATTTTTCAAATGTCTAAATTTTTAAACTTAGAAAAATCGAATATTTCAGGTATTACACTAAATAAAAATGAAGTATATAGAAGAGATCAAAGAAGGAACTATTGACCCCTGATCTTGATTGATTTGTTAAATTATTGATTGATTGATTCTTTGTTATTCAAATAATTTAGTATTTATTTAAGGTATAATTCTAATAAAAAAAATATATAATCAAAGTTTTGATATTTTTCTCTGAACTTTTCTCAAAAATAGACTCTCAGGATGATATAACATTTGTGTTTCAATTTCATTTTTTAAAACTGACAACATGTTCACAAATTTAGTTCTCTTTTCTGATAAAGTAAAAACATTTATAAATCACAAAACAAATTGTTGTTATGACATGATTTAGTGGATTATATTCAATATCTTCAATTTTATATCCAAGTACAAGCTTTGTAAGACAGAAGACATGTTGATCTATATTATAATACATAAGTATATCATAAATTATTGAACAATATTTATTTACCCATTTACATTCAAAGAAAAAATGATTATAATTATCACATTTAAAAAAAATCACACACTTTAGATTATCAGATATTTTCCAATGGTACAAATTATGATTAATTGCTGTAATCAGGTAATGTTATGCAGTTATTTCCATCTAAACTTTTTCATTCTATTATATTTTACAAAATGGAATGTATAATTAAGGTTCTTCTTTATAAAATAAGTAACGTTATCAAAAGTGAAATGATTTTTCCATACATAGAATCCTACTGGGAGCTCTTTATTAGATTCAATTAAAATATTATATATTTCTTTGAATGAAATTTTGTCCAGATTATGGAATTTCATCCTTATATCATGTTGAATATGAATTTTAGTATTTGTTGATCTTTTACCCTTTAGTTTTTCTTTGCAAGATTTGGGTATAGTTTTACGTTAAATACATGTTTCTGATATCCAATTCTGTTTCCTTTTTAGTTTATCTAAGATTTTTGTATAAAATTCTCCTTTATCGTCGGTTATGTTATTAATGAAAATTGTAACATGAAAGGTAAATTTTCCTTTGATCTTCTGGTGAGTTAACTCGGGGAATTTTTAGCAGAGTGCATTAACTGAATGATTTTTTAGTTATTTCACTCTCCAATCCCGCCGTGGATAACTTCTCGTTTGAAAAGCAAAGAATGGGAGGAGCTTAAACCAGTGCATTAACTTGCATCTCAAAAGTTGTTAATGCACAGTCTAGCTCCTCCTCCTTGGGGTAGTAATTAGGGAGCAACCATCTGAACTTCAGGGGAGGTATATCTGTTATTGGACTCAGTCGGATTTGTGTTTTCGCACAAAACACGATCAATCTTATATAGTATTTCAACGCAATCAATCAAATTATTTTTTTCAATATTTAACACTATAAGGTATGGGTAAAATCTGGATTCAGAATTTATTTTTTTGTCATCTGCTTGAGCAGAATAATGAAAAAAAAAATTCATCAAATTGGGGATCAGAATATCTAATAAGAAGAATAGAAAACATCCCCTCCCCCACATAAAGTTCTATTTTCGTGTAATGAACAAGCTTCAAACATTTGTCCCTGGACCTTACATGAATTCAACACGTAATCAATTAAACGATCTTCCGCAATTGTTTGGAATGAAAGAAATTTTCTTGACCCCGTGTAGAATTTCAATAGTTATGTTTATCTGTAAAACTAATTAAAACGTTATCCACGTATAAATTTCTCTGTAATTCTGTTGATGTAGTTGACGGATTGTCTCTAAAATGTTTCATTAGCGTGGCGCTTAAATGAATTGCGAACAGGTGGCTATGAAAAGTACAACCTTAAACGGGTAAGTTATCAAACGGTTTCTATGTCCATGGGATTTTCTAACCAATACAGTCTTGTGACATCTCTGTCATCAACATCTAATTCAATATGCAAAAACGCTTTTTCAATATCGGCTGTAACTGCATATTGATACATTCTAAAGCGTACAATATCTCCTTCAAATCAGTAATAATTTATGGATCTGTTGCTAGGCAATCATTAAGACAAGGACCACTGTCGTTCTTTCTACAGCTACAATTATACAATATGCGTATCGGGGTGGTGACTGAATCCTTTTTTACGGGATGATGCGGAATGTAATGAACCTTGTTTGTGCATGTGCTTTCATCAGATACCTTTTCAATCAATCCTCTATGTTCTTGGTCTGTAATTATCTCACCATATTTTCGGAACATCTCAGGATCCTTCTTGATGCGACGAATACCCCTTTCGTTCTGCGTTTTGCGATGACTTCATTTGTCGGTATCTCTTGCGCATTCTCTCACCATGGTAATTTCTTAATATACTTGTCATTTTTCTTCGCAATGGAGGTTGCATGTAATTTTTGATTGATTCAGCTAGTTCTGGGTCATTTTGTTCTTTATCGTCAATTCCCAACGATTCAAGCTTCAAAAAATTTTCAAGATCGCACTCTTGTTTGTGACATACTAGTATATTCATCATTGAAAAAGATGCATTACTGGTTCGAATAGGAACGGGACCCAAAAGTAAATGTCCAATTTACGAGCTAACTGTGGTCGGACCGTTTCCAAGCACTATTTGGTCTTGAACTATGTCCCAGTAAAAATCACCTCCAATTAATAAGGATATTTCAAATTGCTCTCCTTCCATGACTGGGTGTGCTAATTGTATACCACGTAAATAGGGATTAATTCTCCTTCGGTAGACTTAAGATTAGTTGTTGGTTTGTCAAGATTTCTCACCTTTTTGTAGTACTTCCAAATATAGCTATACTCAATGTTTCAGACCCCTCTTTTTTAATGTCCAATTTAGCTGCTAGTTCTTCAGATATAAATGAGCGTTGGCTCCCTCGTCAAAGAGTATGTTTGTATCTATGCATGTATTCTGGTGACCGAATGGACTGAATGCGGTTTTCAATACCGCTAGCGGTATAAAGCATAGACGTTTCTGTGTCTACTTTATTTGGCGATTGTTCAGTTTCAATAATATGATGTTTATTTAAGTACGATTTCTATTTAAATAATGAAGAGTAATGCTTCCGGTGGCAACACTTGCACGTATTATTGGATTTGCAATCGGCTATTTTATGCTTACCTAAACAATCAAACCATAACCTCTTTTCTTTTATAATGGCTACTCTTTATCGTGATCAATGACATTTTTACATTCGTTTGGCGATTGGTTTCCGTCACAATATATGCAGAGTTTCTTCCGATTCCAGCTTAATGATTTGTCTGTTGTGTTTATCGGCCGGTTTTATTTCTGTAATTACTCGTTTAAAGCCTATTATGAAATTTGCGCTAGGGGTTGCGGTTGAATACGTCTGTGTATAATCCCCGTTTCCGGACTGTTGAATAGAAATCTCTTTACCTATCGCGTTTCTAAGCACTTTTTTTTGTCTTTTTATATTTTTTCGTACTTCAAGCGGAAACTTCCCGAGAATAACTGGTATCATTGCGATCCGTACATTTCCTGACACTGTCCGAGAGACTATAGACCCCGTATGTACGCTTCCTGTTTATCCTGAAATATTCTAAAAATTTTCCAATGCATCATGTGGTGCAGGTATATCAATTAGTGCTCTCATATTTGCATTACTGAATTTGTGGGATTGAACAGAGCGGTTTCTTAATAATTCAATTGCTTTGTGATAGTTTGGATTTTTCATGGTCAATCCTGAAATTACGTCTGCAGTTTCAAATTGAAGCGATAAGTTCAAGTTCGAAAATTTCTGAATGTCAGTTAATGTTTGATGTGGTTTCGTAAGAATCCCAGAAGTATTGCCATTGTAAAATATCTCCGTTACACATGGGAAGCGATAGCTTTGGTAGACGATGGTTATGACTTTAGGTCGAACTTGATTGTGATAATTGCTGATTTGTGTGGGTAAATAGGTTTGTGTACGGAACAAACTCTGGGGCGTTGGAATCTAGTATTAAAGTGTTATGTGCTACGGGTTTCAAGAACTTTGTGAATTTGCGAATTTTACCCTCTAATTCTAGTTAATACTAATCTCTTTCAAGAATTTCTTTTGTAATATCTTCTGATTCCACTGTATTCAGTATTTGTTTGTCTATTGAGGCTAAGGCCAGGGTTTTTTAATTTGTTGGTTTACGGATTTTACCAATAAAAAAGTCGGGTCGGTCCGTCGGCAAAAAAAACAAAAAAAAAAGCTATTTTGTCATCATTTCTTAGATTTTAGATCGATGAAATCAGCTGTGACAGTCATAAACATCGCATGACATTCTAATAATTTCCCGTAAACAAAAACTGGACGGGGACTGCACGGATATCGTCATTTCACAAACATGAAAAACAGATTCGCGTAGCTCTTAATCAATTCCCGATAACTTAGTGGGCTTGGTGAATTACGATCTTCAAGCACGAAAACTGATAAAGAAGAAAAAATGTAAAAACGTCGTACGAAAATAAGTTTCAACACACATGTCAACAAACGTAATGGGCTCGTCCACTGGAAAAACGAGAATATCGGATTAATCTGTTGTCATGCATTCCCGTTTTTTTGGCCAAATGGACATATTTTTTTATGATCTATGAAGCAAGAAAATTTCAAATGATTTGTTAATATTTAGTACATAACTTGACGTCTTCTACCTGTCCACATTTGGACAAGTCTATTTCTATCAGATGATGCATCTTACGGACTGATGACAAATACGGTAAACGAATTGATTTTGTAATTGGTTTTAAACACAGGTTTCGTTTCGCAAAATTATTTGCGCAAACCACATTTCAAGGTCAGTTATAATTGATTTGTCTATTTTTAGAAACGTAAACTGGAAGTTTTATTTTTTTCACTACAGAAAGTGTTATCAATTTTGATGCTGATTAAAGCATTTCATTTCATAAAAAAACGAGTATTTTAATTATTTTTTAGGGATAATGCATTTGTTACGGTCGGCGGGAATAAAAAAAGCATGAAAAGTGAATTTAATTTTTATTCTGGAAATCGGCAAAATCGGATCGGATCGACTTCGAGCAATGTTGATACTTCCTCTGTGCCTATTTGTGAATCTCCGATGGCTTCCTCCAGTTTTTTAAAAAACATTTTGTAACCGCTGCTCTATTCCCCGCTCTCAAGGATTGTAATCGGCTGATGTCTATTCTATCCGTTTGAAGTCACGGCACCAATGTAGATTATTGCGTTGCGTTGTGTATTTTGATCGTAAGAATAACTAAGACGTTAAAGATATATCTACGTCTGCCATTATACGTTTCTATTCAATACAATATAAAGTATCACAATAACGTGACGTCACAAAGATAGCAGCCGTACCGCAAAGGGGACGTTAATTTTAGTGCAATTCTTTACAGTAACCAACACATAAATCAATTATTCATTTTCAAAATTCTGTTTTTCTTCTTTTGTTACACTGCTTTGCATAATCGTGGCATTATAAGAACTTTTAAATTCATCTTAACTTATAAGGTAACGACAATTCATTTTTATGGGACAAGTCATTTTTAATTATTACTTCAATAAAAAATAAAACACTAATGAATTGTCTCTCAAAACATACAGTAACATTTTCTAAACTCCATGTTGAACCCCCTCCTTTCATAGAGAGGGAAACTCTTCTTCCCTCATGAAACATGTTTTTCAAACTATCTGTAAACTCGCCCTTCCCATACATATTGAAAATTTGAAAACAATAAATTACGTGTATATTTTTTTCTTTGCATGTTCCAATTAAATTGAAACCTCTATAATGTTCCGATATTAGCCCTGAAGTAAATGTATTAAGCCAAACTCTCTATTCACTTTTAACGTTGATGATAAAGAGTTCTAGATTCAGATTTTCTAACATGGTTTCTCAAAATTTTTGCACAAACAATTTTTGCTGTATATCCTTTTAAATACCTATATACCCGTAATTTTGCATACGTTATTGAATGAAATAGACAGTATAAAATTAAAAGACCTTAAAAGAATATCTTCCAAGTTTTCAATCCTCACCCCAGTTATTTTGTCCACATGATCAAACTGCGAGGAAAATTTCCGATTTTGGAACATAGCATCTCAGGAAACCTGTTCTTCTTTTTAAATATAACAATAACAAGTGACACTCGATCCATATTTTGATCTTAAAGCTCTGGAGTAGGTCAAACTTCCTTTATTTTAGATTGTGGATTAAAGCACCTCTTGAAACCTTGCCCAAATGAAGCGTTTTTATATCTTCAACAATACCTATATAGCCATACTAAGTAAACCCCCAAACTTCCCAAATAAACTTTTCTGTTAAAGCCCTGGAATAGGCAACCCTCCTTTGTTGATACTAACTTTTCAAAAGTCGAGCTCTAGTTTCCAACTTTTATACAATTTACTTATGATATGGTATTTACAAGGTCATTCTTTTCACAGACTGTTAACTATGTCATTACACTAAACTCATTTTGGTGTACTTCTATAAGTTGCATATTTTAAATACAGCTGTTTATCAAACCACGTCTCTTTTGGGGAGATATATAATATTCATAGATATGTTAATTCCTTAACGTACTGTTTCTCCGATATGATATCTATGTTTCGTCTCATAGAGACATCACTTGGGAATGTAACCAGTATAGAAAACTTGGTAGCGCCTAACTTTTTATGCTTAGGAGGTCCAAAAATTTAAGTAAGGGTAGTGTATCCTTTATGTACCTTTCGCTTCCTTTTGTAAGTAAAAAGAGTACTCGATGATCGGTTGTATTTGTCTTTAGTCTTTAAACCAGTTGCTTTCTTAAGTTCTTCGTGCCGATCTGCTGAGCTTAGCTATTTCATGATTATAAATTATGGTTTGCTGGTACCCTATTGTACCAGGTAGGTGTTTGCTTGACTGCTGCTCTTAAATGTGTTCAAACCCGCCACATTCTTTATGTATCTGTAACATATTGGAGGCCTATAATTCATTAGTTGTCATGAGAGTCCGGTCCGGTCTGTTCTGTGGTTTTTTATTATTTGAAAATAACACCAATAGTGTATTGTCTGTATCTTTCCTCGCTGGTTCATGTCTGGTTCTCTTTTTGTCGACTCTATACACTATTGTTTTTTTTGTCATTGTTTAAGGCCATTCGTTGACATAAATTCGCGTCATGATTGACATAGTTGTTTCATTGGATATCATTTCTTCATTCTATACCATGGACGAAATCCCTCTAACATGTCATGAATAAATGGCGATATTTTTTTGTTTGTTGAAAATGCAAATTGCGATGTTGTCGTTTTTGTTTTAACATGAAAAGCAACTGCCGCAGATCGATTTTTTTTCAGTTGATAAAAGCTAAACATGAAACCAAACACAGAGAAAGTGCTTTTTTTTTCGCCGTGTCTGTACTTGTTAATTGTCTGATTATTTGTCTATCTCAAAATTATGGATCGTAATAATAGGCTTCATTTAATTTTTTTCGTAAAAATCAAATTATCTCACAAATCTGATATTCGTTTGCGCTTTCTTCACAGTGCATCTGATTTGCAAAAGAATGTATCGCTATTACCAGACTCAAGCTAGCGACCAATTCCAGCTATCAATCAAGCTAGCGACCAATTATATCGACCACTAAACTTAACAATGGGCATCGACACGTTACAGAACCATTTAGAGATATGTCTGAAAACTACAAAATGACATTATGCTAGAAAGTTCTACTATATTTAATACGTAATATATATCGTTCTTAAATGTTTAATGGACAACAGGTATCTACATTTGTAATAAATAGGTAACAGGAGAATAAACACGTATTCTTTTAGAAAGAAAAAAATTAAAATTTTGTTTTAATTTTACTTTTGATTCCAACAAATTAACGTGAGTAGCGTGTTTGCTAAATGATAATGCTCTATTTAAAGCAGGTATTCAGTGTTGGAAGATTTTATATTACATGGCATTATATACTTATATCAAATCGAGATTTTTGATCGTTTCAAAAGAGGGGGAAATATATGAAAGAAACAAAAGGTAAACATGAAACAAGCAAAATAAAAGTATCTGGAATGTTATTTGTTTGCGATATTTTGAACTCATATCTTTAGCGTGTAACAAAATCTGCATCGTATATATACATGTAACATAAATAAATTATTTAAAGGCTATCATACTAGTACATAACGGTTGAACTCAAGACTAAGAGGTGTGTTAAGTGTTGTAAAAGATAATAAAAAAATTCTTAGTACATTAGCTCAGATGTCAATTAACGGTGAGATTAATAAAATGTTTAAGTGAACAAGGAAATTCAATACGCTATATGCGGTAGAAAAATCATAAAACGGATTTTTATACCCTAGGCATTCTCAAATATCGTGTATTTGCTTAAAACCATTTAGGTAAAGAATGACTATATCGACCCGGTCAAAAAGGACATACAAGAATGTAGTATATATACAAGAAAAATAGTTCCAATGCATATTGATAAAACTTTGTCAATAAGTATAATATTAAGTTTATTTTGGTATTATCAAGTGAACGCTTAATCACTAGGGATCAATAAAGGACTCTTGGTGAAAGTCTCGTTTGAATAATAGTTAAAAAGATATTATCAAGCAGGGCATATTTGCCATGTTGTTCAGTTTGCTCAGTATCTGTTTTTGTATTTCCGAATTTCTAGGGAAATGGGAGTGAAGCGACAGCTGCCACCACCCGTAATGGACAAACATTTAAAATTGGGTATATGTGGCTGTCAGCTTCCGTAGGAATTTAACGCCCGGGCATTTTCATGAATAAAAGGGCATTGGACAAGCCTTCAATCTAACTAGGTGTGTGTAAAAACTTTGCCGTAGGGAACTATTTAGAAAGACTGAAAAATGAACCCATACCCAAAGAAAAAAAATGTCACACGATAATAATCTAAAAGAGTTTCTGTAAAAATATTGAAAAACAGTTGAATGTGTGCCAATTGGGCGACAAAAGAGGATCAACCTTAATTTTGTACTTATCGGCCTAATAATTTAAAGATTAATATGTCAGAAAATCATTTCTTAAGCGTTACCCCTTGTCAAATCAGTAGAAATGCTTTAAATTGAATGAATTCTCACCTTGTTTACTTTTTTTCATTTCTCTGCGCTTCTTTAGTACCCAATTTCCGGTGGCGATGATACGTAGTGTGATAGCCTTTAATTAAGTTATCTATATTTTATGTACGATGTAGTTTTTGTTACACGATAATAAGCAAACAAAGAACATTCCAGACACTTGGATTTTGTTTAACTTGTTTCTTTTTTGCCTTTTGCCTTGTTATTGTTTTATTTCTTTCCTATTTGGAAACGAACGAAAATCTCTATTTATTATAAACGTATAATGCCATGTAATATAAAATCTTTAAAAACTGAATAACTGATTTAGAACATTAGCCTGGAGCAAGCACGTCGTTATTCACGTTTATTTGTTGGAATCCAAAATAAAATTCAAACAAAATTAATATAAAGTGTTTCCTTTCTAAAAGTATAAGTATTTATTCTTCTGTTCCTTATAACAAATGTCCATTAAACAATTAATAGCGATACATCACATATTAAATATTAGTAGAACGTTGTAGTATAATGTCATGGTTCTGTAACGTATTTATGCTCATTGTTTATTTTAGTGGTCGATAGAACTGGTCGCTAGCTTGATTGGTCGCTAGAATTGTTCGGTAGCTTGAGTCTGGTTTTGACCTGTCATACTTTCCTCCGTTTTTTTTCCGTTGGAAGTCCTAATCCGTATTACTTTCAAAAAGAATAAAATACTTTGTTTTTTTTTCATTCTGTTTTGGAATCGCTTTTTAGTAGAAAGACAAAAAATGCGTAAATGTCAGGTTTCGTTGCATATTTGTGTACTAATTGACGAACAGAAAAGTACGATAGGCATATCTATGATTCCAACACGGTGTCTCAAATCTGATTCTGTTTAGTGGTACGATCAACATGTACTTTGTTAATGCAGTTCAAAAGTTTTAACATGCAAAGTTGATTTGTGCAGCATTCACAATTACAAATTATACAATGATAGCTAATCATAAATCTGTTGCATTCATAGATAGACCAGAATACCAGTTAAATTTAACGACAAACCTTACTCAAAATTTAAAGAACTGAACTTTTAGCATATCGATGTGTTGATTTTTCATTAATTTGTCATTTTGTTTAGGTATATTTCTAACAGATATTTATGCAGCCGGTACAGGTTCAGAATCAGATCCTTTTCAGCAGTATGTTAAACAAGGACAGGAAGCAGTTCTACAGTGTACATATGAAAGGAACAGACTGAAATGGTCTAAAAATGGGACATTGATAGCTAGTGAGAGCAATGTCATTGATCAAACAAAGTACAAAGTATCAGTCACAAGCACTGGGTTGTACTACAGGTTACATGTTCTGAACTTTCAACCTGATGATCAGTTTATTTACATTTGTATTGGAGGGATTAATGAAGAATACTACATACAGCTGATTTTATATGGTAAGAACTTCTACATAAAAAGATACAGATACATTTTCAATTAAATAAATAAAGTGGCGTAGTAGACATATAATAACGTTATCATATCTAGTCGCTTTCAGGTGTATCTCATGAATCAAAATTATATCATGTTTTAAAATAATATATTGTTTGGTAATTGTGTTTAAAAAAACGTTTGTATTATATTGGTTTAATAGTAAAATTTATAACATTACTAATGAAATCAATTTGTACGAAATCTTAAAATTTGTGTATAAATTTAAGTTTTTTTTTAATGAATTGAACAACCTGGAATACAATTATATCATTCATTTGAACGATATCTTGAGAATTATTACTACATAATACAATAACAAAACTTACCGTCATTTATAAAAAAGTGTTATATATCCGTTTTGGTGGTTTCAAAATTTAATTTTGATTTCTCGTTGAATAACGCATATAGTGGTCCATACACGGGGCGCATAACTGACTTGCGCGAGCTTTCATTTCATTGGATTAAACGGTTACGTGATCAATTTCTTATATTAGTTCAAGCAGTCAATTATTTTATTTATATTGCAAATTTGATATTTGGAACTCTTGGTTTAATAGGTTCCTTGTGAGCAGCAACCCTCTATCAAGAATATCATGATAGGAAATGTAAGCACGGAAATATCGTATCAATTGAGAGATATATACCCCATATGCAGTTGCTGCTGGAATGTTGCTACTTAAAAATCGAAATTTCACAATTGGAAAGCTGAAATCATCTCTTTTGCCGTAAAGTTTTGTTTTCAACAGACCATAATTGTCTATTTCTTGATGTAAGTCAAGATATAAGGCAGACTTAACTCTATCTGTTGTATCTTTTATCTCTAGTTCGATGGGATAGATGCGTTCATTAAAGTCACAAACTTTTGAATCATTTAGTGAAAGAGCGTCATCTATATAGCGGGAAATAGAGTTAAATGATATTGTTAACACCTTATCTTTCTTCCTAAGAAGTTACTGTATGAAGTCAGCCTCATAATAATAAAGAAACAAGTCGGCAAGAAGAGGGGCACGATTGGTTCCCATTGGAATGCCGACAGCCTGTTGACAAATACGTCCTCCGAACGTAACAAATATGTTGTCAATCGAAAAATCAAGCATCTTGATAATGCCAGTTTCAGAGAACTTTTTGTTTGAATCAGAGTGATTCTTTACAAAGTATGATTTATTCACCCCTAAGACGAGATACTTGTATCTACGTTGGTCATTATTTTTTTATGAAACAAAGCATTACCAACTCTTTCAATTTGTCTTGTAGTTTGTAATGTGGAACACTTGTGTAAAGTGTAGAGAAGTCAAAAGTTTTAATACTATTGCAAGATGAAAGAGAGTTAAATTGTATGCACTCTTAAAGATCTTTGGAATTTTTAAGTATCCACATCTGATTCACGTAACTTCTAGAATAGGCAGTATCACAATAACTTTGAAGCCCGTCTTTGAGTGGAAAGGGATTAATATAAGTTGCAAAACTTGTTTCCCAATCCACTATAAATAAATATGTTTAAACTTTGATGGCTGATAAAATAGATGTTAATACTTTTTTCTCTTTGGTAAGTGTCGTGAGGGTATATGTTGAGTTTCCAAGTGAAGTGTCAATACCTTATTTGTTTATCAAGCAGTTAATGGAATGAGTATTATACACACAAAAACGATGTTGTTTGGGGCTTTATCTGCGGCTTTATCCTTCGGATTCGTTTGTTTAAATATGTTAACTCGTACGAACCATGGCATATATAGTTACTGTACTTAATTATCATATAATTGAAGAATAATTTGAACGTCTTCGTATCATCAGATCTTTCACGATCCTTTTCACGATCTTGAAAAAGCAGTACGTGATCTTTCACGATCCGAAATATCAATTTTGTGTAAGTACTTCTTTTTTTACCAAGTTTCAGAACTTGTTTCTACAATATAAATATGAGAACCGTTTGGTTCATTCAAATAGAATGGCCTTTTTCGGAAAAAAAGTAGTTTATTTTATTGGAATTTATGAAAAATCTTGTTTGTTTACATTTTTGATGTCATTGAAATGTCGAGGAGCAATGTGCCTTTAATTAGTTGTTTTGTAAAAGCTATGTACTTTTAAAACTTGATTTTCTCACATATTGACCATAGTGTTGAAATTTTTTGACACACAGTTTTATTTTGATGTATATTTGTCCGTGTAATTCATTAAATTAGATTATCTTTTGACCTTTCATGTCTTCTCGATTAGATTTCTTTCACGATCCTGTACCAGAGCTTTCACGATCATCTCGCAATACTTGACCACCGTTAAATATTCTTTCACGATCATTTCTCTCGATAAACCGAGTGACACCCGTGAGAATGCGTTTATCATGTTTATATTTGATTCATACTTAACACAACACTATTCATAAAAATTGATAACCGTGATGGACGTATTCCTTCAGTAAAGATACTTGTATGGTGTCTTATTAAGAGAGATTTTGAGGTTTTTGACGTACTTAAACGTAAAACATCTTAACATTTAAAAAAATGGTCATTGGTATCGCCCGTTGACCATTTAACTTGTGAATTAAACAAAAATCGTATATTCTGACGTACGTATTACACCTTAACTTGATTGTTGTAAAATTGTGTTTGTCTCCCTTTCTCCATTTAGTTCAAATCTATTTAAAATAGCGTATTCAATAAGCAAGAGTTTACACTTGTCTTATATTTGGACATACGAAAAGGCAAACTTTGTTCGCAGGGGACACAGACCCCCACCCCTGGTACAGCTACTGAGTAAATCATTTGTAACTTTTTATCTGTGGTACATGGAAAACTTGCATGGTCTGCAGGGAAACACGGAGTATTACCAATTGCAACGATACTGAACTTTCTTGTGATCAACTGAACTTGATGCGCAGAAATCAATAAGTGATGACTCTAACATTTGACATTTTGATTTGTTTATAAGTTCATTTTCTTTTCTGAGCCTTTTTTTTTTTAATTTTATAGACAATATATCATCATTGTTCAGTATTTCTTTTTTCGTTTTTTATTTTTTTTTATCTAACAATTATTGTGTTTCAGGACATATAATTATGAGACAAACGTTTAAGTTATTTAACTTATTTATTCTAAATCAAACTTAATGCAGAAAAATGTTTTCGTAGTGACGAAGTAAAACTTGTCACTAGTTACCAATAATCAGACTGAAAAGGCCAAATCGAACTGAAAAGTTTTTAACATGTTCAATGACTGAGAAAAAAATTATTAGATTTTTCAGTTTTTACAGTCCAATTTTCAGATCACAGTTCTGCTGTAAGTATATCAGTTGAGTCTGTTTAAATCTCACTCTCCTACACGACTTGGTATGATGAACTTAAAAGGACTTCTCCAATCTTAATTTGCCATAAAGGCTGTAATTTGAAAAATGAACTAAAAAGGTTTTTAAATCTTGACAATTTTATCTTGTAAGAACGAGGAAAAAAACACGAATCTTGCATGGCGTTATTTGCAACCGTATGAACATCTTGTTCTTAATCAAGATCATTTATAAATTTAGCCCTTCTCTTCGAAAGTCCAACACATAGCTCAGTTATACATGATAGTTTTAAATTACCTTTACACTTGTCAACCTATCGACCTATGCATTGATCGAATTTTCAATATGTCGACTTGTCAATCTGTTAACCTTAACACTTGTCTACCTTGTAGACCTTTCTAGTGTCAACCTGTAAACCTTTCTTGTGCCAACCTGTCGACCTATTACTCTGTCAACTCATGTACATATAAACCGATTTACTTCGTAAGGTGAACAGATAAACTCCTTTCTGTCAGTTCGTAAGAACGCCGACCATGCATACCTATTTGCATGTATTTTGGTAAAGTGAGGTCGATAAATTCCCTCAGTCCCGAGAAGACGAAGACGGATAAAAAGGAACAGAAAGTTTTGACTTTCAAATACCAAAAACGTTTGTGGTTAAAAAAAATATTCTGTAAATGTGTTATTTTTTAATTTTTGTACACATTTTACCTTCGTTTAGCTAAATAAATGTCCATGTTTTTGATAAGGGAGCAACTCTTTTATTTTTACAGGAGGTAGTGCGTGAATTTTGTTTTTTGCAACTCTCTTGGCGAAATTTCCGTTGAGTGTCACAAACAGAAACTTGGGTGTATCTTGTGACTGGGTAATGTGTTGGCATGTAACCACACACACACAATAAACAATACGACTAGTCTGCACCGACTCTGAATCTGGGACTAACTCTTGCAGCGACCGACGATTCTTGTTAGCACGATGTATGATTTAATAAGTTCAGCATGGAATACTGAGTTGGAACTGCTCAGTGTAATACTAAATCCAATCTGCCACATCAATATAATAACATAGTTTATATAACAAACTAAAAACTACTTGAATAGACTTGACAAATATTTCTCTAAATGAGTGAAAAAAATTCAATCAAGGGATTACAGAAAATTTAACACATAGATAATAATTAACAATACATGTAGAACATACAGACTTATTTATTGAAATAAAGTCTTGGCCTGTCACATACGAATAATAGATAATTTGAAGTAAAATATCGCTAATTGAAAAAAAAAATTAAAAACATGAAATTGGATTAGCCTATTCTTCTAAACTTGACTTAAACCTTGCACAATAAAAATAACAAAATCATTTAGTGAAATATTGCAAATATAACAAAAAACTGATTTTACAAAATCTTTTACAAAATGTCAGAAAAGATTTTTTGTCCATGTTTCCACTGTGACATGAGCCTAATTTGTCCTTGCTTGCAAACATGATTTTTCTATATTCCAATCATTTTATTTTGCGGCCATTTTTTGTATTGTGACTTTTGATTTTGTAAATACTCTTCTAAAATTTCTTTCACCATAATTTCCTGTCTGTTTTTTTTCAAATTTTATCTAGTTACATGTATGATTGTATAAAGAAGAACCTTATGTTTAACGCAGACACTTGTTTAATGTGTCTTTAAGTCATCGATCATTTATTTTTCGGGCATGGTTGGGGGGGGGGGTATTTTGATGTGGAAATTTTGTTTTGAAAACTATCAAATGGGTAGACCTATTTTAACTCAAAGTGCTGGCCAACTGTGAAATCAATTTCATTCAGTCAAAATAAGGACCAGAAAGGTCCTCATTTTATATTTACAAGCCACCTCCCCCGAAAATCGATTGGTCTGTGCCTGATACATGAACTTTATTTCAGAATTAAAACAATATTATAACTATCCTATCCGACTGAAATCTGAAATGCTGAAACCGGCGAAGGGAGACAACAACAATTTATATTATGTCTTATGAGTCCGTATAATTGCAAGCCTAAGTTACTTGCGTTAACGTACGTAAGTTTCGTTTGAAACTTAAAATTCTCTATTAGTATGAATGTAGAACAGGAAGTCACAAGTTATAAAAGGTTCTAAGACGAAACGGCATAATCCAGTCAAAACAATTTTGTTTATAAAGAGTTTCATTTAAGTGATTGGCTCAAAAGTATCAATAAATAGATATATTTTGTTTGTATAATATCTAGAAAAATTGTAACCCTGCTAAAGAACAGCTGCATAAACTGAACAATGAATTTGCTCTTACGCTTTCCGGATATATGTTAAGACATTTGTTAACTTATCAATTGTAACTTGGTCCAAATAACTTATTGAATTGCTGTCTGGGTGTGACTATCTTTCTGTTTATCGAAAAATGAACCTGCATTCGGTTTCGATAGTTAGTTATGTCATATTATATTAAACAGTAAGCTTTCTTTTACACATGCTGTTATAAATAACTTTTAAAATAAGGTTTCGTTAAGTAAATGTCTTGGCATTTATACGTTTAACTTAATAAACGAAAACATTGCCTTTATGATTTTATATAATTTCATTGATTTTGTTTGTTAAGGGTCCACACTTCATTCCTTCTTGTTGTTTTTTACCTGTGAATTAACTGTTGTCAATGCCAATTTGTTTTCAAAAAAAAAGTGTTATTTGACGACCTTTTTGATATACAAATTCCATTAGATGCCCCGTTTGTTAAGGTTATATAGGAAAAATAATTATTATTCCAAATAATGAGGTCTATACATATTTGATTTAACAGCATAAAAGTAGTAACAAATCTAAATAGGTATTACTTGCGATTAAAGTAAGGCTTGTTGAAATTCCATTTCATAATAAGAAAAAATGAAATTGACATTTATTGTTCAATGCATATATTTTTTACAGTACCTCCGACACTTTTGTATTTCCTTGCATCAACAAACAGTAAGTTGGAGGGTACAGAAGGAATTGATTTACTAATAAGATGTATAGCAGCTGGTGGAAAGCCTCCTCCTGTTGTGACAATTATGGATGGGACAAGACCAAATGGAATCCAGGAAGTAAGCTACACAATTACAACGATTTCTAGACTCTATCATCAGAAGTCAATAGTATGTCAAGCTACCAGTGATGCATTAGTCAGTCCAATGACAACAACAGTACAGATTTATCTTAACTGTGAGTTATAGCTAGATATTTTAGAAAGCTGTTTGCACTGTTAATCACTCAATGATTAGAATAGAATATTTTACAACGACAATATTTTGCTACAAATAATCTTGCATATAACAGAAGTTACTTTTACGATATTCCTTTCTAAGAATCATGCTACTACTTTTGTCCCGTCTCTTCAAAATAGTTGTTTTGATACATTTAATCATCCTCTCATAAATTTATCATTATATATAGATACAGCCATTAACACAAATGTTGGTCAGAATATAACAGGTCGTACAGAACTTTTCATATGACAAATAATCATATCAATCAGTGGTGTTAACTAATCTGCAATATTTTCGGTAATTTTTGTTATTCTCTATCATTTTTCCTATTCACATAAAATTTAAAAAATTGCAAAAAAGAATTATCACAATTTTAGTAAAACCACTAACACCAATCTTTAACACAAATGAGGTCAGTACAGAAGAGACAATACCACTAAGAGTATCCTGTACATCATATGGAAGTCGTCCTGCTGCTACATTTACATGGAGTATTGGTGGGAATGATGTGACATCCAGTTCTACAACATTAGCACCAGCTACAGCACTAAATGACACCAACACAGTGACATCTACGTTGATATATAGTGTAAACAGAACTCATAACAAGCAACATATAATATGTATTGCTTCCAATTCTATAGGCAGTGACAGTGTTAGTAAAACTTTTGATGTTAAATGTAAGTACAGTAGGAACTATGTTTTGTTTATGGATGTGATAAATACCGAAATAAGTTGTAAGTGAGGACTTTCTCAAAATACAAATGGATTAAAATGCATTCAAGCGTCTTAGCCTAGTAATATGTTTGGTACAATACAGACGTATATGAGCTTTTAATATAGTATATATAACATGGTAATCCTTTTGAGTTCGATATTGAATCTAAACTAAAAAATTGTGATTTATTTATTTAGCACAATATTGATAAATTCACTGATATATTACATATTAATAGTGTTATCAACTGTTGTCGTATACGATAAAGAAAGAAATATACAAGAAAGCCACTTAAAACCTATAAATATTTTACAGATTTTGCATCAATGTAAAACTAAGTTTGTAACAGTCCATTAAAATATCTCTTTTTTTATCTTGTGATGTCATTGCACTTTACATGTATTTACATATACATTACTTTTAGTCAACTCCTGTGATCAATTATCATCTAAAGGAAATCAAACCCGATGTAGATATCAGAGAACATTTAATATGAAACCTTGCCTTTTTATTATACTATTTTTATGTTTATATGTAAAATCCACCCTTTTGTTTAAATATTGATGGATACCTTGATGCAAATTGTAGAATACATTGTGTCTACTGTTTTATATTTATCTCAGTAGAAACAAGCTTATATATACAGTAATCATATAACGAAGAAATTTCTGCGCATTTGGGAATTGTCCACTCTACAGACTGTTGTACTATTTTTTTCATCATCAGCGCCGATAGCCATATTGACTTTTCAAACCCGTCTAATAGATTCTTTTCGATGCTTCATATTCATTTGACTACTTTTCATTAAGTTTTTAGTTAAAATTGAAAATAATACATCATTGTCAATCAATATTCCTGAATCTTTTTAATCCAAATAATTTTTTTTAACCATATCTTAAATAATAAGTTCAAATTGTTTTTAAGTCAGTTAATGTAGAAAAAAAGTGATTTGTTTCCTCTTTTATAATATTCATTTTGTAAGGACAACAAATTTGAAAATATATAAGGATATATTATATTTCAAAATCAAATTAGATTATAGAAAGTTTGAGAAGATTCAAAGGTATTCCATGTTCAATGGTTGGTAGTTTATTGTAGCTAGTTTCTTAAAGGGCTATCAAAGAATCTTCAAATACGATAGCATGTTTGATTGTAGTATAGTCAATCAATTATTCATATACGGTTTTCATGTGTAAAACTGTAAAAAGTCCATGTGCTTCTTTTTTGACGTCCTTTTACTGTCAGTTTTAGATGTCACTTTCACGAGTAACTGACAGCACATTGATTCTTTTGATTAGAACAAATAGAGGATACGCAATATAATGCATTTTACTTGTAATCGCTTTTGTATAGTTTACCCGTTTATTATTTACAATAGATGCTCCAGATATAACAGTTACAAGTCCTGTATATACACAAAATGATGTAAACAGAATAGTAACGTGTAATCCTAGTGGTAACCCAAACAGTTATACATACCATAAATGGCAACACAAGTCCAAATACGGGGAGATTATACGAGAGTTTGAAGGAAATAACACCTTGAAGTTACAAGATGCTGGAATGTTAATTAGATACCAGGACAGTGGTGAATATGTGTGTACAGCTAGTAACGGTATAAAAGACAAAGACAATCGGATTGAGCAGACGGGATCTGGATATGTTACCGTCAATGGTAATACCATGTTTCAAGCAGTAAAAGCCTATACCATAATTTACTCATAGTACATTATTAAAACTATCTTTCAAGAATACATCACCGATATGACTAAACTATAAAATGGTCGTTATATCATGAAATGAAATCAAATTGTTAATTTCCGGTAAAAGATGGACCAAAGATACCAGAGGGACAGTCAAACTCATAAATCGAAAATAAACTGACAACGCCATGGCTCAAAATGAACAGGACAAACAGACAACCAATAGTACTGTAAATGAACTGTTCATAAAATGTTGAAATCTAGCGTAGATGACCAGAAAAGATTTAACACATGGTACAACTTTGCCTTTTAACTGTCTTTATTCGATTGCCACTGACTAGTCGTATATAGATTTATACTTAATCGCTTTTTGTATGCGCAAAAAAAATTATGTGGTGTAAACATTTCTTCATGAGGGAAAAAAGTATGAACGGTTTAAAATTTATATAAGATACATATATGTAATATAATTAAACGGAAAGCTTTGTTATGCAAATGATACGCGTATACCATGTACCAGTATTCAATCAATAACTTTATTTCTGAAAAGCATTTACGAAGGTATATATATTAGTAAACAAGAAGCCTGAACAGTTATATAATAATGCAAGCCCTTTGACACTAACAAGAATGTGTTGTCGTGCTTTTTGTTATTCACGGAATGTTTGAATAGTTTAAACATTTGTTCCATCTGTTCCATCGATTGACAAGCGATTGTAAAATTATAATCAGTATTTTCATTAAGAGAGGTTAAAGTAGATTTGAAACAAAATGAGTTTTTGAAACTGGTATTTTTCATACATGTATTTTACATCGGCGGATCCAGAATGGTTCATAACTGGGGGCCAACTAACTGCCTAAGAGGGGGACCGCTCTGGTCATGCTTCAGTGATTCCCCATATAATCAACAATGATTTTGCCCAGAAAGGGGAGGAGGGAGGCGGCACCCCTGCCCCCCCCCCCCCCCCCCCTTAATCCGCATCTGTTTGGTCAGTATTTAAAAGATTAGCAACACTGAGCATTTACAAATATCCATGAATGTACGTATACAGATTTTTTTTTATCTCATCTACATTACAGACTCGGCTTTTGTTTGCTCTTTTGTTATGACCAATTCAAATAGCATATTATAATTTAAGCTGAACCAGTGTTTACCTCAGACGCCAACGATGGACTCAAACAGTTTGGTGAAATAAATAAAGATGTAGATATATATGTTAATGTGTATAGTATTCCAAAATTCACAAATTTGGAATGGACTCGTGATGGTCACCCATTAACAACACATAACTCGGTAAAATACAAGACATTTAGTTCTCCTACTATTGTTAGGGATACGATTCATGGAAAAGAAGTACAACTAGAGGGTTATAATGTAACACTGACTATACATAATTTGAAAAAAGAGGACTTCGTCATTTATACTGTTACAATAACAAATGGATTTGGAAATATAATATATCCTATTATATTGGAATCTTCTAGTAGGTATATTAATCAAGAAGACGATCTGTACAATTTTGATATTTACTATGCAAATACTGTGGTATATGACGTAACTTTGATATCACGTTTAGGGATATATTTCTAATATGAAGATTTTTAAATAAAAATTTAAGTGCTAATTGTACTTAACATTATGTCTTCCTTCTTAATATGTTTGTCTTGGTAATGCACTTTTAAAATAAATTACATGAACGCAAATTTCACAAATACACATAACACACGATTGTATTTCATATCTATAAAAACAAGATGAATGATTTTCCCACCAAAAACAAACACATATTAAGTTTTTGTTATCACATAAGAAACACGACGGGTGCAACATGTGGAGCAGGATCTGCTTACCCTTCCGGAGCACCTGAAATCACCCCTAGATTTTTGGTGGGGTTCGTGTTGTTTATTCTTTAGTTTTCTATGTTGTGTCGTGTGTGCTGTTGTTTGTTTGTCTTTTTTATTTTTAGCCATGGCGTTGTCAGTGTGTTTTAGATTTATGAGTTTGACTGTCCCTTTGGTATCTTTCGTCCCTCTGTTAAGCAAATGAAAAAAAAACCCAGATCTTTTATGTTGAAAGAACAATTATTCGAATTAACTACACGTTTGCCCATTTTGAAGATATGAGCATTTGTTTTTAGAATTCACCGCAATTTTCAATGAGCTTTAATCATGTTAATATTTAAAATTAATGAAAGGCATTATTATATTCTTCAACTACTACATTTTCCTTTTCCTTTTTAATTAACATTTACGACTGCTAGCATCTATTAACTGTAAGGTTATTAATTGATTGATTTTGATGAATAAATCGAAGTTGTGTTGTTGACACATTCCCCATTTCCATTCTTAATTTTGATAATATAAGATAATGTCTTTTTCCAATATAGAGCTTAGATCCATTTTTCGCAATTGCTCTGTGATTTAATTTTGTTTGTCGATGGAAAAAAAGAGCAGTTAAAATAAGTATTTATATTTGTGTACAGTGGTTGATAATAAATTGTCCCTAAATTAAAGAAAACAACAACGACAACGGATTAGATCCATTTTTCGCAATTGCTCTGTGATTTAATTTTGTTTGTCGATGGAAAAAAGAGCAGTTAAAATAAGTATTTATATTTGTGTACAGTGGTTGATAATAAATTGTCCCTGAATTAAAGAAAACAACAACGACAACGGATTTTACCTTATCGGGCATGACAATGTATTTTATATATCAATTAAGATAAAAATAAACTACTGTCTCTGGAAATGTTCATTTGGCTGAAATAACAACACATTATGTGTTTGTGTTTTAGTTCATTATTTTTTCAATAAACCAGGCCCTTAGTTTTTCTTGTTTGAACTGTTTTGCATTTTTCACTTCGGAATATAAACAACTGGGTTTTACTCATTGTTGAAGGCCAAACAGGGACATAAATTATATTTGTTAATTTATATGTCACTTTGTCTCTGGTGGAGAGTTGTCTGATTGGCAGTTATACCACATCTTATTTTTATAGGTAAAGACCAAATTTAGTTCGAATCAAATATGTTGTACGATATTTTACGTTCAATGCA
Organism: Mytilus edulis; assembly: GCF_963676685.1. Lineage (NCBI taxonomy): Eukaryota > Metazoa > Mollusca > Bivalvia > Mytilida > Mytilidae > Mytilus > Mytilus edulis. The sequence goes on from NC_092348.1 coordinate 70,138,934, forward strand.
CTTGTGGTAGAGCTTGCGAGGTGAATACGTTAAGTATTCAAGAATATTCTTCCAAAATCAGATACAATTGTAAAACTTTTACACTAGTCGGACCTCATTGACATGTGTATCGCTTTAACAAAAAGAACGCTTTAACTTAACCATCAAGAGGCATTACTAAAATTGTAGCGAAAAATGCAAACTATGACATTTTTATCCTGTCTCGCTCATTATGTGTTTACCTAAGAGTTTTCCCCTTCATTTTCCTTTTATTAATATAAACGATAACCTATTGTGTAACTGAGTCTCTCTTGACCACATGTTTTTTTTTATGTTTTAATGGGAAATATACTACTGATGCGTTCAATTAACATTACATTTGTCTTTTTTGTTTGCATTTCTCGATCCTACAACGAAAATATAATGAAAAATATTTATATGTTTCATTAAGGTGCGCCAGAAACACCAGGAAATTTTAGCAGCATAAAATCAGCAGACACAATTGTCACTGTTCAATGGGATCCAAATGTAGATTGGGGACATAAACAAACATTTTACCTGCAATACAGAGTCCAAGGATTGTTGGAGTGGATTACCATTTTAATTGGTGAGGAAGCTATCAATGAATCAAAGAGACGAAGAACATATACATTAAGCAACTTACAGCGAGGAAAAGTCTATGAACTGAAAATGTATGCTGAGAATACAGCAGGGAAAAGAAGTAATGCTACAGACATTTTGATTGTTTTTACTGGATGTTCAGGTGAAAACTTTACTATTGTCAATATGCATCTATTACTCACTATTTATATCATGCTCTGCACGTTTCTGACCAATATCTTATCACACGATACCTTTTATAAAAAAACCTGCTGTAAGTGTTCGATCTTCGAAGACGGAATATCCTCATGAATGTCGAGTTTTCTGTCAGAGCTTAAGGTAGCTGGCTACATTTCGTTTTTTTTTCATTTAATGGAACCACCATTTATTATTGAAAGTTTTTAAAATACTAGCAATGTAAAACAAAATAACCGTAAACTTTAACACAAGAACAGATGCACAAATAATAAGAGTAGCATAAAAGTAAGTGTTATGTTTTTCATTGAAATTCCTTCTGCTCATAGTAAACTGAATACATACAGAGGTGTCCTATGTTATCTGCAGTAGTAAAACCTATTTTCATCTGGAGCTGTAATTTAATTTAGATCTGTATAGTTTGTGTTTATACTGACTTGTTTTATTTGCTAATGAGCATCAGTGAATTGAAAAGTATTGAATTTACCGCATGGCATTAGTCTAGCTTTACTAAAATTATGAACTTGACGTAATATGCATTTACGTTTCTGACTCTAGTTAGATTAATACGCCAGTTTCGAAGTTCTATTTTGCTTTTTATATTTATATAAAAGGAACTAACAACTACAAATTGATATTTCGATTACCGGTCTCTATAATAATATTTCATTCAATGTTGAAGCTTCCTTATTGTTTATTTTTGTTATTGTAACACCTTATTGTAATTTATAAAGTATACACCATGTTTCCATTTTGAATTTAAGTATATAGGCGATAATATTTTGCAATCATTTTAATCATTGAAGGACCCAGTTTTTAATTATCGATGGCTGAGCTATTTGATTTAGTAACTTTTCTTTGTCATTGCAATTTTTTACAACACGTATTTATTTGTGGGACACATGTCTTACTACACAAAGTAGCATAGTAACTAGTCGAAAGACATATAAATTTATGGCGTTGTCATTTTGTTTTCGACCTATGAGTTTGAATGTCCCTCTGGTATCTTTGGCCTCTCTTTTACAAAGTATTGCACCATGCCCACGTTGAACTGAGTTAATAAAAGACATAATGAAGTATCACTCTACCTTAATTATTTATTCTTACATTAATCAAACTATTGCTAGCTACTTCTGCTTCTGTTTTGATTTGGATACGTTATTTTTACAAAAGTATACCGCCGTTATTTCAGAAAATTACCATTTCAAACCATTTGCCTAGACAGCTGTTGAGCTGTTTAAATTGATTTGAATAAGAGGAAGCATAGATTAAAAAAAACACAGACGAAGAAATAGTATACCTTATTATCTTACCTCCTTTACATATCTAGAAATATGATTGGTTAAAACAAGCGCGTTGAGACCGTTTATATTTTATTTGATGTTAGTAGGTGTTTTTTTTCAATTCACGGTAAACATCAATATCACAATGTGATATGGTAAATTTTTGTATTCTTGTTTTTCATTTTTGCTAATGTCCTTAGTCTATATTCTTTTATTTTGTTTCTTTGTTACATATCACGTGGCGTGGCACCATACTTACACATATTATACATTCCGTTATTGTGTTATTGTGCACTAGTTAATTTTTGTATTCGTGTCTTTCAATTTTGCTAATGTGCTTCGTCTTTATGCCTTTTTGTGCTTCTATATTATATATTTGTTTGAATTTCTAGTGATTAAGAGATTATAACACAATATTGAATAGTACGGGTGTACCCTTTTTGACATTTTTACCTATTATATATACAAAAAGATGTGGTATGACTGATAATGTCTGTTTGTTTTGTTCACACATCGTTGTCAATATAATAGAATTGATGTGACTGTCTTACAAGTAAGAGGTTTAGCTAGCTTCAAAACCAGATTTAATCCACCATTTTCTATACAAAAAATGTCTCTATCAATTAAGTCAGGAACATGATGGTTAAAAGCCAGTGCGTTAAGACCGTGTATATTTTATTTGATGTTAGTGGGCAGTATTTCAACACACGGTACACATTTTCTTATCCCAGGCATAGATTACCTTAGCCGTATTTGGCACAACTTTTTGGAATTTTGGATCCTCGATGCTCTTCAACTTTGTGCTTGTTTGTCTTTATAACTATTTTGATATGAGCGTCACTGGTGAGTCTTATGTAGACGAAACGCGCGTCTGGCGTACTTAATTATAATCCTGGTACCTTTGATAACTATAAACATCAATATCAGGATGTGATATGGTAATTTTTTGTATAATTATCTTTCATTTTTGCTGATGTCCTTAGTCTACATTTTTTATTTTGTTTCTTTGTTACATATGACGTGGCTTGTCACCATACTTACACATGTTATACATCCCGTTATTGTGTTATGCAATAGTAAATTTTTGTATTCGTGTCTTTCCATTTTGCTAATGGTTTTTGTCTTTATATAGATATAGGAAGATGTGGTGTGAGTGCCAATGAGACAACTCTCCATCCAAATAACAATTTATAAAAGTAAACCATTATAGGTCAATGTACGGCACGGAGCCTTGGCTCACACATGTTAAGATAGTCGGTTGTATAAATTTGTTTCACAGTGTGCTATTGACCGAATAGTACAAACCGTTATAAATCAAGTTTGTTGTTGAGCTTGTATGGTTGTTTTTGTTTTTATGATGCTTTGCTGTGCTAGAACGAAGAATACAAGATTACATCACTTAACATAAAAAAGAACACACATATTTAAGTAGCGAAAACTGTTTAAGGTAATCACAAAAATAGTGGTTGATTATGACTTGCGTATCCTATCATGATTCGCTTAATAGACGGTAACTGCTTAAAAAATATGTTGCATCAGATTTTCATGTGCCATGGTTTACACTTCTTCGAAAAATTTCAAAATCGGAGACGGCATTTGTTTTGTTGACCTTATTACATACCTGTGTCACATATGACTACGGATATACATGTACATGTATATTTCTAAATCCCATTCACACCTTAATATTCTCGAATGAGGCATTACCACAAGCAAATTATTACAGGAATTAAACTTGTTTGATCACTGTGACATGTGTCACAAGTGGAGCACGAACAACTTAATATCCTTCTGGAGTAAACAACTTCATTTCTGGGTTTAATGGGATTCGTGTTTTCAATGTTTTGTTATTGTCATTCGTCTTTTCTTCGTATCTTTATATTTTTTACCAAGGTATTGTCTATTTTTATTTTTATTTGATTATTAAATGCACTTTGATATATATTCTCTCGTATTTATTTCTTCAATAAAGCTTCTTATGGTTGAAAGGATTATATTGTAACGAAGCACTTCTGCAGTAGGTGATACGTATCATACAATGTATATTCCTGATTTGTATAGAAAATTTACAATGTATTCCATTGGCAAAGATAGTATCAAAAAAGTGTCTTATAAACTTACAAATCTGAATAATCAAACCATGCAAATATAATATTGACGAACTATTTTTTTTGTTATTTTCATTACAGAATTTTCAATATCGAGTGCAGTTATTGGTGCTGTAATAGGTGCTGCTATTACTATAGTGATCGTATGTGCTTCAGTTTTAACTATAAAGCTATTCAAGTGGAGAACAGGTATGATCTTATGCAAAAGTTTATATACACTAAACTTTATTATAGACAATTATCTTTTTATGAAAATTGTTTAATGCGAAACATACTAACGCTTACTGCAAATTGGATTCTTTTGGGTTCTCATTTTATTTGATATACCATCAACATTGCTAAATATATGACTGTCAGCAAAGTGAATGGTTTAGCGCTATAAAACCAGGTTTAATCCACCTATTTCTACATTTGAAAATACCTGTACCAAGTCAGGAATATGACAGTTCTTGTCCATTCGTTTTTTATGTGTTTTGTCATTTGATTTTGCCATGTGATAGGGACTTTCCGATTTGATTTCCTCTGTGTTCATTACTTTTGTGATTTTACTTCTTATTTCTAATGTAACTGCAACTTTAATACACTTATAGGTTATTTTTCATTGTTTCAGTCTTTAAAGATAGAAATACTGTAGTTATAGAAACTATCGAATATTTTACCTTGTCTTTGGTACATATAGAAATGTAGAGAAAATAATATGTTAAAGGACGTGCTATTTTCTTTCATATCAGAACCTGTGTTCCCGCATTAATGCACATCTATTTAATTGTTTTAAGCCAAACAGAAAAGACTAAGTTTGGAGCTTGAATATTGAAAATAAGCTAACGCTATCCTTTTACCCCACTTTCCGCTATATTGATGATATCCTCTCGTTTAATAATTCAATGTTTGATGACCATCTTGAACTCATCTTTCCCATCGACATTGAAATAAAGGATACAACATAAACAGTTAAATTTGCCTCGTAGTTTGACTGTCATCTATATATTAAAGATGAGGGTCGGTTTAAAAAACAGCTCTACGACAACAGAAGTTTCTGTTTGTAAACTTTAAATTTGTGGGTAGCTACATTACAGCAGCGCCAAAATGGCCAATTTTACATTCCAGAGCATCATTCTTTCATTTTCTTGATAGAGGGGTGCTATTTACAAGAAACTCTTCGAACCAAGATTTCTAAATAGTGAAGTTGAGGTCATCACTCCGACAATTTTACGGACGCTATCAGAACTTGGTTGATCGTTATGGAATATCTGTTTCAGAGATGTGGACGGATATGTTCAAATTTTTGTTACAACAATCTCGTCCTCCATTTCCTAAATATGACCTACAGAATTAGACATATTACAACATTTGTATTTTGAAGGTGCAACACGACTGGTGCCACATTTTGAGTAGGATCTGCTTTCCTTTCTGAGTTTTTTTATTTTGTTTGTATTGTTCAGTTTTCTATGTTGTGTATTGTTTACAGTGCTTGTCGTTGGTCGTTTTCTTTTTGTTTTGTTTGCCGTGCTGTTTATTTTTGACTCGTGTATTCTAATGTCCCTTTGGTATTTGTCGCCTCTCTTCTGAAATATCCAACTATCATCCGACTTGTTTCAGTATATATAACTGTAATTAGAATCTTTGAGTTGTCTTTATGGGTATTTGCCTGAGATTTTTCGGTATTTGCTTGAGATATTGTTTACATTATGGTCGACCTTTCTACAGCCGTCACGATTAAATATAAAAAAGAAGATGTGGTATGATTTCCAAGGAGACAACTCTCAACAAGAGACCAAAATGACACAGAAATTAACGACTATAGGTCATCGTACAGCCTTCAACAATGAGCAAAGCCCATACCGCATAGTCAGCTATAAAAGGTCTCGAAATGCCAATGTAAAACAATTCAAACAAAAATATAAACGGCCTTATTTATGTCCCAAAAAATGAAAGAAAAACAAATATGTAACACATAAACAAACGACAATCACTGAATTATAGGCTCCTGTTCTGACTTCAGAATATAACTTGTTTGAGGTGTTGATTGTTTCTTGCAATTATTTCCTCTCCTTCAGCCACCATTAATCAGCAACAACAAAAAAAGAAGGGAGATACGTTCTGTCTTATTTATACCTCGAACAGTCATTACGCACACATGTTTCACTACTTTTTATCATCATCATTATTAACTTTTTTTTTTTATTAATTTCACTCGGTATTGTTAAATGTAATCGCACATGTGTTGGTTTTTATTATTGCAGGGAGGAATAAAACAAAAAAGTAAGTTGATAAATTTCTCCACAAATTCTAGAGTTAGCAATGGTAAAGGGGATTTAAATACAATTTTAAATAGACTATAACACATTTGTGCATATATTGTTAAGCGCTTTTGTTTTATTTTCAAAGTTAGATAAAAAAAATTGATTAAAATTGATAATACAACTACAAGAACAACAACAGCAGCTAAATGATGCAGAAAATATTTGAAAACGAATGGAAACTACATAGAAAAATAAAAACTTATTATATCTGGAATTATTCTTCTGCCCCAAATTGTCTGTAAGAACAAGACACTGACAATGCTATTTAAATAACATCTGCACCTTCTATTGTATAAAAATTGATAAACAAATTTAATTTGATCACATCTTAAAACAGCATAGACATTGATTTGTATCTATTTTGTAGTAGTTTTAGTATCAGTTGTACAATTATACTAACATTTCAATTATTTAGAAGGATCCTTTTCCTCCTGTTCCATTGCCTTCTGTATGCGAGATTGCACGTATGTCAGAAATAGAAACATAACTTGAAATAAACGTACGATGCAATAAAAGAATACAAATTCTTTTTATCAGTTAAAATTCTTAACTTATAGCACAAATCCCAAAATGAATATTTCTAAATTCTATAAGTATTAAATTCAATACTTTTTTCAAATTTCTTATTCTATGGTGTTTTTTTAAATACAACTATGATGGGAACAATATACTGAAACATCCATTTTTTGGAATATGTACATATATTTTAATTTAATCTTTATTGTGTATTTCCCACAAGACAGTAAGAACTTAATTATTCCACATATGTTTTCTTTTTAAGAAAAGAAAAATGTTATGAAAACACTGGTTTAGAGGAAATTCGGAAAGGGGATGAGTACGATGAAGTTAGAAATACAAGTGGTAAGTATTTAATCTAAAAGAGTTTGAAGATACTGTGCCATTCAAAACTTATAAGTTGATGTATGAAATAAAAAAAAAAACGAAAAATTGGCAGTGCTATGGCAAACAACAACAAAAAACGACGAAAAGCACATCAATACAAAAATACAAAATAAAAAAACAAAGATCGTAAAACACGAACGCTATCGAAAACCTTGGGGAAATGTATATCATAATAGGTGTTTTGAAAGAGTAAGCAATGTCATTTATTCAAGCACAAATTCGGTTATAAGTTTCGTTTGTTAATGCGCTAATTGTACACAAATTGATTGATTGTGTTCACCAAACTTACAACATATCCATTGTCATCTGTGACACAGATATTCCATAACGGCCAACGAAATTGTAATGATTTTCGTTCAACTGCAAAGGGATTAATGCCACTATATCGCTTGGAACTATTGGTCCGTTTGTATCATTGTTAATAAAATCCCTCTAACAAGCAAATCTTGAAAGCAAAACAAGCTCTAAAATATGGTCACAACTAGGAGATAAACACCCAGCCGCACGTGCTCATGTCAAGCACTACTGAGCAAAATGATTCAACTTAAATCTGTAATATTTTCCTATATATTTGAAATTATTCATAGTAAAACATTAGTAGATCTTATAAGATAATCCATGGTTTGATGAACAAAAAAGCTCTGTAATGCAAATCAATATTTTTGTCCTTCGCATATTATATCTATTTACTTACAATTAATTCGTTGATTATGGCTGGTTTCAGATGTTGAGCATACACAGTGAGTATTTGTTTTTATCAACTGTTACAATCGTTTTAATTTAATCACACGCAATCTACACATACAAATAAACAGTAGTTTGACAAAACGTGTTCTTTATTTGATATATTTGCACACAGCAATTTTATTTTAAATTTATTTGATCAATTATCAATAATTTATTGTCCATAAACTTGTAAATACATTCAAAGCTTTTTTCAATGCAAAGATACAATTGTTTTTTGTAAAACTCAATATCCTAGTGGATTTGAGATCGATGCCACGGACGAAGTGGAAGTTTCGATCGTATCATGATATATTACTTGATATTAACACAGATGCATGGTTTACAAACTTAACTTGTGTCCACGTAATGATTTTGAATTTCAAGGTGTCATATTTGAATTTCTCATCAGTAACATATTTTCTCTCTCATCATATAGTGTTTACATGTCTCAATAAGTTCATAACGCTCTCGTATATTCACACTATAGTACTCGTGACTATGCGCCGGGTATAAACAACTGCCCAATAGAGGTTTCCCGATTTGCTACGTATCAGGTACGGTTGGTACGTAACCAACCGTTGGTGCTGTTTTGGATATATTATTTAATGAAAAATTATTGTATTCATTCTGATGAAATTAAAGAAATCAAATTGCATATCAGCGATAAAAAAACTTTTATCTTTTATTTATTTACGATTACACAGCTTCTAGAACACTTTGTTCATGATTTTAAACGAGAATATTTATTGTTGTGCACAAGAGAATGAATCAAACAGTCCTTAATAGAACTGAGTTGCCTCGACCTTTAGATTCTAAATATAAATTTGCGTTTCTGTTTTTTTTTTGGCTTTGATTTTGTTTTGTATATATTTAGCAAATAAATTAGACTAAAGAATGTTTTTTAATACTAAAATAGAATTAATAATATCTTACTGGTGTCGTTATAACAACTTTACGTTTAAATGGCAAAACTGTGATCAAAATTGTGTTGACTTCGCATTAAAATCAATTGTTATTTATTAAGTTATCATTTCGATCATTGCAGCAACATTTTTCTTAAACACAACACACATTATAAAAATACGGATCTATCTTTTTCCTTATATTTTTTTCACTGAACTTTCGGGGTGGATGTAATGATTAGAAAAAAAATGTTGATTATATTACATAACCCTTTCCTCCATAATGACGCCTTTTGACGCCTGTAAAGTGCCTCAATTGAAACGTCTTACCTTCGAAAAACAGACTTAATAAGATTTGTATCCAATATAAAAAGGATATTTATGAGAATATCTGACTGGAATTTCATTGATGAAATATTTGTTTTTCGCAATGCATTTACACTTTAAACCTGATATTTTTTTTTATTGAAAAAATCCTACGCGAATAAAGTATCATTAGTATGTAAAAAAAAATTCCATGGAGGAAAGGGGAGAATGAATATAAATTTTCTGACAATAACGAATCTTGAGTCGAAATATTTATCATTACGATATAATTTCATCTTGTTCGTTTATTATTACATCATTAAATATTGTTATAACATCAAGATTGGTATATTTTATCGCGAGTAAATTTGTGTACTGCACGGGCTTGCGAGTAGTATATATAATCTACGAGGGATATTGTTAACCAGTATCCATCCATTAATCCTTTTTTCGTAAAGCAATGCTAGAAAAACTCCTTACATGATAGCGTATTTTGTTCACTGATTACGGCAATAATTTGACGTTGTATTTGCACTAATGCAATATGAATATCTTTCTAACTCTTGGTATTGTTCTACAGGAAATACTATGTTGCTATACAATGTCTTTTGCATTATTTATAACTGCTTAAGCCTTTCTGGACTCAAAAAAAAGGATTATTTTCATCGGTTGGTAAATAGTTCTAGATAATTTGTTCAGGTAATATGTATCATGAATACGCTCTTACCAAAAATAATTTAACTCTTTGTTTTCTTATTTTTCTCACTCGACTTACTGCGAAAAAAGATAAATGAACTGTTGTGTTTTAAAAAAGGACTATGTTTCTAAGATTTATATAGCATAGTAATTTAAGGTTTTTTTTCAAATAAAAACTTCTAGTCTGAGGGTACATTTAATTTTCTAATAAGAAAGATGCCAAGTGAATACGATATCATTTGATGTGTTTTATCGTTTGAATTTGCCATTTGATTAGGGACTTTCCGTTTTAGATATTCCTCGGAGCTCAGTTTTTTTGTGATTTTACTTTTTACTAGAGAGACGTCTAGTAATGGACTTCTTGTTATATGTATAGCTCTATGGATAATTGCTCAAAGGCAAATTATATCTTTGCTATCAAGTTATCGAAATTAAAAGTAACTAGAAGATATATACATATAATTCATGACTACAATGTCATTTTTGTTGATCATTTTTCTTTTTCAAATTCTCTCTATCTTCCATATTTTGCCGTTCACTTGCAAAAGAATAAACATTGCCATTTAAGGGCAATTACTTTCATATATAACAACAGACAACGCCATCTACACTGAACTATTTGCAGATCTGTATTTTTGATAAATTTGTTATTAAAAATTTCTATCAATCAAGGGCAGTGACTACAATAACAAGTCGACTGTCTGATGATTTGGGATTGCTGATCACTTTTGCTTTTGAAGTAAATTTCTGTCTATTAAAGATTTCAAGATTATAAGCCATACTGTGACCTATAATGGTTTACTTTTACAAAGTGTGACTTGGATGGAGAGTTTTGTCTCACTGGCACTCACACCACATCTTCTTGTATCTATATGGAACAGAAGTTGATCTTTGTTACGGGGACTATATTCTATCTGTGCATGTCATATCCCAAGTTGATTTATTTCATTCTTATTTCACTATTCACTCTTTTATTCCTAAAATTAACAATAAAGAATGAAAATATAACCTTAACATTCAGATTTGTTTTATTGAAATGCAAGTTTTGACATTAAATTTATTTTAACATTATGTTTTTGTTATTGAGGTCAATATTATTTTGTTAAAATAAATTTTATTTGTTCATGTTTTCTAAAAACCTACCAAAATTTAAAAAACTTAAACATTTTATATTGATGTAAAGTTATTACGAACAAAATTTAGATTGGTTTCAAATTTGTTTTGTAATTTAGCTTCTTTTGGTCTATGCAGTTTTAGGGGGAAATAACTCTGAACTATAAACCTTTCGTACCACCGGTTACTTGCAACGGTTGCTTGAAAGCATAATCGAGTGCAAACAATATTGTTTACTATAAATACAAGAAGTAACCACATGAAATTAGTACCAAATTACAACTTAAAATTCTCAAAATAGTTCTATATATTATTTACAAAACATACGTTGATATTACGTGTATACATCAATTATTTCCAAAAGTTAAATGACGGCTCCCAGTTCGTACTACGGTTGGTACGGTAGCAAAGCAGGAAACCCCTAATGAGACTTATGAGAAGAACATCGAATTCGGAAAACATTACACACTCGTTGACCATTATAATGTGTATTTGTCTAAACTCACTGTCGACATGTTTTCGCAATTTTACATTTTTTTTACGAAAACGGTTGATTGGTCTGTAAATCTATACATTTTACATATCACAAATATCGATTTTGTCATCAGAAAATTTAAACATAAGTAAATGTGTATTCTTATCAAACTTTTTTTTATAAATAAATACACATCCACGTATTTTCTTTATAGAGATGACTCTACATGTATCTTTATATAACATTACACATATTTATGAAAAGGTTAACTTTAAACTATCCTGCTGCCTGTCAATACTTTTTGTTAAGCATTGCACAAGTCATAAAAAAGAAGATGCGGTATGATTTCCAATCAGATAACAGAAATTAACAACTATAGGTGACCATACGGCGTTCAACAATGAGCCAAGCCCATACCACATAGTCAGCTATAAAAGGCCCCAAAATTACAAAATTTGTTAATGTAAAAAAAATCAAACGAGAAAACTGGCGGCCTTACTAATGTACAACAAATGAACGAAAACAAAGATGTAACATATCAACAATCGACAACCACTGAATCACAGGTTCCTGACTTGGGACAGACACAAAAATAAATGATTTGACGGGGTTAAACATATTAGCGGGATCCAAACCCTCCCCTAACCTGGGACAGTGGTGTAACAGTACATCATAAAAACAAAGTATAAAAATTAGTTGAAAAAGGCTTAACTCATTAGATGGATACAAATAGAAATACATCTAACAAAAACACAGAGTGGACGTGACCGGGTACTTATACATTTCACACCAAAATGACACTAATTACATATCTGAGAGTACTAGCATTTACTCAAAGCTAGTTCAAAGCCATTTATAACCCCCAAAAAATATGAATCTAATACTAACATATCAATCATTACACATCTAATAACCAATAGATTAAGTGTAAAGACGTCATAAACTGTCAGAGAAAAACATGACCTGATGCAATGCCAAAATATAGGAATCGACAGATTTTGGATCCACGAAAGTGCATATGTATATAACAATAATATTGAATTTGCTTTAAATTTACTGATAATAAAACCAATATTAATACCCATAAAAACAAAATTCATAGATATATAATCACACTGTTAAATTGGTAACCATTTAGAATAATTGTACTTAAAAGATCGGTAAGTTTACTATGATCGTTTCTAAATTGCTTGGCACGGTAAACAACATCTCCGTAAAAATGAAGATGTGCTATCACGTTTGAAATAAGTTTTCTACAGGCACAAACAACTTAAATACCAAATCATTATATATATATAGACGAATTTAGTTAAGGTTTTCAGTAATTTATGATAGCGAAATCCCTGACATAATTTACTAGTTATACATAGACTACGTTCATAAAAACAGACTCGGGCATAGCAAAAGGGTTGGAAGCAAATCGTAAGAGGGTGCCAAAGTAACATCACCATCCAAAAAAAGGAAAATTAATAATAAGGAACTAAATCTCGCCTCTTTTGTCGTAAGTTTAAGTGTAGAGTTTTCCGTGTAAATCTAGGGAAGGACAGTTATTATCGATTACATTTGATTTATTTAAAACAAATTCCTTTGGGGATATTTTTGCAGTATTTTTAGACGATTCATGATTATTTAACGAAAACTTATCACCAAAATAACAGTAAGTGTTGTTAAATTTGTCAGTTAAATGCAATTCAAACGGGTGGTTTTTTTTTCGAGTTTGGTCAGAAACTGATTCATACCAGTACAAAAACAAGTCTGTTTTTAAAGGATCATAATGTCTTCGCTGACTGTTCAAATCGTTAGGGGCATCCATGGCCAAGTGGTCTAAACAGTTTTACTGTAATTCCCAACCAATAAATACCGATGTTTTGAGTTCGGAACCCTCTTGTGCGTGCAATCTATTCCAATCTTAATTGACTAGGATTGTAAGTTTCCCTATCGAAGGTCGGTGGTTTTCTTCGGGCAGTCCGGCTCCCTCAACCCATAAACACTGACCGCTACGAAATAATCCACGTGTCGCTTTCAAGTGTCGCTTGAAAGTGGCCTTCAAACACTAACAATGAATGAATCAATAATGTTAAAACACTAAATCTTTGGGATGTGTTTTAGTTGATTTTAGTCTCTGATTCATAGTTTTTTTTTACTATTAATTCTTTTTGGCTTTAAAACAGCTTTCTGTAACTAGGTCTACTCTCAAACCTTACTTTCGTGTTAATTTGACCTCTTGGTACAGTTTTTAATGCATTTTTGTTATTTAATGCATGTTTAATTCGTCTCACTATTTTTGATATATCACACCTTTGATAAGTGTTTCACTTCTTTTGGTACTATGAACACATAATTTCGAAAAAAAAACACATTTCCGTACTCCATGTGTACTTTACAACAAATTTATTCTTATTTACCTGTGTACGTTATTCCTTCCCTTTCATGAATTTGACCTACCGAATTAGACTATTTTCGGATTTGTTATCACATAAGCAACACGACGGGTGCCACATGTGGAGCAGGATCTGCTTACCCTTCCGAAGCACCTGAGATCAGCCCTAGTTTTAAGTGGGGTTCGTGTTGTTAATTCTTTAGTTTTCTATGTTGTGTCATGTGTACTATTGTTTGTCTGTTTGTCTTTTTCATTTTTAGCCATGGTGTTGTCGGTTTATTTTAGATTGATGAGTTTGACTGTCCCTTTGGTATCTTTCGTCCCTCTTTTATTGTATCTGGCGGTATTTTGTCCAAGGTATAGTTGTCTTACTTATATTGTTTTGATATCACACACCCTTGTTTTATTGAATTTGTATTTATATTTTGTTATAGATCAAACTAAATCGTTCTTTATATGTTTATTGTTTTGTTTAATATGTTTTTGATTGAGTTAAGCCTTTTAAATTGTGTTTTTAAAGTGTGTCTGTCTGTGTTGTAATGTTCACTATTGTTTCACGGTAGGTCGAAGGTTGGCGACTAATTAAACGTTTGAACCCGATGCATTTGTTTGCACCTGTCTTAAGCTAGGAACCTGATATACAGTGGTTATCGTTTGTTGATGTGTATTATAAGTGTTTCTCTTTTCTCAATTTTTATACAGATTAGACTGTTGTTTTTCCTGTTTGAATGGTTTTAGTTGTTAATGTCTGTGTCATTTTGGTCTCTTGTGGACAGTTGTCTCATTGGCAATCATACCACGTCTTATTTTTTATATTAGACTACTCATTTTTGGTGCTCTCCATAGCTTGTTGTTCGGTAAGAGCCAAAGCTACGTGTTGATGACCGTACTTTGCTCTTTAATTGTTTACTCTTACAAATTGTGGCTTGGATGGAGAGTCATCTCATTGATGCTCATACAACATGTTCTTTTATATAATGATTGCTACATATTCATGAAAACTAGTTTTACTCACTTGTCTGGTCAATCTTACATAACAAACATGTCATGTCTTCAAACTTTACATCATGTATATCAAACAACAGTTCAACGTTTCTTTTTCTAAATCATCTAAAGAAAAAAATAGGAATCCGATTGTTTATACTTTCGTGTGTTGTTTTTTTTTTTTTTTAATTAGAACTAGACTCAGGTGTATTTAACAAACGTATTATTTCATCAACGTGAATTCCTCGATTTCATTTGATTATGAAAATATTTGAATAACCACAAGATACTGATATCAAATTTTACAATTGATATTCTCAATTGGAACGACTATTTTAGATGAATTATTATTATCCCATGTTTTTTACAGGTCATGTAAAACATACGAATCACTTGGTAAAAAAATGAACAAAGAAGTATTCAATGTTTATGATGATTTGGAAAATCCTCAAGGTATGTTTCTTTTGTGCAAGTTTCTTTTGTGCAAGCAATCACAGAAATGGGTAAATCGTAGATTATATTTGAGTTGCAGAATACCACTTAAAGACATTAGCGAATACTTAAATGACTTATGTAATACTTCATTCCTCGAACGCATTAAACATGCACCTCATCTTTTGTATTCCCAGATATTGCAGGGTCAATGTATGATGCAACACGTATTGAAAGGTCATACCATAGAATCTCTTGAGACAATGAATACAAGAAATCATGAACATATGTAAGGATGAGTATCACCTTGGCTATGATTCATCTTTGAATCAGTACGGTGATCATTAGCTGCTTAAATCAAGGTCATTTTATCGCTAGAGTATAGCTCTCAGCCGATTTGCGATAGTAATTATACCCACTAGTCTTTTTGTTTAAATTAATAGATTCACAGGAAACAAAACGACGTTCATTATTTTCTTTTGTCATTCTTAATTGTGCTGTAAGCTGTTTATTGAAGTTGAAGGATAAATATTCCATTGCATTCAGTAGGAGGAAAACATAATTATGTAAAAACAAAACGGGTGACTGTGCATTATTGGATAAATACTGGGACAAGATAAACTATTTACATTCATTTTGAAACAAACGTTAACAAAATATTCTGGTTTGACCTGTTATTTTTGCAGTGCGTGCGATTCTCGCAGGTTTATTTTGTTAAATATTATTTTCTGATGAATTTACTATGTTTGATCATAGGTTTACTTCTTTTTTTAGTTGGTGTTCATCATACAAGGCGGTAATTTGTGAGGGATAATCTTGTTTTATTCAGTTACCCAGAAATCTGGTATCAACATTTATGTAATCATGCATTGCCGTTTTGTGCTCTTTCACAACCCTCGTTTAAGTCCCTGTCAACCGGAAATATAAAACGGGAATATCATAAGCTGGGAGGAGGTTTAAGTTCATACACAACTTTTTAATTGCAAATAAGACACAATCAACCAGAGACGAAATGACACAAAAATTAGCAACTATATGTCACAGTACGGCCCTCTAGATCTGCCGTACCGCACTGACAGATATTAAAGGCTCTGAAATGGCAAATGTATATGAGAAAATTAACGGCCAAATTTATGTTAAAAAGAAATGATCGGAAACAAATATATGATACAGCATCAAACGACAAACACTGGAGAACATGATCCTAACTTGAGACAGTTTCAGTACACATTGAATGCACATTTTTATGGATGCCAATTTCTCTCATAAATTTAATTTGGACAGTGATGAATCTGAAAAATATATAGCAATAAATTGAAATGGGAATCACTTACAAGTTCGATACAAATCAGCAAGACAAATAAATAACACAGATAAGACGTAATAGGGTATTTATACATCACCACAAAAAACAAGATACTTGTTACATTTTGTAGGTACTCGCAGTGACTGACAACCAGTTCAAAGCAAATAACAACTTATCAAAAACATTTGTATCTAAGACTACAATATCAATCAGTAAACATTGCAACATCCAATGAATTTAGTGTAAAGACGTCATTAACAGTCAAAGAAAATCATAATCTTGGGCAAGGCCAAATACGTGTATCGAGAGATAGAAGTCAGTGGGCATTTTGTTATAATAAAACACACATGCAACCACGCATCCCATATTGCATCATAGGACCCGACACTAATAATTTCTGTCAACAATACTTACAAAATTTTTAGACAGATTTCAATTTAAAAAAAGCATTAGTATGATTTGTCAATATCGTGACGATGGTTTCATGATTACAGAGTGCAACAAATCACAAATTGATGAGTTCTTTGCAATTGCAAACAACATTGACCATCTACTTAAGTTTACGTATAATTTCTCTAATACAGAAGTGACGTACTTAGATACTGAGGTGTACAAAGGGGAGCGTTTTAAATCGAGTGGTGTCCTTGACATCAGGTTACATGTCAAACCAACTGAAACGTATCAGTACCTCCCAATTACAAGTGCACATCCTAAACATACTTTTAGAAGTATTATAACAGGTGAAACAATTAGTCACATAAGAAACAATAGCAACGAAACTGATCGTAACAAACATCTTCTGACTTTGGAGAATAAACTTATAGATAGAGGCTATGATAAGTTGGAAACTGCAAAAAACATAAACGATGTGAAATACAAGATTAAACGATGCAGTACTCTGTCAGATAATTTTAGACAAAGGGAAATTCCACTTACACTAGTAACTAAATATAACCCTACAGTTATAAATCTAAACAGAGCTATTAAGAAACATTGGCAAATTTTGCAAAGAGATGAATATTGTAAAACAATATTTAAACAGATGCCTATCATTGCGTATAAACGCAGTAAAACTTTAAAAGAGCACCTAGCAAAAACAAGACTTTTAAATAGGACTTTTGAGAAGGGACCCTTGCTAAAATAGAACTTAGCTAAAAAAAATCCCGAAACACCGTTAATTAATTATATATATATATTTCTAGTAAAAAAGGCAATTAGTCATTACGACTCTATAAAAACGATGTCAAGTCTTGAGATTTAAGAATGTATGTTGGCGATGGGAATCTTTGCATTTGTGGAAAGTTTACCCAAATGTTTGTTAATTTGTATGTATTTAACATTGATATATATAGTTTGGTTTTCATTTGCTGATAACAAAATTATTAAAGTTCAGCTTGTTTTTCGTCCTTTTTTCGAAGAAGCCGGGTATCAGATATTGATTGCTGGTACCTTATATTGTACTATCCAATACATTTGTTAAAAAATTACATATTTTTTTTGTAAATAACGAAAAGAAACAATGACAACGAACATAAAATTGAGTCGGAATGAACAAAAGAACGCAAGTTGTCATGTGACATGAAGTTTGCTAAATATTTGGCTTTGAGCATCATGATGAAATATTATCCAAAAAGGTGTTTGGGCGAAACACATTGGTATTGTCAATTTATTTTGTTCTACTACATGTGTTAAGTTGATGCCAGTGGTGGTCCACCCCTGGATCCCAATGGTGGTCTACGCCTGGTTCAAAATGGTGGTCAACTCTTGGTTCCTATTGGTATCATACCCTTAGTAAATAGAGCTTTGCAACAGACAAGATTTACAAAAAATATTTAAATTTTCCGTTGATAAATAAGGTAGTTATTAGAAAATCTTCAGCGTTCTCGGTCAATTTAAATCCGGAAATGCGTTTTTGATTCACGACATTTAGAGCGTTTATTGTAAATCTTCTTTTTTGGGGAGTTGATGGTTCATTGAATTGTAAAGGACAAGGTACGATAAGCATCAGAGAACGGCCTCCTAATTTCGTTCAAATTAAAAGTGACCTGACATTAATTATAATACATTATTTTTAAAGTTTAAAACATATATTTTTGTAAACATCAATATATTTTTCAACTTCCGCTGATATTATTCATGCTCTGTTGCTGTAAAGACCTCAAGATTCGCGAAAAGGCCAGAAAAATGGCAGTTTCTAAACCTTTTTCTGCATTTTAAACTATGAGCGTACCTACGACCCACGATCATATTTATACCAGACATTCCTTGAACATAAATGTTGATGCAGTTCAAATATTTTAGTGGGTCGTAAGTACGCTCATAGTTAAAAATTCAAAAAAGTGACAAAAATCGTCGGTAGTTTTCATTGAATCATCGAAATTTTTAACCGAACTGCGGACCGGAGATGATTTCCGGTATTTACTGGGTCCGACGGAAATATATTCATGGTACGCTATAATAATGGCTAGTTTCTTCAGGACGAAAAATAAACATATTTGAGACAGGAAAACAGGCTATTCCTGTATAATTCATTATTCTTGAATTTAAAGTGACATTTTAGCAGACCGTCGAAATTTGACCCAAAATTAGATGGAACTGTGACAAACTTCAGAGAAATTCTGGGAACGTAATTGTGAATGAATATAATAACTGGTTCATACTCAAACAGTGCATATACTTATTTTGTTTCATAATTGACGAAATCGTCGCCCTGGAATGTTTTAATCTCCGATGATACTTTTGTGAAAAGTGCTTTCTTTCACGTCCGCATTTCTACCAAGTATGGCATGCCAAGTTAACATTTTAGACAATCATTTAATATAGATACAGATGGCGATGGCGAAATAAACTACAGAACTGTGAATAATAACATACATTGTAATTCATATGACATAAGAAGACACCATGTGACAATTTTAATTAGTTAATTGTGTAAGTATAACAATAATCAATATCAACACTTTTATGATCTAAATTATGTATCTTGAGTTATGTTTTGGTCATGGTGTTGAATTGGACTTATTATTTGTAATTGTCACCCTCCTTCCCGTTGTTCTATCTTGACGACAACGCGTGCTACTTCGTATTTCTTGTTTGCAAATAATTCTCTACATATCTTTCCATTAAAATTTGCATGCATAAACTATTTGTCACTGGACGGTCAGGAAACAACATTCAATCAATCATATATCTTCTTAAATAACAGCACTACATGTAGAATGAATTTAAACATATTCAAAAGAATAAAAATAAGTATTGAATATGAAAGGAATAAAACGCATCATAATTAAAGATATCTTGATTGTAAGACGTGTGTTTCGCATACAGAAGACTCATCAGTGACGGTCGAATAAAAAAATGTCAAAAGACCATAAAAGGCTCAATATTCCGATTTTTTTTTTTGCGATATACAGCTAATAAAGGTTATTTATTCCTGAATATATTATCCGTAGTTTTTGCAAACAATATAAAGTTTTGTAAACAGTTAATTCATATAATTGACTATTTCATTAATAATTCATGTTTACACAAAGTGCTAACTTTTGGACATCGTGTTGCTGCATGGGTTGTTTGTTTCATTAATTTTTATTGTGCTATAGCTAAAAAGGTTACAGTCCACAGTAAGACATATTACCCTAACTTGACACTCCGATCCAACTAGTCTTTGTTCTTATCCCTTAATGCCAATAGATTAACGGAAATCAGCAAATACCAATTTTTGAGTCTTAGGTTTGACCAGGCCGGTGTCAGAACCCACGATATCAGGCGTTTTAATTCATTTATTATATTTATTTAATTGTACAATGAATTAATAAAAGGGTGCATACTGTAAGAATCCATCTTATATAAATCCGCGCTTAAACGTACACATCCATCCAAAAGAAATAACTTTTGCAACATATATAGAAATAGAAAGATGTGGTATGAGTGCCAATGATACTACTCTCCTTCCAGGACACAACATGTAAAAAGTAAACAATTATAGGTCAAAGTACGACCTTTAACACAGAGCTTTGGCTTACACCGACCAGCAAGCTATCAAGGACACACAAGTGACTAATGTAGCAATTCAAACAGGAAAACCAACGGTTTAATCTTTTTATAAAAAAAAAAACAAACTAGAAACGAGGAACACGTATGAACCACAACAACCACCGAACAGGTTCCTTACTAGTTGCAAACAAACACAGCATGTGAAAACGTTTAAACAGGCGACAACCTTTACCCTAACCCGAACTTATATGCTTTTATTAGTAACTTGCATGTCCAATTATAACTGTAGTTCATTTTGATAAACAAATTACAAAAACACAAAAACAAAACGAAACAATACAAAATGTAACTTAATCACATGCATGCATTTTACATGATATTTCACAAATCATTTGACACTGACAGGAAAGTGAAAACATTGTTCGTCATTGAGAGTATCCACATCATAATTACAGATAACAAAAATGTTCCATAGATATAGGAAGATGTGGTGTGAGTGCCAATGATACAACTCTCCATCCAAATAACAATTTATAAAAGTAAACCATAATAGGTAAATGTACGGCCTTTAACACGGGGCTTTGGTTCACACCGAACAACAAGCTATATAAAGGGCCCCAAAATTACTACTGTAAAACCATTCAAACCATAGTCCATTTCATCGTGAAAGAAACATCAGTTTATTCTGTACTCAGTTTTCACTTGTCTTTGTCAATTTTCCCTGGCTTCCAAGATGAAATGAATGGATACATTATGTTAAACATAACTATTCTTCTTCTTTTTTGGAATTTTATTCTCATACACACTTGTCCGGGTCTACACTTATTTAGTTTTTATACATTGACTTATGATATTTGGCATACAGTGTATAGCCATGACTCAGATATCATAACAGTCTAATATCAGTATGACATTTACCGTTGATCTCAAGGTACAATTAATTGACCTTTAACTTTCATGGTTAAATGATTGTCCAACCTTAAACCATATATATATATTCTTACAGGCTATGCCATTTTTTTACTGCACAATAGGATTAATTTCTTAGGTCAATTAATGCCTCGTTAATAACTTCAAAAATGATTTAAATCCCCCCCCCCCCCTTTTGCCTTGATAAGTCGTTTCTAATTCACTATAAGTTTTGTACCCATGCAGAGGACACATTCCCATTCCAACCCCTACATCATATTAATTCGTAATTGCCTGGATTAGACATTTTATTCCACACAATGTCTGTATATGGTACAAGTCACGTCTCTTTCATTCCATTAACTGTTAAGTATCTTTGAAAGCTGTTCAAACTCATCTCAAATTATTAAATCCTATATATTCTTGTTTTCACGAAAAAACTTTCACATTGAAAGTCAAACAAAGGTGTTGTAGTGGTCTACAATTTAAAAAAAAATGTTTGCTGTTGCTAAGCAAGATGTGGGATCCTATACTCGATATAGAATTCGTCCAAAAAATAATGATAATCTAGATGTTTATATTATAGTGTAACACCGTATTAGGAAATATATTCCTAAAAAATAACTAAGGTCATACTTCAAAAAATATAAAGAACCTATTATTGCATGGTTGATATGCACTTGTTATGTATCTTAGTTGTTGATCAGCGTGTAGTGACCTACAATTGAACTAAGTGTTCATTTCTAACTAAACATGTTCACAGACAGACAATCTGCATTGCATTCAATTTAATTTGTTCAATATAATGACTAATTGATTTGTAGTTGGCTTTAATTCAAACATGTTTTGCTGTTGCTAAGCAACACTTGTGTTGCTATGCTCAATACGAAATTTGTAAAGAATAAAAAAAGATGTATATGAAAAAATATTGGAAGGAAACTTCAAATGGAAAGAAATATCTTCAAACAACTGCTTAATTCATACTTAAGAGTGGCAAGCACCAATTTTTTAACCGTTGCTATGCAACATTTCTGTTGCCAAGGTTGTTTTAAGCATATAATAAACAAATTCAAAGGGTATTTTCATTTGTGACTTCAAGTTCTTCTTGGACAAACAATATTATTTGCAAATATTTAAATTTTTACTGATAAAGCAATTATTATGTGATAATTTTCATTCTTAATAAAAAAAATCGTTGCTAGGCAACCTTCCTTTCACCGGAACACAATACAATCATTATTTTTTTCAAATGTCTACACTAAGACCATCATTGATATCAATATAAACTTATTTGGAGAGGGGGCCAAAAATAGCCCTTATCATACCTTGTCCTTTACAGCTTATTTACATTTGATTTGGAACTTGTCATATACATTACGATTCTGGTTTTCATTTGCTGATAAAAAAATTATTAAAGTTCACCTTGTTTTTCGTCCTGTTTTAGGTTTAACGCCATTGAAATCGTAAGTATGATTATTATATTGATGCTCATCTGAAAATGTAAAAGTGATTATTATTTACTGCTGACGAATGTTGTACTTAAAAAAATATTCAATTTGATTTTGCAATACTGCGTTTTGTTTAACATGTCGAAGTGAAAATGTTGGTCATGAAATATCAAACGACACCAAACGTTCAGCTACATATTACACAGAATGCAGGCTAGTGGATTTGCAATACAACAGTAATAAAAGTGCACAAAGAAATTCAAACACTATAAAAACTATATTAATACTGAACAAAATTCTACTTTTTCAATTCAATATCCCAGAATTTCAATTTCAAACGCAACTATATTGCATAACAAAATGAATTTCATAAAATAAAAGGAAATACAAATGACATTAAGTATGGAGTATATTTGTGAAAGCGTTACAAAAGCGAAATTAACAAGAAAGTTATAAATCATGCTAAACATTAATCAGCAATTCCACCATTTAAAATGTATAAACAAACAGATAAACTGTCAAAGTCATGGCAAAGAAAAAGAAGAAAAACAAAAACAAAAACAAAAGGCAAACAAACGACAAACAACAGTACCAAAAATTCAAGATATGAAAATAAACACTAAGCAAACAAACTCTAATAAAAACGGGGGGATTTCGTAAGTCAACATGTTTCATCCGTCACATGCTCGTGTACGTATAAACCCTTTGGTGCGTATAGTTTTATAGATCACATCCAAGTAAAATAGGAGTTTGGTTACACCAATTAAAACAAATCTGTCGTAGTCTGGAAATCAGATACATAATCTAAGGATGAACAAATGGTCTTCAGCATACAACATGTACAACAGGTGCCTGTTTATTGTGTTATATTCTATATTGCTCCTAGTTTAAAAGAAAAGTTAAATGAATAATGATTTCTAAAAGAGAATACCTCGAAATTTTATCTACAATGGTAAACAATAAAAGTTAAAAACGAAAAAGTATGTTTTTATTTATTCTAGACAACAAGCAGGGAAAACACAGTTAAAGTTATCAAATAATTCTCCCGGAAACATTGAACTAAAGGCAACAACAGGTAGGTGTTTCATTCTATTAGAAAATATAACCCATTACAATAGCATAACACATTTGTGGATTCTTGTGCAATTCGATTGTTCTATTTTTAATTTTTTTTTTAAATGATAGTCAGATGATTGAAATTAGATATAACTTGTTCATTTATCAGTTGTTCTCTTTTATTTCAGGACCAATTGAACAAGTGTATGCAAATGAAGTAATATGATGCACATATTGCCATATGTAACGTTTGAGATGAAGCATACAAATCATAAACGAACTACCTGTATATTGTTGTGTACAATCTCATTATGTCATTTCTGTTGTTTCAGAACAAAACCTTGGTGTCCATTATATATTTTTTTTCTATTTCAATTTGATGTGCTTAAACATGTTTGTACTCAAATAAGTCATATGTAATCTATTTGTTTTTCCAAAATATGTATACTTGTATTCAAACAACAAGTCATCTAGTGAAACAAATTATTTCAAAGCAATCATTAAATCCACCAAACACCATAAACTATACTTCTAAAAAATCTGACTAAATCTTTAACGCCAATACTTTATTATCGATAAAAAAAATATACAAATACAAATAAACAAACTGATAAAACCTCATTCTGAGATCTTTGTATGCATATTCAAATGTGAGGCAAATCATTATATCAAAATGTATATTGCTTCAAAATGCTTTTTATTAGTATGATAATGCGAGTAAAATATCGTTCAGGGAAAGCCTTGGCTCATATCTATTGTGTAAATAACCTCGATGTTAAATGACAATACATTGATTGATTGTTGGTTGCTTAACGCCCAGTGGTAAATAGTTCATGCTTCTTCTGGACGAGAACAAGTTAATAATAAATACAAGAGGTAGGTCTGGTAAAATAGGCTACCCAGATGATGGTCGGGGAAATTTGGACTGCCACTATAAAATGAGGATATATTGCAATAAGCCACCTATATATGGACCCCTCAAAGAGTTTTTGCAAGAGTTCTTGCGTGCAAAGAGCGTGACAATTTCTTTACACGAGGCATTGGATTTAACATCTCCATTCTGACCGGACGTGGCTGCAACATATACATTCCGAACAACCAAACGGACCCCCCATCTAGGCAAGCGTTTTACCGCCGCCGTTCGGAATAAGACCAAATGACCATATTTCTATTCCCTAGTCACCTTTTGGGGTGGCAATATATACATGATATAGTCAAGTATACTAGTAAACACAAGTTACGATACACAAGTTTGAACTCCAACATGTCCAATGTATCATAAACTATAACAGATAGGAATAACTGTTTAACTATCCAATAGAAAACATTCATTTGCAAAGAATCCGACCACATTAGAAAGTGAAACAAAAATGATCGTGTTATTGAACACAAATGTCAAATTTATTTTGCAGAAAATGATAACAAATATCGCACTTTATTTCAAAGATGAGAATTCAAATATCGACAAAGGCATTCAAAATGTGTAGCAGACATGTTCAAATTTAAAGCTTTAAGTTCAAAATTTTGTTTTTTTTTGTTTTTGGTGAAAAAACGATTTTTGAAATAGAAAAAATTAAAAAAGTAATAGAAATAGCGTATTAAACATAAATCAATGGTTTGGATAAGAAAAAAAAACGCTGTAAATACATGAAATATTTGACCGATTATTTACCTTGCTAAAGCGTATTCAATTGATAATAAATGGAAAATAATTGCCTTGTATCGTTAATTATGTTGACGTTATTGTAAACATGTTTACGACTGACTTTAATGTGACGACACACGTAACTTTAATACTAACTCAATCAGTAACATAGTTTTACAATTTTTGAAAGTAATAAATAATTTTACTATTTTGCAATGTCAGGACCAAACATAGCTAAAAAAAAGCCTTGAACCAAAGGAACTATATTGGAATATGTATTTTGAAAAAAAAATATCTTACAGCTTTGTATCTTGGGTAAGCCTGTTACTCCCATGTTTTAAACCGATGTTTCCATCTTTAAATGAAGTAGAAATAGCGGTGTTTGTAGTTTAAACTTATACAAATAAACTTATCTGAGTGTTTTATATCATATGCATTACTTACATGTTTAATTATGATTTTGATTTTTTAATGATTTTACTTTTGTGATCTTCCTGGGTATTCAAACTATTGAAATTGAATTTTTGAATATTTGAAACATTCGACATAAATCCAGGTTTGGCTAAGCATAACATTGTATTTTTACAAATCATGAATTTCATTTCCTATTTTCCTTTGTTTTTTTCTTTTCGCAAATTGCATTTATATCATTATATTAGTTTAAGTTTAACTATAGAAGGTTAGATAAAATTCAACCAGCAAATGTATTTGAATAATTAAGAATTGAATGCTTCTTTTTGTAAATTTATTGGGGTGTAAAAGCGTTGACCGAAGTACATTTTGTATGAAGCGCTTCCGCGCTTCATTCTACAAATGTACGCACGGTCAACGCTTTTACAACCCTATAAAGTTACAAAAAAAAGGCATTCAATACTTATAATTACATTCTTTAGCTATGATCATGAAAACACGAATTTTATATATTTTATGATTTAAAATTCACCTGTGCACTTTATTGTTGGAGCACGTGTTATCATGAGTGAAAAGTTGTATTGAGCATTGCAACTGCTTACGGAATAACACGTGATGTGCAGTTAGCCAATCAGAATAAAATATTATAATGAAACATACATCTAATGTAATTATAAACGTATAAAATAGTCTTTGAGTTGTTGGTTTTCTTCGACTTATGAATGTCCATTTACCTTTATGTAGGTAGTGGATGGTTTAATGTAATTACTTTGTTTGTGACTACGAATGTTGGTTAGGTTTTTCATTTGGTGTAATTGACCTTTTATCTTGGGAAGAAAATTAATGTTTGACAGTCAATTTATGAAGTTAATTTTAAATTGTTTGTTATTCTGGTCGTTGTTTTTTGCTATGGCGTTGTCAATGTTTGCTCGACCTTAAAGTTTACAATTCCCTATAGATTGCATTTCTGTATCACCTTTACTATAAAGTTTTGAAAAAAAATATATGTCTTAGAATTGACAGTTCATATGCATTACTATTTTTTTCAAATATTAAAAGGTCAAAATATAGGGCTGTGCGGCATACTTTCAACGTTTATATGCCCCGATCTCCTAAGAGTTAAAACATACAATTCATTCTGTACTAACCCTACTTTGACTTTAGGATTTCAAGAGATGTTAATATGACTGATTTGCACAAGCATATTTACATGCCCAATTTATGCCTACGAGATGAAACATAAAGAGATCATAACGGGGAACCAGTACGTAAACACAATTAGTTATCTATGAATATTATATATCTCCCCAAACGAGGAATGGTTTGAGAAACAGCTGAATTTACAAAGCCACAAACCTAATTAAAAGCATATTTTATTAACACTGTTTAAAATTATCAAGATGTAGTATCAAACAAATAAAGCATTGAAATATTTTGTCAACACCCAATAAACGAATAAAGTTACATTTTACACGACATTGGATGCATATATTTGTTTTCATGATTATATTTATAACGAACAGGAATCAACATTGGAATTTTAAAAATGCATTATGAAAATAAAAAATTCAACAAATATGAAAACTCATTGATTTTCTTATCCCAGGCATAGATTACCTTAGCCGTATTTGGCACAACTTTTTGGAATTTTGGATCCTCAATGCTCTTCAACTTTGTACTTGTTTGGCTATATAAATATTTAGATATGAGCGTCACTGATGAGTCTTATGTAGACGAAACGCGCGTCTGGCGTACTAAATTATAATCCTGGTACCTTTGATAACTATTTAATTATCTGAAAAGGGATTTGCCGTAAGATGTTTAAAATATACAAAACAAAGATATATTAGACCGTGACGATTGCAAATGAGACAACTATCCATAAAGAATAGAGAAAAAAATCACAGGATCTGGTACCCGTAAATATAAATGATAAATATGATTCAATTAAAAAAAAAACAATGGCTTGATATGCAGTATAACAATGAACGGAAACATATTTTTGACAGCGACAGCAACAACAACTTTAGTCCAACGAAGGGCTTTCAACAATATAGTCAGATATAAGAGGCTCCAAAATGACAAATGTAAAACAACTAAAACTAACAGCCAAGTTAATGTTTAAAAAAATCAACGAAAACACAACAAACGATAAGCATTGAATTAAAAGCTTCTTACTTGGGACAGTCACATCCGTACTAGGACATTGGTGTAGCAGTACGACATATTTGATCAATTATATTGTAAAATGATAATTATTCTTTATTTATTTAAAGACTGAAGTGACATTATAGTTGTCTCAAAAATGTAACAACTATGTAAATTGACATTCTCATCCACTTGTAATCAGAAATACTTGGGTACATGATATTTTTAGCCAATTACTATGTTCTATAATAAGTTGAAAGTTTACTATCCACAGTGGTCAATGCAGATTATTAGTCATCAATCGCTAAACAAGTACACCTTCCAAATTACAATCTATATAACAAATTGGTGTACACATTTATTTACACACATTATTATCAATTACAATTTTCTTTTTTTAATGTTCGTTGACTTTCATTTGAAAGAAAGGTATATGTGAACTATTCAAATTTAAAGAAGTACATGACCTTTATTAATTTTTAAATATTCACTTCCCGTTGACGTACGTTTTCCCTGTTGAATTTGTTTTTAGAAGATTGTAAATTGAGGAGATTAAGTGCAGAAGAAGAGAACGTTTGAAATGATACTTAATAAAGTATGATGCAATCCCAGTTATCAACTTTAACAGGGACACGTTCTGATTAACATTTTGAGTTCATTTTTTTTCCTGATATTACGACAAAATCTATATAAATTAATACCCACGGAAATCAAATATTATAAAACATTAAAAATCAAAAAGAAGAATCTATCTGATAACGACAAACAAAATCAATACAAATATCAAATAATAAAAGGTTCATTAAATTTTACAAAGAATATCTTAAAATCAAAGTCATTGTCAAAACCATGAAAGACAACTCAAATGAATCGTATGATACTACATATATACGTGGTCTTATGACAGTGAAGTTTAGGCGGGACACAATAATCACGTGATATATAAAAATCATGATTTCTTTCGTTTTTCATCATCTTAGAAATATTTGATATTGATAAAATTTATTATGAATGGGTTTCATAGTTTAGAAATACTTAGTTAAAACTTGAGTAACGCATTTAACAAAATTAATTGGTTAGCAATAACCGGTCCCGTTACGTGCGTACGTCGAGTTAGGTACGTATGTCATTTTATTGGAAATCTCTAGTGTGTACATAGAAATAACTCACTTCTAACATCTCTGTGTCTAAACTGGCCCGCCAAGAAATGATTGGACAATAGTATCTAGTATCCGTATTGAAGTAATCAAATTAAATACGCTTATAGCTATTCGTGATTATGAGATGTAATATTTTCTACAATCGTTCTCCATTAAAGTATGAATAAGTCAAAAGGTACATCAAAATGGTGAATTAAGAGAACCTTAAAGTTTCCTTGAGTGATTTTTCATTCCTTGAAATAAAGTTACGGAAAAAATATTAACGGGGGAAATTACATGACAATTCTGTTTGGGCATCTCAATGCTTGTATTTCTGTGCATGGAACAAAGAAATGGGTCCTGTCAAAACTGAAGTACTCAGTTTGGTCAATGTTGTTAACTACAAATGGACCAGGTTTTATATTTGTATTGGACCCCGTTTTGATTCGTTTTGACACTACACATTTATGAAAAGCAATGATAAAACGGATCTGAGCATTGTCTGCTGAAAAAAATCTATTTGAATATAAGCTTTTTCCTGAAATCTCATCTGCTGTTAGAGCTGCTATAAACAACACCAATGGTTAGTCTGGATTTTTTTTATACAAATAGTTCAAGGTGCAACAAATGATTTTTGTCGTCCATTTTCCCCTCGCTTACGGTTGGCTCCTGGATTCGCTCTTGCATATTGACAGTTATAACTTAAACGATGTCACCAAAATGAAGAACATTTTTCAATGTACGATTATCATTGCACAATTAAGAGATAGAAAACACAGTTATTTTTAGAATTATAAATAAACAGATTTTTAAC
Organism: Mytilus edulis; assembly: GCF_963676685.1. Lineage (NCBI taxonomy): Eukaryota > Metazoa > Mollusca > Bivalvia > Mytilida > Mytilidae > Mytilus > Mytilus edulis. The sequence goes on from NC_092348.1 coordinate 70,169,188, forward strand.
GCATGGTGATTGTGATCCTTTGTGCCGCACAAAAATGTAAATGTATGCATACATTTTTGTCTTGTATTGTCTTGCTTCAAAATCATCATTAGATGTTCAGAATATTTAATGTCATACTTTCATAGCAAAAATGCCATCCATAGGAGTGAAATATTTATTAGCATACCTATATATTCTGCTGTCCAAGAAAATCATATATCAAATATGCATACTTTAATTTTTAAGGCGGTACATATACACTATCCAAGTTTGAACACTCAAAATGACAAAATTCACATAATTTTTATTAAAAAAAGTATAGAGAAATTACAACTCAAATTGCATTACAATCTTCATTTCTTTGTTTTTCGCCGTAAAAGTGTTCGTTTTTATGTAGAACATTTTTTTCAACAATAAGGCACGAATTCAAGATTTAAATGATTATCCTTTCAGAAAAAAACGTTTTCAACGGGCGATAAAAATGCTTTATTTCCTATGACGATACTTGGTCCTGCTCTGTGAAATTTTCGGTCGAAACCGGGTCATAAACATTGACAAAATCGGATAATTCCATCTTGACATGATCTTATTATGCCGTTCCATGCAAATACGTAGAATCGTTTACATGCTCAACATGTCTGGTCTTGCAATCTGCCTTTCAATATATTTCTTTCCATACATATATCTCCGTACAACGTGCAATAGTACCCGAGCAATTAAACAAATTCATGGCAAGGTTCACTTAATTAATCATTTTAACGTTCCTTTTTATTTATTTTTCCGTAAATCTAGAACGCTTGTAAAAATTATTGCAATTCACAATCGAAAATAGTTATATGTGTATTCATATTATGAAAATGAAAAATAAATAACAGAAATCCTTCTATTTTCTCTGGCTTTTGAAGGTCCGTCACTGCACCGGATATTATTTAAGTTACATAGTGTGCGTGGACCTAATACGATATATGGAATTTACTGACCTCATATATATCGTATAAGGTCACTAGGGCACTATGTAACGAATTTATCTTACCGACTATCTAAACATGTCACGGGTTTTAGACTAGTGGCCTATCAAAGTGATCAAGTCTTCAATACGAGTTTGACTGCCCTCTGGTATCTTCTACTATTCTTAATACTGTTTTAATTTTCCTTCATTTCCAAATTGAAGGAGTCCCACAGAAGTCTTCAATCTATTTCGAAGAGTTTTAAATTTTTTTTACTTCACATAATTTACAAGCTTTAATGCATTATTTCTTTTCGCTATGCGTTATAAAAACCTAGTAATACATTTTTTCCCAATCTAATTTTGCTTAGAACCCTTTGATCAGATGTATGAGTATCGCACATGAACATTCAATAAAAACTTGGTTGTAGTTTTATCAACATGTTTAATTGAAGAGTTAACCAAGAGAGAAATTATAACAGACCAATCCAATTCAAGTGTTTGCAGATAAGCCAATGACATAAGAATAATTTCTTAATAATTAAACATTACAAAATCTTTATCTTTTGCAAAACATGCATCAGGCTAGTCAAAATTCACAACCCTTGTTAAACTTAAACATCTATTCGTCATATTAATAAGGTGTATACATTATTCATTTGTCAGTTGATTGTTTTCGCTATTCTTTCTGTCCATTTTTTGTTCTGTAGCTTTGCAAGAACATGATATATACTAGTCAACAAAAGAAACTATACAAAGCAATTTATTTTCCATGTAAACTGATTTTTGCCAGTTGGTATAATAGTATTATGAGCGTGTTATTTTCTTATCAAAACCATTGATTTGACAAAAATACGCAAACATTTTTTTTTAATTTTTGTTACTTCAAAAATCGTATTTTCACTCAAAAACTCAAAAATCCATATTAAAACTTAAAACTGTAAACTTAAACTTGGTCACTATAAAGTTTTGAATGCCTTTGCTAATAATTGAATACTTAAAGTCATATGAAACGGCATTGTTCCGATACCATTGACCAGACCAACAGGAAGTCGATTATTGCCTCCGCCTACGGCACTCGGTTTCATATTTACTATTTTACAAACTGCTTGTATTCCGCTACACTCGAACAAAGTGTTGTAGTCGGACGTGAACCAGTTTACATACTTTATTTTATTTACAACAAAAATGTTGACCTGTCCATAGAAAGGCTTGTATAGACCGCGGTTTTATTCTCCAAAATTGGACCTTCCAGAGGGGGTGCAGACTAGAGTACAATAAGCAAGAAATAAGAGAACAAGTTCAATTTCGCGGCGAGGTGGTTTGTTTACGTTCCGCCATCTTGTCTTGTTTTGTAGTAATTCCGTCCTATATAGGACCACCTCCAGAAACCGGAGTAGATTATGGGTTCACAAATTATTCTATTTAAAATGCTTTTGTTTTTAGGAACAGTAATTTACGGAGGGGTGGCTGCCCTTAAACCCTTTCTATTGTTACTAGGCAAAGCGTTCAGAATAATTTTTTCTGGCTACGTGCAGAGAAAAGCATAGTCTACGGCTAAGGTGTTCTAGTAGGTTTAGTTTTTGCCTACAGTTACATTTACAGTCACAACCACAAAATACAGCACTCGGGTTCAGAATACATAGTGTATCTACTGTTTTATTGTTGGTGGAACACTTAGTACACACAGACATTTTAAGTAGATTATCATATTCAAGCAGGAAAGGCATGCGTATAGATGATAAAGCACTACATTTAGAGATAAAGTGCTCTAGTGTTTCTGACTCTAAGTTGCAGAGCTGGCATGTAGGGTCTACTTGATTCTGGTTAAAGGCTGCTCTTGTACTCTGTAGTTGGTATGTTCCAGTCAATAATTTTAGCTTCACTGGCAATCTTGCGACATCTCTAGTTGATGTTTTAACACTTGATAATGCTGGATGGGGAGCACCAATAGAGTATTGGTTAACCCCAATATAATGTATCCTGTTGTATAGTTTTGCAAGGTCTGCAATATATCTTTTCCAGTAAGAGTCTATGGATTTAGACACCTTATTTTTCCATGCATTTTTTGTTGGAGGATTGTCAAATATCTCAATGCCAGATGGTAATTTTTATATAGCTAAAAGCTGTCTTATTTTGGAGAACCAGCTGCGGTCGTTAATACCCTTTAGACATAATTTTTAGACATAATCTTTGTTATTGATATTGTAGAGGGCGTTCTCATCATTTTTCAAACTAACAATTTTAACTCATCCATATTAATAAGTTATTTCTATTTAATATCAAATTAAAACTGATAAATATAAAAATTAAACCTTTTATTACAATAAAATTAACGGTACCAATTTTCTTGCACCAGATGCGCATTTCGACAATCCATGTCTCTTCAGTGATGCTCGTAGCCAAAATATTTGAAATCCAAAGCTTATATAAAAGATGAAGAGCTATAATCCAAAAGGTCCAAAAAGTATAGCCAAATCCGTGAAAGGAATCAGAGCTTTGCATGAGGGAGATACATTCCTTAATTTATAATAATTTCTATCATTTTGTAACAGCAAATTTTAATAACACAAACAATCCGTATTTTCATGCCAGTACCGAAGTACTGGCTACTGGGCTGGTGATACCCTCGGGGACTAATAGTCCACCACTAGAGGCATCGACCCAGTGGTAGTAATAAAATTAAAGGTACCAATTTTCTTGCACCAGATGCGCATTTCGACAATCCATGTCTCTTCAGTGATAACAATTTCTCGTTTCTTTTCAATGCATTGAAATAAACTGGTATCTACTAGATTGAAACGATCCAAACATAATAAAAAAGACAACCGTAAACCAGCTTAGAATTTGTAAACTACAAAACGTAATCGGTTATTGTTCATTCCGTTTTGGTGTTTCATACCGACTTATATGGTTTGTATAAGCTTAAGACCCTTCAAACATTAATGTGATAAGTATATTAAAGACTGTTTTACAAAAGGATGGAACTGTTTTACTTTCAAAGTCGTATTATAGTGATATCTGTCATGTACGGATTTCGACTCTCACCGGTTAATTTCTTCTTTTACACGTGCTTTTTAAACTTCCCATATTTTGACTATTTTATTAATTGTGACTGTTTATTTAACGCATCATGTAAATGTAGCGGAATTTGATGAGACTGTTATTAAAGTGAGAGGGTTAGCGCTATAGAACCAGGTTTAATCCACCATTTTCTACATTTGAAAATGCCTGTACCAAGTCAGGAATATGACAGTTCTTGTCCATTCGTTTTTGATGCGTTTTGTTTTTTGATTTTGCCATGTGATTATGGACATTTCAAATTGATTTTCCTCTGAGTTCAGTATTTTTGTGATTTTACTTTTTCCTGTAAACACCGCAAGTTTCAAAATTGTTTTTCAAGTGAATTAAACTTATTTTAACAATCATGAAGCGTTCTAGAATCATTTTCAAGCAGTTTCTACTTCTGTTTGATGATGGAAAACAGGTTTTCTCAAGAAAATAGCGCAAACGATTGCAGAGGATTTGAAATGTACAATTCAAGTCGGAACCTGGTTAAATCGGCATCTAGTCAAATCGGTAGTCCAAATAATTATGACGTCTTGAAAGGCTATTATATTTTTTTTCTTTGACGCCTTACTTCGGTCGAAGTTCATAATTATTTGGACTAGTCAAATCGGCACCTATTTGAAGTCAATTCGGCATCCAATAATATTTGTTATAATATTTTCTATTCAATTAATTATTAACTTTTAACAAGTACATAGTTAATATGTTGTTGTGTATAAAGGTAAACAACGAAGCCCTTACCCAAGCTGTTGTTTTAACAATGAAACAATTAGAAAAATAAAATGGAAAACTATGAGTCCCTTTCAATAAATCAAACTTTCATGCCAAATAATTAGCAAATTTAAGGTGGGTTTTTTTCAGGAAAGTTTAAACAGCATTAAACCAACAATCCTGTAAAATGCTCAACTTGTTTAAAAAATGCAAAAACATTATCCATTACCTCATATATATGATTAAAAATACACATTTAGTTGAGAAAAATAAATATATACAAAATGTACATGAACCCCCAAAAATGTGAAAGTTAATATTTTTGGACAATCCCTTCCTTAGGTATTTAACTCTTTTTGCTTAAATACTGAAAAAAGTCTGGTACCCCCTTGCCTTTTTTTACTCTTTTTGCTTAAATTACTGTTAAAAATATATATTTAACATGGGTGACGAATTGACTATATCAGGTGTCGATTTAACCAGGTGCCGATTTAACTATACCGGGTGCCGGTTTGTCCAGGTGCCAATTTAACCAGGTGCCGGTTTGACTAGAATTCTTAGAAATTACCTGAGTTTCATGAGGTCTTTGATAACAGTAACCATGGTAACAAAAAGATTATTTACCTAAAATTTTGTGGGAGAAGGGGGTTCGGACTATGTACCAGTGAGAAATATACAAGCCTTCCTACGGTATTTATTTGTACAATTCCGGTAGTCTTGACCTATTCATTTGTGTTAAAAAAAACAACGAGTTGTCATCTTCACTTCACACACACACATATACGAATATCAATTATATGCTTACGAGACATGTTGCATTGTTAAACTAATCACGGTATGTGAAAATCAAGACTTGCATAAAAAATATCCCAATACTAGAGACAGTTGCGTCATTTTTAGTCAGAGCTTTCAGCTCTTTGATTATAACAAAATGGATAGTTGTCATTATTAAACTTTTGTACATATACTTTTTTCTAAAGAAAGTTCTTTAATTTGTCCACATTTAGAAGAAGTTTACTTTTTTTTAAATGCTTGCTTCCAGGAAGCAATTTGCCGATATATTTTCCGTATTCAAAAGTGGCCTTAGCGTGACCCTTCTCGTAAAAATCCGGTGATCGCATACGCATGGATCTGTCATTTAAATAAACTATTATCTGATTGTACATGTTATACACGTACTTAATATCCATGCTTCTTTATTGATTGTTTACTATACGGTGACAATCGGTAAACTACGGCTTCAAAACACGACAATTAATGAGCGGCCATATTTTCAATTTTATAACAGACAGAGAGAAAATAAAAATGACGATTATACGATATTTTTGAGTAAAAAATGATAAAATCGTGCACAGAAGACTGCTGTAAGTTTATGATATATACATGCATTGGTTCAAGAATTGGATAAACATTGTTTTTCACCAGTCACTCGTTTCATATGACTTTAATCCTCAACTTCGAAATTATTGGCCGAATTTGGTCATCATTTTCCGAAGAAAAAAAATTTGACCCCTGTGTTCAACAGCTCGGTTTTATCTAATTTTTAAATTTGATCAGATTCTTTTATTTTAGTGGATGATTTAACAGTTTTGCCTACTTATTATATTTTATGATAAATTTCAGTTCAAACTTGTGTATCGATTCTTTTGTTGACTAGCATATTTTGTATCAAATTGTCGGTTCATCATGAACGGCAGTTCACACAAGTGGTACGGCACGATATCTAGAGAGTGTCGACGCCGCTGCTGTAGGCTTTGATACAATGTACTTGTTGTCTGCGCTTCGCCACTGACATGATAAGTAAGACATTTCTTTTTTTTTTACTTCCAAATCTCTCATGCGACATTTACTTTTAAATTGTTTATTTCTTCTAAATTTGTAAAAGTCTTTTTACTGTCATTTATGCATTCTAGGCTATCATTTTTGTTACACTCCTGATTTAGGAGAATGTAGAGTACGCTTCAACAGGCGATATCTTATTTCTATCCAAAAATGTTTTCTTATTACCATGAATCAAGATGGAACCGTGAAACAATACATGTGTAAGTTAAGACAGGGTCTATGTTTTTATTAAACTTACAGAATTCTGTGCGGTATGAATTGAAGTTTGCTCATTGTGGAACGTCATGCGTTAGCCTATAGTTGTTTTTATACTTTTTCTTCAATTGGTATCTCTGATGTAGAGTTATCTCAGTGGAAATCATATCCATTGTCTAATTTTTTGTATGTTTAATTATTTGTCCCTCATTGTTAACATTAACTACACAAGGGACTATTTTTTGTGTGTTCATCGTATGACAAAGAAAAGAAAAGAACGAGAAGACAATTTCATGATTTCTTCCTGCTATATTTAGTATAAAAAGAACTCAATCACCTGGTTTGTCGATAAATTTATATGTCTTACAATTAAAAAAAAAAAAAAAAAGGAAATTTTAACTTCTCTTTCATTAAAACAATTTTTGGAAGTCATACCATTTTTTGTTGATTTTTTTTTTAAATCAACACTTTCTGAATCTATCGCTGAAATGATATCCCCAAACTATATTAAATTGATTCCTTTGTGTATCTAATATCATTAATTAAGCTAGCTAATTTACTGATTTTGGTTCACTGTAGAATTAATCTAAAAACTTACCTTAAATATTTGCGATTTTCATATGACATCACTGGGAATCGAACCCCTCCTTAACCTCTGTCATGTGTGACTGACATTAGCACATCCATGAAATCTCTCGGCTGCCAATGGGTTCAAAGAAAACACATTGGTACAACGGACACACAGGGCTTGTACCTTTATGTATACGTAAAAGGCAATCGTATAGTATAAGTCGGTAGCAACCGTGTTAACATGTTTATGATCAATGAGATTAGGATTGATATTAAAGTTCAAGGTAGATATCTATTGGTTTAGGTTCGAATCCCTTAATTCTTATTGATGTCTCTTTTCTTTAATTTTACCGTTTTTTTTTATTTTCTATGTTATCATGGTTATTGTGTATATTTTTGTAACAATAGCTGGTTTTCTCTTTATTTTTAAATCACCTGTCCCAAAGGGCCAAGTGAGCTATTCTTATCACTTGGCGGCCGTCGTCGTCGTCGTCTGTTAACAATTTACAAAAATCTTCTCCTCTGAAACTACTAGGCCAAATGAAACCAAACTTGGCCTAAATCATCCTTAGGGTATCTAGTTTACAAAATGTATCCCATATCCAACTAATTTAGACATCACGTGACTTTTGTGACGTATAATAGCCGCCATTTTGTATTATATTTCCCCATATAAAATGCATAGATTCTTCAATAAAGTTTAATTTTCTCATTAACCTGATCCGTTTTCTTAATTTTGCTAATCAATCCTTGATATTCAAACATATTTCCATCAAACAATGTTTGTCTTAACAGTTTAATTTTTTATTAAATTCTGTCAAATCTGAATCGTAAAAACATACACTTTTCTCGTCATTTTTCTGTTGACTCAATGCTAAATTATCGATACCCATGTCTACTTGTATAACAAATAAAGAAATTCCGTAAATAAAAAACAAACTTTGCAAATCGATTAAGTATATTTAAACACATATCTGGCGAAAAGTACTACTTAAAACAGTTTTATTTCAGGGCAAATTTGGTCAAACATCTATTTAAAAAAGGTAATTTTTCGGGATTTTTCAAATTGGCGGCTGCTGTATATGGAAATGATGCATCAAATCAAGGACTTCTATAGTAAGACTTTCCTAGATTATATTTAATTTTCCATGCAGAATCTCTTATGTTTCTGTTATTTTCTTTGTTGATATTTCGATATGATTGGTTTCAAAATTTCTTGATAAAAAAATATTATTTTAAGTGTGACACGGGAACATTTATTTTGACAGATATTCATCCAGGATATACTGTTACCAGAAAATAGTTTACAATAAAACTTATGATACAAATTTGTTCTTCTTTTTTAAAGGTGTTTTTCCTGTTTTCTGTATATCTCTACTTGCCGACTTGTTTCTTTATTATTATGAGGCTGACTTCATGCAGAAACTTCTTAGGGAGAAAGGGGGAGAATTTGGTGACTATGTGGAACGCATCTATCCCATCGAATTGGAGATACAGGATACTACAGATACAGTTAAGTCGGCTTCATATCTTGACTTACATCTAGAAATTGACAATGAGGGTCGGTTGAAAACAAAACTTTACGACAAAAGAGATGATTTCAGCTTTCCAATTGTGAACTTTCAATTTCTAAGTAGCAACATTCCAGCAGCACTTGCATACAGGGTATATATCTCCCAATTGATACGATATTCACGTGCTTGCATTTCCTATCATGATTTTCTTGATAGAGGGATACTGCTTACAAGGCAGCTATTAAACCAAGAGTTCCAAATGGTGAAGTTGAAATCATCCCTTCGTAAATTTTACGGACGCCATCACGAGTTGGTTGACCGTTATGGAATAACCGTTTCACAAATGATATGGGATATGTTCCTTACGTCGTAAATACAATCCCCTTCCCTTTCATGAATGTGACCTACCGAATTAGACTATATACCGGATTTGTAATCACATAAGCAACACGACGGGTGCCACATGTGGAGCAGGATCTGCTTACCCTTCCGAAGAACCTGAGCTCACCCCTAGTTTTTGGTGGGGTTCGTGTTGTTTATTCTTTAGTTTTCTATTTTGTGTCATGTGTACTATTGTTTTTCTGTTTGTCGTTTTCATTTTTAGCCTTGGCGTTGTCAGTTTGTTTTAGATTTATGAGTTTGACTGTCCCTTTGGTATCTTTCGTCCCTCTTTTATCTTTCTTTAGAAATATATTTATACATTCCTTTTAGAACAAAAATAAAATGTTTTCATCCCAAGAGAAAAAAAATCCAATGCCCAACAAATTATAGATAAATATTCTATACCTTTAAAATTTCATCCCTTGACCGACCAGGTGAATTCTGACTTGGGATGTAATGTTACATCACAATATATTGTCAGGTAGATGTGCAAACCAAAAGCAACCAGGTGACATTAAACTATACATGTCTATACATGTATTACCAGAGTTTAAATTTTGTGTTATACAAAAGTTTTCATAGATGTACAAATAAATATATTCTCTTTCCCGTGTCATATCAGAAGAAGTATGTTTCATAATAAACTTTTAGAAAATATGAATATTACGAAAATTTCTTTAAAAAAATATGTTTTGCTTAAAAGACATTCAAATATTTTTGTTTCTATAATTATTTCAAAGAAATATTCTGATTCAAATTTTAATTTAAATGGATTTCATATTGTATATGATTTTATTATTTTTTTTTTAATTCAATAATTAAAGCTAAATCCAGGCATTCAATGAATCGATATGAAGTTTAACTTGTGTAAAAAAAGGAAAGTTATTGTATACATTTCAATAGAGACGCATAATACGATTGGTCTGGTTTCAAAAATATTGTATACCCGATAATATCTATCGACAGAGTTATTGGTCCTGAATAGGACTGATCTACTATAGTTGGGTATGCGATGACCCCGCAAATCAACCAAGATGGCCGCCATGGCTTAAAATAGAACATAGTAGTAAAATGCAGTTTTTGGCTTATAGCTCTGAAACTAAAGCATTTAGAGCAAATCTGACATCGGGTAAACAGGTTCAGATGAAGATATATCTGCCCTAAAATTTTCAGAAGCATCAGACAACCCGTTGTTGGGTTGCTGCTCCTAAATTGGTAATTTTAAGAAAATTTTACAGTTTTTGGTTATTATCTTGAATATTTAAATAGATAAAGTAGAGATAAACTGTAAATAGCAAAATTGTTCATCAAGGTAAGATCTACAAATAAGTCAACATGACCAAAATGTTCAAATGATCCAATAAAGAGTTATTGTCCTTTAAAGTCAAGTTTTCACACCTTTTCCTATTTTTTTGTAAGTTTTTACAAAAATGTTCTCCTCTAAAACAACTGGGCCAAATAAAACCAAACTTGGCCTAAATCAGGGTATCTGGTTTAAAAAATGTATCCGATGATCCCGCCCATCAACCAAGCTGGCTGCCATGAATAAACAAATAACATACATGTAAAATGCAGTTTTTGGCTTATATCTCTGAAACCAAAGCATTTCAAGCAAATCAGACACGGGATGCATATGTCCATCAGGTCAATCCCTATCTGCCCTGAAATTTTTAGACGCATCAGTCAACCTGTTGGTGGGTTGATGTCTCAGAATTAGTAATTTTATAGAAATTTTACAGTTCTTGATTATTATCTTGAATATTATTAGAGATAGAGATAAACTGTAAACAGCAAAATTGTTCAATAAAGTAAGATCTACAAAAAGTTCAAATGACCAAAATAATCAATTGATCCCTTTAGGAGTTATTGTCCTTCATTGTCAATGTTTTACAATTTTTGGTAAATTATTGTAATCTTTTACAGAGCTCTTCTCCTGAAACTACTGAGACAAATTTAACCAAACTTGGCCAAGTCAAAGAAACTAAACAGACTAAAAGATCAGATATACAAGATCAACAAAATAGAGATATTTGTCAAGAAGTCTATTCTCATCTACAGTGTTGGAGAGTGTCCTTTCTTTGATATGCCCATAGACCAAGGCGATCGCGAGCGACACAGGATCTTGAGAGCCTCTAGTTTTTATTATTATTGGTCAATTCTGGTATATGGGAAAAAATTATCACATTCAATTGATCCATTTTTGTTATATAATCATATAGTATTAACGCCGCGCGCACATATTTCGTTATTCAATTTTCGCGTTAAACACGCGTTTACTATAATTAGGTTCACGCGTTGACTCGTTGTCCATTAAGTCAGTAGTAAACGGCCATTTACTTCAAATTTCGAGTTTAGTTTTACGTGCACTTGAAAGAAAACGTGCGTTTACTTTCCGCGTTAACTAATTGTGTAAATTTATAAACTAAACTTTGGGTATATTAGTTTTGTAATTTTTTTTCATTTTGTAAAAATGCCTTCATCTTAATATTTTACTTATATGTGCTTAAAACCGTAACAATTCCAAAATACACTTTTAATTTAAAATATTAACTTTTGTTAATAAAAAAAATTGAGATACAATAACTTTAAATAGCGGATTTTATATATTTTTTCCCCAAAATAACATGTACAAATTTCGACTCACAAAAATATTTGAAAAATATTATGCCAAAATTAAATACTGCATAATGTAATATTTTAATGTTTTGTAAATATTGACCTCTAGTTAGTTTGGCTTTATAACTGTTTATTTTGTGTACAGAGAAAATTAATGACGCAAGGCTAATTTGACAAGTTGCTAGTTTATTATCTGCAGTTAAAGTTGAACTGTCAGATGTGATTAAGACCAGAAACGATGTCCTTGCCTATTTGTTTGTCTAGAGATGAAGTAATTAAACTTTATGATAAGGTCAGTTGGTCACGAGACTGGCAGATTGTGTATCAGCTGTGATACTGTAAGGATGTGTATTCCTTGAAGTCTTGAATCAGTTAGATTCTGGAGGACTTGTATTTAAAGTTTATATGTTTAAACTTTGTAGCTTACTTTGTCAATGTGTCTGAAGTAATGTACATTTATTAATAAACTTGTATATATAAATACCGTATTATTTAGTTACTGGGAATTTACCACAGGATATATTGTTGTGCCATAGATGGCTATGTCCGTCCGTCTGTGTCGGTGTTGACCTTCCCCTCGATCACGTTACAATAACTATATGTACATGTACATGTAAACTTATGTTGTATACAGTATCATAAAGAATTGGATAACATTATATACGGCAGATTCAACTACGTTATTCTTCAAGAATAAAATAAATGACATATAGTACAAAGATTTGGATCCATGTCGTAGCATATTATCGCAGCTTTTCATCTAAAAGCTAAGTATTGGTCAATTTGCGTTAACGCGCTTTTACTACACACATCTTTTATAAAAATAGAAGACGCTTTTTTGCACGTTGTCGCGGATATAAACGAAAAGGAAACACCTGTTTTCTCTTTACATATTAAATTAGAAAACCCTTTACTTGTTATGTCTACTGAAATTTCGGAGAAACTGCAGAGTTAACGAGGCGTTTGCATGAAGTGTTCGCGAGTTACCGCCGCGTTAACCTCTTCCAGTCGTCTACATATAATGCTTGGTCTGCACCCAACTGTAGTTATAGTTAAATATGAATTTATTTGTATATATAATAAAGGTGTTTAAAGATTTATGAACGTGTAACATTTCATTCAAGTACATGGAAGTACGTTAAGATATAATTTTTCCACCAGGAAGTTTAAATCTTACCTTTCCTGTTTATAAGTTGTACACACATATGTTGATACAGAGTGATGGAACTTCATAATTACGTGGTAATTGTGTTTTTAAATTTACACAGTAAGTTCTGTATATTGATAAGATATATAGGTTTATCGTCTGACTGGTAAGTAACACTGTTGATAAATGTCCAGTTTAGCGGGTCAGGCTTGCTGGAAAATGAGTTGGCCGCTGTTATTTATCTCTGTTTATATGGGGTTTGTTTTAGTTGTAGGTTGCTTCATTAAGTCCGTTAAATTGTTTAGTATTTTCGATGATGCGTATACCTGTAGTCTTTCACGTTCTGTACTGCTCAAACCTCGTTGAAATTTCAAGATTTCCATACAAAACAATGAATTTCAAACTGTTTGTCTATATCAATTACAGTGTATGTTAAGTGCGGATCCTAAAATATCATTTTCACTGTATATACCATAAATGTCTGATGTAGAATGATAAATAAACAGACGATTTATTTTTTATTTTTGAAGAAAATGAAGAAAATTAGTTAAAATGTATATGTTTAGAAATAAATAATACTAGTAAGACAATTGTAAGAGCTGCAAATGGGGTTTAATCGCACCTGAAGCCATCCAGCTGCGAAATACCAAAATAGGTGAATATTTAGGACATTTCACAAACAGTTCGTGCAGGTGATTTAAAACTAGCAGATAAGATGTTGTTGCAGAAAAATATTCATTTCAACACAATTATTAAAGTTGTATAGCGTAGAATAGTTGTTGTCATTCAGTTTCTTCATATTGAACTAAATTCCACTTTGATGCTTTCTTTATAATGCGAGTCATGTTTACTGTCGAATAATGATACTATACTTTCATTTTCACTGTAGAGCGATTCATTAGTATTGTATATGCGGTGCATTTTCACTATATTAATTTTATTTATTTTTGATCTATTAGTCTTAATTTAGCCGACTTGCTCAAACAATAGATACAGTAAGAGAAGGATTTGATAAAGTTTAACATGCGGACGAAAGTTTGATTAAACACTGTCTCTTAAATTCAATAGAAATAACATTTATTTCAAATGTATTCCATTTAATTTCTTATAAATCGTAGGGATCTTTATCCTTGGTTTTATTTATCTATTTCCATGACACTTCATCACTAATTACGTACATCTTGATATAGATTAAACCGTTGGTTTTCCCGTTTGAAAGGTTTTACACTGGGGCGCTTTATAACTTGCTGTTCGGTGTGAGCCGATACTCCATGTTGAAAACCGTATTGTGACCTATAATGGTCTACGTTTATAAATTGTGACTAGGATAGAGAGTTGTCTCATTGTCACATATGACATCTTCTTATATCTATCTATGGCTCAAACCGAACGGGATTGGATAAAAAGGGATAAAAGAAACCACACTGGGCTTAAAATGAGTGTTGTCAAATCGTACAATTTTACCTAACCGGTTACTCGAATAGTCGTTCGACCGACTAACAGGTTAACAGGTAGTTTTAGTTTATGTTTGAGAGCATTACCTATAGTACACTACAAATGTTCGTTTTCATAATACGATGAATTAAAAAAAAATTGAGAATGGAAATGGGGAGTATGTCATAGAGACAACAACCCAACCAAAGAACAGATAACAGCCGAAGGTCACCCATGAGTCTTCAATGACGTTCTTTTGCATTATACAGTTATACGCATTATAAGGATTGTCTGTGTGGAATGCTAGCGAAGTTTGCCTTTAATAATCCAATACCACCGTTCATGCTATGGCGTTTGTAAAATCGTAATTATATTGAAAAAATAAAAAAAACTTCTTGATATCGTCGAATTAAAATGATTCTTTCTCTTTCTCTTGATGTCTCAGAAAATAATGTGGGGTGTTTCAATTTGAAATTATTAAGCCAGTTGCATCAAGTATACATTTATAACATTCACCTTGATTTTAGTACAATTTTTTGAGTTGACATTTCGTTTAAAATATAACAAAGCCTTGCACATTCAGATGTAGGTCTACTCAATATTAGATCAAAAATATAATTATAAATTATGTAGTAAATCCTAAAATTTAATCGGATTACTGATTTAAAGTAACTGTTTAAAAAAACATGTATATTACTCATGTTTACTTGAGATCTTGCCTCGATCTGATAGTGTGGGCCAAAATTTGTTCCTTTTTTCACAAACAATGTCTATATAATTTGTTCCAGCTCTATAAAATAAGTTCCACACTTTGAATGGTGAAATAGTACTGGGTTGGTGAAATATGGTCCTTAACTAGTGATATAAGTTCCGGATTTATTAGATTTGTGCCTTACCTGGTGAAATAAGTTCTGGGTTTGTGAATTTTTTTCCTCACCTGGTAAAATAAGTTCTTTATCTGAGAAACATGTTCCACTGATTAACCAAGTTATCTTATATCCTGAGCATTTGTAATCAGTCAGTTTAAAGTTATCATTCAAGTGCATTATAAAATAAGTATTATATTAATTGCTCAATAAATAAAAAGTGATAATCATCAAATTTGTATCCTGTGGAGTATAGCAATTTTGAATTACATAATCGTAAAAGATATCAAAATGACACTTTTGAACCAGAAAAGAGTAGAATACGATTTTTTTTATCTTCATCTTAAAGTTAAAGTCATGCATTCAATTGCAAATGTATCCCATGCAAGCACATTCAGTACAGCATTAAGCTTGCATTCTGGTTCAAGTGTAGCAAGAAGCATTATAATTTAAGTGTAACAAGAAAATGTTTTTTTAATTTTGTGTGAATTTGTTCATTGATTTCTATGAAATATGTGAAATCCTGTAGAGGAGAAAGAGGCGCTTATTTTGCGCCAGGTATCGAAGAGCGCTATGTTCAAAAATCTAAAAATTTGGAAAAAATGTTAAAAAATAGGGGGGGTGGCCTATTCCAGGGCTTCTAGAGAAAAAAATAATGAGGGGTTCACGGGGTATGACTATATAGGTCTTGTAGAGGAGAAACAGGCACTTCTTTTGCGCAAGGTATATTGAGGACCAAAGTTCCTAAAAGTTTTGCCAAATCCAGCTAAGTTAATCTATGCCTGAGGTAGAAAAGCCTTAGTATTTCCATAATAAACTTATGTATCTTATACTGCGACATTGGGGCTTGTTTCTTAATAGGAAACGAATCTTGATCTTTCCATTTCTTTTATTTCGACTAGTATATACATTGTTTGCTGTTTCAATATGACTATTCATAAAATCATATACGGCGTGTACTGTAGCCCTTTGTTAGCCTTAAAGATTCGACGATACAATTTGTAAAAATGAAATAAGACCAGAGACATTACTGTGAATTGACACAGAAACGGAAAAAAACAAGCAAATTTCACAACTGCATTAACTTGTATTGTCTGAGATGGTTTTTTTATTCCTATATATACTATATAGTATATTAGATATACCGATAATGGTTGTTAATTCAAACTGATAAAATGTGGATTTTTTTCAATATCTTTAAAAAAAAAAAAAAAGATGCGTTGTAGTGAAATTTTAAATAGGACAACTATCGGACTGTGACTTTAAGCAACCATAAGTCACCATTAGACCTTCAACAATTAGCAAACCTCATATCGTTGAGGAATATGTGCTGTAAAAAAAATTCCAACAAAGCAAAAAACAAAAAATAACAATCAGAACAAAAGGCCTGTTTATGTGAAATCAATAAGCAAAATACAAATGTTACAGACGGTAACCAACAACAGCTACTGACTTACAGGCTTTTGACCTGGCACATAGCTCATACAAATGACAGGGTTGAACATACAGTTGTATGTGTGACTGATCCGCCGTACTCTAACCTAAAAGTGGTGTTACAGCACCAACTTACTTTCGTCAACTAATTTTAATCCATATGTTTTGTTTGTCTCCGTGCATTCATAAGTGAGACAATCAGACTTGCTGCTCTTAAACGGTTGACCAATATCCATACATTTTCCATTGTAGAGACAACCTGGAATACATTTGTTAATGCCCGCGTCACACTGTCCCGATTTTTACGCCGATGGCAATACGATTATGGAAATTTTCAAAATCGGGACTGATCGTATCCAGATCGGGCTATTCGTAGTGCCATCTTTAACCATCGTAGAACCATCGGCCACTTTTTCTAGCCTTCGGGGACAACTTCGGGAAGGGTTCTAAATTTTTTAACATGTTAAAAAATCACCGAAGGTGCGTCCGATGTTGAGGGTTCGTATTGAGTTCGTATCACCATCCTCATCATCGTAATGTCACCGGGAATGCATCTTTGAACATCGTATTGCATTCTTGTTTCCATCGTTTCCATCGGGCAGTTTTGACATTACGATGTCTACACGAATGAATCACGAAGCAACCCGAAGGTCTTACGATGGCAACACGACTTCGTGAAGACCTCGTAATCCCGTCGTGTTGCCATCGAATAAAAGTACGAAGGCGACAAGATGGAACTACGACGGCAATAAATCCAGATAAAAGTAAGTTAATTTTCGCGCTAAAATACATTTAAAGTGCAAAGCTCGATATGCACTGGTCAGTCTAATACGATAGTTAAGAAAGACGTTGACAAAACGTGGAGTTCATATCATATGATTCTATGAGAACAAGAAAAGCAACAGCGTTGTTTCTATTAATTCAAATGGAACAAGAAGAGCAGCTATTACAGGCTCAGGATTTACTTTTACAAGTAAAATATTATTTTTTGTCAATTTTTCATATCAAGTAACATAATGAAAATCATAAACGCGCCTCGTACACCAACACTGCAGGTACACGTATATAGGGAAACCAACTTTTTCTTCATAATTCTGATTTTTTATGTATCGTCTGAGTTGTTGTCACACGAATGTTTACTCCATAACCATTTTGTTTTCTATATGTCATATTTTGCCGCATATGTTGCTTTCCCCACATCCTTCCTTTTGTCTATATTATTATGATGTTCTCCTGGAAAGAGCTCTTTTTGAATAAAAGGGATCAACGAACCCATTACCTTACCTTTAAGATAGATCAGTAAACATGGGCATACTTATGGGTGATTATTCAGACTAGTGCACACATTTTACAGTTCAAACAAGGCAATGCCGAGCGTGGCATCCCCTCGTATGTAACATATTGGGGACAAATATGGACACTATATTTGTATATGACACATGCAGAAAATGGTAAATTGAATATGCATATCTGATACATAAACTAGTTTTTTAGAAATCATTGACAACCAAAACATTCAGTAACTAGAAATACCTTTAATATTGTCTCTAGATCCAGCAGGTAAAAAAATGAGCAACCAATTTCCTGTGTATAATGCTAAATAATATTTCAAGGAGAAAAAACAAGTCCATCTGCATAACCTTGACCTTTGGCCTTGAACGTAAAAATGTCAAATCATGACAAGGAGGCACCATATACCAAATGTGGTTAAAATCTTTTGAAGCATATTGGTTTTAGAGTGTCCACAAGGGTGATATTGCCTTGTATTACAAATGCCACTGCGACCTTGACCTTTGAACTTTAAAGTCAATAGCGTTTAAGATATTCTTAACGAGTAACACCATACCAAGTTCGGAGCATTTTGGTTCTAGAGTGTCTATAACAATTTTATCTACACGAAATTACATGTAGTAGGCGAGGGGATAATAAACTAAGTTTTATAAGAATTAGACAAAAAGATCGATTTCCCGCCATGCATGGCAGACTTGTACAGAAACGATATGTTGTCGAAATTCCGTTCGTATCGTAAAAAAGTTTAAAACAGGTAGAACGCATTTTTAGATCGTTTGTATACTTGTATTATGTACATACATGTGTTTTACCTTTATTTATACAATATAATATACATTCAATATTGATCAAACAATTTAAAACGCGTGATGCCTTCGGCATATATTTTAAATGCATCGTAAGCTGTACACGACGTCTTTTAGACATGGTATGGCCATCGCGCCATCATCGTAATCCATCGTGTAGCCTTCGTGATCCATCGTGTAGGCTTCGACTGAGATATGAAGCTTAAATACCCGTCTTCAGTTAACCTTCGTATGTCCATCTTTTGCTATCGTATATAATTTCGGCACCATCGTATAGACTTCGTTATTCATCGTACTTGCTTCGGTCACTTTTTGGTATTTTAACGAGATCGGGACCAACTTCGTACGAACTTACAATTTTCGCATTCGGGTGTCCATCGTATATAAAAATCGGGACAGTGTGACACGGGCATTAATGAACAATCTTAGAACACAGACTTCTTTCTCATTATTTTATTTTTACTCAGTTTAGTTTACAACTGTAATAATTTGTAATGGAAATAGTCGCCGTTAGACTGGATTTCAATAGTTTCGCGCTTTGCACGAAAACAACCAATTATCGAAAATATCATCCTAACTTAAGAAGATCTTAACTATGCGTCAAAATCATGGACAAGAACAATAAAAAAAAAAACAACAGGGAACAGGTTTGAATCTAGAAATCGAGAAAACTCAATTTTGTAAAAAAGAAACAACACCACGTTTCAGTCCCAGTACTTGTACAAATGTAAACCCTTTCTTGAAGACTGTTCTGTTCGTTTAGGCGTTTGTCTGTTATATTGTATGATAACAAGCAATTCGGATGATTGTCATTACATCCTCATGTCAACAGCAGTATTTTTTTTACGTTTAGAGTAAGAAATGTGGTACATCAATGTTTGTCAATGAGACAACAGTCCACCTAAAACATATGACGCATTATATGTCATCGTACGACCTTTAACAAGGAGCAACATCCATACCGCATAAACCAGTATTTTTTAAGTTTATTGTGCGCAGAATATATTTACGTCGTGAACTGTACATTCATGAATAAGTACCTACAAAATAAAACACGAATGAAACAGACCTCCTTGCAAAATATGAAATATAACCGGTTGTACATGATAATGAAATACGACACATTCAAGTAATTACCTGCTTTAACAAGATATTCCTCTGCCGTGTGTTCACTTGTGACCCTGCAACCAATAGTAAAACAAGTATTCCATTCCCACGTTGTTCCTCCGGGATGACACACATCGTTGCTATCTGTACAACCTGTATTTGGAAGTAAAATGAAAATATAGATAACTATAAAAGTTTTCAAAACGTACGAATATAACCTCGGCATGCTTGCAACCAGATACTCTTGTGCATTACAAAACTGTCCAAAGTTATGAAAAGACGGATAAAATACTGCACTTTACCTTGTTCATTCCTATTCCCAACGATTTAATTGACTTAATCCTCAATCCTGTCGATACCTGTATCTTGGCTTTGCACAAAGTCATGTTTTTCTCTGACTGTTTATGACGTCTTTACACTAAATCCATTGGATGTTTGATGTGTACGGATAGATAATTTAGTCTTAGATGAATGATTTTTTTTTGGTTGTTAGTGGCTTTGAACTAGCTGTCAGATAACTGCGAGTACTCTCAGATCTGTTCTTAGTGTCTTTTTGTTGTTGGGATGTACAAGTATCCTGCCACGTCCACTTGTATTTTTGTCAATCTGATGAGTTAAGCCTTTTTCAACTGATCTTTTTATTTCGTTCTTATGTTGTATTGTTTTACCACTTTCCTAGGTTAGGGGGAGGAGGGGTTTGGGACATGTTTGACCCGCCATATTATGTACATGTAGGTATGTGCCTGTCCCAAGTCAGGAGCCTGTAATTCAGTGGTTGTCGTTTGTTTATTTGTTACATATTTGTTTTTGTTATTTTTTAATATAAATAAGGCCGTTAGTTTTCTCGTTTAAATTGTTTTGCATTGTCATTTCGGGGCCTTTTAATAGCTGACTATGCAGTATGGGCTTTGCTCATTGTTGAAGGCCTTACGGTGACCTATAGTTGTTCATTTCTGTGTCATTTTGGTCTCTTGTGGACAGTTGTCTCATTGGCAATCATACAACATCTTTCTTCTTCTTTTTTTTTTTATATTAAAACAAATGTCAATTGTTTTTCATATTAATTTGTAATGTACTGTAGCAGCAAAACAAAATATGTGGTTAATGCTCATGCATCTAGATAAATCTTCGGTAAGCTTAAGGAGGTAGACCTAGGTTAAGGGAAATAACTCTTAAGGGTCATTTTCAAAAAATGTGGATATTTCAGTTGTGAAATAACATTACAAAAAAATATTCAATTTTCAACTTTAATATATGAAATTGAATAGTTTAACAACAATACAACCTGAAATAAAAATATGCAATCTTAAATGCTACTACAAAAATATTTTAAAAAATAACATAGAAACAAGTATGGGACATATGTCAACTACATAACGGATTTAGTTTCGGTCCCTAATTTTTTTTTAATAATATTTACATTTTGCTTGATATATATTTCCATAAAAATCATCACACTTTTTTCAAAGCAGTTAACATGGTTAAAATAACACTTTTTAGAAACATATTTTAAAGTGAATTTAATTCTGCATTGTCAACTACATAACGCTTTTTGTCAACTACATAACGATTCACTGCGTTATGTAGTTGACCGTTATGTAGTTGACCTATTTGTGGTTTTTGGATGTTTTTCTTGACCCTAATACTACCAGATAAATGGTTTTTATTAAATTAGAGTCAGTATTATAGACTTTGAATGATTTATGTAAAAAAAAATATTTATGCCAAAATTTATCAATGTTTTTGCCGTTACAAAGTTGACATAGAATAAAATTACGGAGTAATTTGTACTCACCAAAACTAATTTATAATGAAATGAATCAATGATGTCATCCTGTAACTTTAAGCACGTCATCAGAGGATGAAGAGTAAGTAGAGAACACTTCCTTAGTTACAAGGGATATAATCAGTTGTTTATTGGCAACATTATTTCATTTGTGTTATGTAGTTGACATTTTTTTAAGTACGAAATGAAAAGTAAAAAAAAATGCTAATAAAATCTAATAATTCCCTGTATTTGTGTATACATACCTGCAGTGATACCTATATATTTATAATAACAAAAGAAAAATAATAATTTCCGCTGGGTATTAAAACCAGCATTTAAAAAAGACTAGTTTTTCAATTTCGTACAAGCAATTTTGGGGTTTTTGGACCCTTTGAAACCCACTGGAAGCAATTTCTGTAGCTAAATTTCAAATTGAATTTGCTGGAACTTGTTACACACACCAAAAACTAAATGGTGTATCTAAAAATTGGATAAAAATATTTACACTTTTTTAGAAATATTGATTGTACAAGAAAATCCACATTTTTTGAAAAAGGCCCTTAAAATCATCAGTACGTTTGTGTCAACCATTTTCATAAATATATTCTAAGCTTCTAGGTTACATAGATTATTTCCAATCTGTTTCAGGTAAATGCTTAAAAAACATTGATGAAACTTGACTTGAACAAACACATAACTGATTTAAAGAGTTATCTCCCTGAACCAAGGTCTACCACCTTAAGGATGAGTATTTAGTATTCTAACATTTCCACTGACTTTTAAAAGAATGAAATGGAAAAAGAGTATTTGGATTTTTTCCCAAATCTTTTCATGTACATCCTTACCCTTACTCATGTAACTGCAAATCAAACTATTTCAGCAAAATGTTTTTCTTGCAAAGTTGCTATATATGGTTTATATCAGAAAACTGTTTTTATTGAAAGAAAGATAACTCTACTTATACTACATATTTTCATACGACTATGCTTTGGTATTCATACTGCATAGTTATCCTAATTAACAGTGTAGCACTGTTTAGTTTTTTTTTTAAGTTATTTAACTTATCTTCTTATTTTTCAATCAAATCAGTTCGTTGTTGTACTGATTAACGGAGAATTAAAATCTAGAGGTAATATTTTAACGTACAATGTAAGAAAGATCTTAGCAGTAACAAACTGCAGAAATATTTGTTAATATGTTTCTACTGAAACTGACTTATGGCTCTTCCAAAGGTATAAAATAATAGCCAGTGTAAAAATAAGAGAACTGTAATTTTTGTTTTAAATTGATTTAAACAATTTTTACCATATAATGTTGTATTAAATGTATATCCGTTTCCTTTCTGAAGGCATGTTGTTCTTTTGCAAGTATCAATATCATTCTTATATTCGCCAAACGGTAAACATACACCTTCAATTAAACACCCTGAAAAACAATACAGTGTATATTACGCCTGATGTCAAAAGTCAGCATAATGCAATTTCAATTTTACAATGCAAGAGCCATATAACATAAACGCAACTAACTATGCACCAAGCTGTTTTAATTTGAAAATTATAAACAACTTCACTGTCATAACTTTAATTACTAAAATTTAGATGTGATAATATTTCTGAAAGTACGATAAAATTTCCAAAAAAATGTTGTATCTTTAAAGAATTAGGAATAGGTTTGAAGTATGTTTTGGTTAAAACGAGTATCGAGATTTAAAGACCAAAATAACTTAGATGAGAGTTGTCTCATTCGGAATCATACCACATCTTCTTTTTTTATAAGTTAACGAGCAAAGAAAATTATCTGTTTGAAACGATTAGCTTTCTTTGGTGTATTTAAAAATCTAAAAATTGGTTTTTATTGCAGTTCATGTAAAAGAATTTAAAGTCAGTTGCCCGTAGTTAGATTTCTATACCATAATTACTGGTTATTCTGTTTGTACACAATAACGAAATATGTGACTATGAGTGTCTTTTATTAAGAAGATGAATCTCTGAATGACATTTATTAAATACATATTGAGGTCGAGAACTTATTACAAATAAATGTAAAGATGGAATGACTAGGATAAAAAAACAAACGGTTAGAATGCCACAGCAAAGTCCGAGTTTGAAATTGTATTGCAACATGCTATATTTTGACTCCTTGGATAATCGCTGGAACATTTATCTGACATACATAATGTGTCACACTCGTTTTAAACAAGATACTGGATACAATGTCTCAAATTTGACAGATGAGCTACGAATGTATTCATCCCACACAACCCACCAATGTTCAACTGTTAGTTAGCAAGGACTTTTACTGCCTAAACGGGAAAAGTCGAGAGCTCACCATACAGTTATACGTTATCAATGAAACCCTTTGAATAAAGTATGTAAATTATCTACATGCAGTATTCTAACCTGATATACTCTTTCAGCTTCTTTATGATCAATGAATGAGTGCACTTAATTTTCAGCATAAGGCAAAGATCGTGAATGACGATTATAAAGGAAAGGCTGAAGATATTAAATATGTTCAAACTCAAAAGTCAGAGACAAACGGACAACGTCATTTAAAAATATAAAAAGCTACTTAAAAGACAAACACAGCATAAAAAGCTAAAGATTTAGCTACACGAACACTACGAAATACAACAAAGAACTTTTTTTGTATAAAACTGCATGCTTCCTTACGTATATCGATCATTTTCTTTTTATTATTGATATGGTCATATTGCTTTCTCCTTGACATATACCAGCGTATCAATAATACATGTACAAATACTTAAGAATTGAATGCTTCTTTTTGTAAATTTATTGGGGTGTAAAAGCGTTGACCGAAGTACATTTTGTTCTAAAAATGTACGCACGGTCAACGCTTTTACAAAACTATAAAGTTACAAAAAGAAGCATTCTATACTTATAATTACATTTTTTAGCTATGATCATGAAAACACGAATTTAATATATTTTATTATTTAATTCAACTGTGCACTTTATTGTTGGAGCACGTGTTATCATGAGTGAAAAGTTGTATTGAGCAATGTAACTGCTTACGGAATAACACGTGATGTGCAGTTAGCCAATCGGAATAAAATATTATAATGAAACATACATCTAATGTAAGTAATACTCGTAATCAATTGCCGTGAAATATTTCTCATAACACAGTAGCGGATCCAAGGAAGGGGAGTTCCGGGGATTGGAACCCCTTGTTTAAATATGACAGGATATATACTGTAACTCAATACATACTATCTGTTCTAAACTATTAAAATGAGACATTTTTGAAAGTTGCAAACAGTACAAGGGAAGTTTTGGAATGTTTATGATTTGCAAATATAAATAACAGTTCCATATATGATGAAGGTAATATAATCTATAAACATTCGTTTGACCCTAGTCAGTAGCTTCAGCTACATACATTTATTTGTCTGTGCATAGACATCATTTACTATGCTATGAATAATCGAACGAATGCCATTCGTTGTCGACCAAACGATATTTCAAAGTTTGGGTAGGTGACAAGCAAATGTAAAAGACTTTTTTTCTGAGGAAAACATTATTTGTTGAAATCACATCAGAAAAAATACAAACTGAAGGTATTTTTTTTTATACATCTCTAGAATCGTACTTAACTTATAATAACATTACACATACAAGAAATCATTTCCTAATTGGAACCAACAGCGAATAATAGGTTATTAGCATAGGTCTGTTCTGTGTTCCTTAGGATTTTCCTTCAGTATTTTGGATACCAAAATTATATAAGTTTCCTAAGCCATGTTACAAACTACGTCAAATTGATGAGTTGTTTAAGTACCCCTAGAGACATCTTAATTAATTACTAAATTACAAATATCAATTTTATCAGCAATCAACGCCGGGTTCAAAGTTATTGTGATACTACCTAACCGATAGGCGAAGAACATTGGATTTTGATAATTAAAAGCTCTAAGGATCTACATGTAAGTAGATACAATCTTAGACTTCTTCTTCTTGCAATTGTATTCAAACATGTACTTTTAATTAAAAATATTGTTACATCTATTCTGTTATTTATCAAAACATGATTCCAGTCTGAGTAACCTTTGTAAAACTTTTACTTAAATAATCTGGTTGGATGTGGACAAAACATAAAAATATATAAAAACAAACCTATGAATTTTTCCGACGTTTCCCCGCCTGAACATGTGACTTCTTTACATGCTGATCTGTCTGTATGTCTACCACCATCGTCCAATGCCAATTCATCGTACGTACGTATTATATCGAAGGGCGCTATGTTCAAAAATCTGATACTAGAGCTCAAAATTTGGAAAAATGTCAAAAAATAGGGGGGATTCTAGAAAAAAAACTGAGGGGTGTCATGAGGTATGACTATATAGCTCCTGTATAGGAGAAACAGGCGCTTATTTTGCGCCAGGTATCGAAGGGCGCTATGTTCAAAAATCTGAAACTAGAGCTCAAAATTTGGAAATAATATCAGAAAATAGGGGGGGGGCGGGTCGGCCTGTTCCAGGGCTTCTAGAGAAAAATAATGAGGAGTGTCACGGGGTATGACTATATAGCTCCTGTATAGGAAAAACAGGCGCTTATTTTGCGCCAAGTATCGAAGGGCGCTATGTTCAGAAATCTGAAACTAGAGCTCAAAATTCGGAAAAAATGTCAAAAGATAGGGGGGTTGGCCTATTCTAGGGCTTCTAGAGAAAAACAATGAGGGGTGTCACGGGGTATGACTATATAGGTCTTGTAGAAGAGGAACAGGCGCTTCTTGTGCGCCAGGTAACGAAGGGCGCTATGTTCAAAAATCTGAAACTAGAGCTCAAAATTTGGAAAAAATATCAGAAAATAGGGGGGGGGGGGGGGGTCGGCCTGTTCCAGGGTTTCTAGAGAAAAATAATGAGGAGTGTCACGGGGTATGACTATATAGCTCCTGTATAGGAGAAACAGGCGCTTATTTTGCGCCAAGTATCGAAGGGCGCTATGTTCAGAAATCTGAAACTAGAGCTCAAAATTCGGAAAAAATGTCAAAAGATAGGGGGGTTGGCCTATTCTAGGGCTTCTAGAGAAAAACAATGAGGGGTGTCACGGGGTATGACTATATAGGTCTTGTAGAGGAGAAACAGGCGCTTCTTTTCTTGCCAGGTATAAACGGGTGCTTTGTTCAAAAATCTGAAACTGGAGCTCAAAATTTGGAAAAAATATCAGAAAATAGGGGGGGGGGTCGGCCTGTTCCAGGGCTTCTAGAGAAAAATAATGAGGAGTGTCACGGGGTATGACTGTATAGCTCCTGTATAGGAGAAACAGGCGCTTATTTTGCGCCAAGTATCGAAGGGCGCTATGTTCAGAAATCTGAAACTAGAGCTCAAAATTTGGAAAAAATATCACAAAAAAGGGGGAGGGGGTCAATTACTGGGCTTCCAGAGAAAAATAATGAGGAGTGTCACGTGGTATGACTATATAGGTCTTGTAGAGGAGAAACAGGCGCTTTTTTTTGCACTAGGTATCGAAGGGCACTATGTTCAAAAATCTGAAACTAGAGCTCAAAATTTGGAAAAAATGTCAAAAAATAGGGGGAGGGGGTCGGCATATTCCAGGGCTTCCAGAGAAAAATAATGAGGAATTTCACGGGGTATGACTATATAGGTCTTGCAGAAGAGAAACAGGTGTTTTTTGTGTGCCAGGTATCGAAGGGCGCTATGTTAAAAAATCTGAAACTAGAGCTCAAAATTTGGAATAAATGTCAAAAAAATAGGGGGGTTGGGCTATTCCAGCGCTTCTAGAGACAATATTGAGGGGTGTCATGTGTTATGACTATATAGGTCTTGTAGAAGATAAACAGGCGCTTCTTTTGCGCCAGGTATCGAAGGGCGTTTTGGTCAAAATCTGAAACTAAAAACACTGGACACTTTAAATTTGCAAAACACTCATTTGCAAATCCGCCGCCGCCTCAAATAAGAGCTACAGTGTCATGTATATAACCAAAATGTGCGGAATTACATGGGATTTAATAATTTCATTAGTTTTCTACTGTTACTATTATATTTATTTTGCTATTTGATTTATAAAAACATGGGATTTTCAATATCCCATGGGATTTTGGTTAAATCCCATGGGATTTTTTATGGTCCCATGGGATAATTGTAGTCCCATGGGATATTTGTTGTCCCATGGGACAAAAAAAATCCCATGGGATTATTATTATCCCATGGGATTTTTAATATCCCATGGGACAAAATAAAATCCTATGGGATTCAAATTATAAATATATAGATATAAATATACAGTATGTGTATGTTGCAATGAATGCTGTTTGGTAGTAAAAAGTTTTAAATGTATAGAAGTTTTTTTTATATTTTATTAATTTTTTTTTCATTTTGTCACAAACATGTTTTTTATTTGTTAATATGACAATAAAGATTATAATTCTGATTTTGGAATGTATAATAAAATTTAAGGTCAAAGAGTAAAGTTCTTTCTCTGAAACAAAATGATGACATGTTTAAATAAATGAAACAATATTGTTTTTAAATCTTTGTCTTGTTTATTTTATAATGAAAAATAGAACTGAAAAAAATATTTCATATTCTGACTGAATAGTTTACTCTTTTCATGAAGTAAGGTTTTCTTTGTTATAGTTTCATTGCAATACATGATTGAATATGCAAACAATTTGAATTATATACCTTTGTGGTGTACATAATATTATGCTTATATTTGCAAATTTATAATTTAAACACTTTTTGTGTTAAAGTTTTAGTTTTCTTTTTCGCTGCTTGCTATGTACAATTATTCAGTCCACTATATAAGAGTCAAGTCAATAAATTATTTCATCCACTAGAATATTCCTGCAATTCATAGACAAAACATTTTTCAATCTGTTCTTCAAAGATCCTCCTCGTTACATCTTTATTGGATGGAGCGATTCAAATGAGAAGACAAAGCAGGTTTATTTGGACAACAACATACTAATATTTTTTTCATTCGTTCCTTCTTTCAATTGATAATTACATTGTTGCATTTACATGATCAAGTTCTTGAGCATCTATGATCGTGATGATATGACTCCTTTTTTGTTTATAGTCATTATGTTGAAATTTCCTTTTTCTATTAAATGTAGAAAAAAAACATTCCATTTCAAATTAATAAAAAAAGTCGCACTGTTGAGAAAAATATCATCTTCCAAGTTTTCTGTTCAGTATTGATCTGTTGAATGATGACCATGAAAACCGAGATGTCTGACCTACAAATACACAAAACTCAAAAATTATCAGTGAAGAGAAATACAGCAATAAAATGACTATTTTATCATGTTTATGAACATTTTAATAAACTTTCATTTAAATATCTATTGTTAGTACTCTTATTTCAGTGCTTTGTGTCTATGATTTACATATTACTGGTTATTGTTTGGTTCCTTGTTGCAGTCTTTTCAGTTAAGCCCATTGCAACAAATTTTTACAATTTGTTCAAATGTTGTGCTGTTATTAAAACCACTGTCCGGTATAGCGTTTGCTCATTGTCAAAGGCTGTACAGTGAACTATTTTTGTTAAATTAAGGGGGCTCACAGGTTTCAATCAATTTTTTTTCTTAATACATGTAATATAGGGTTACACTATATTTTTCTATAAATGAACTTTATCTTATACTTTATAGAAAAATAGAAAAATTAAATTAAAACTAGAGGCTCTAAAGAGCCTGTGTCGCTCACCTTGGTCTATGTGCATATTAAACAAAGGACACAAATGGATTCATGACAAAATTGTATTTTGGTGATGGTGATGTGTTTGAAGTTCTTACTTTACTGAACAATTTTGCTTCTTACAAATATATCTATAATGAACTTTGTCCATTAGTAACAGAGAATTATATTTGGTAAAAATTTACATAAATTTACCAAATTAATGAAAATTGTTAAAAATTGACTATAAAGGGCAATAACTCCTTCAGGGGTCAATTGACCATTTAGGTCATGTTGACTTATTTGTAAATCTTACTTTGCTGAACATTATTGCTGTTTACTGTTTATCTATAATAATATTCAAGATAATAACCAAAAACAGTAAAATTTCCTTAAAATTACTAATTCAGGGGCAGCAACCCAACTACGGGTTATCCGATTCATCTGAAAATTTCAGGGCAGATAGATCTTCACCTGTTTAACAATTCTACCCCATGTCAGAT